>NC_142285.1:22106581-22429008 GCF_965620075.1 Prunus avium | reverse complement strand
CCGTAGAATGATTGTACTCCAACTAAGACACATCAACTTATTGACAATAGATTTATGATAAATACTCCCTCAGTAATAAATAGCATGGATGGAAATTAGAAAGTAAAATGGGGTGACACATGATAAGAAGTAGGGGTTTCAGGTCAACTTGACTAAACCACCAACTCAATTATAGTGAGTTGGGTTGGTCTAAAATGAGTGAATCTTGGGTTCAAAGCATAATAAATTGTTATGTACGGGTTGAAACTAAAACTTAAAAGTACGCACAATTTTGAGTTAACCCGATCGAATCGCCAAATCCGATCACAAAAAGTTTGGATTGAGTTGGGTTGATTTAATAATGAGCAGATTTTGGATTCAAGAAATCATAAACTGCTATATATCAAATTGGAATTAAAACCGACCCAACCTAACCTAACCCATGCCTACCCCATTAAGAACTTTTTCAAAACTTCCTTTTCTTTTAGACAAACAGAATTTTTGGTTAGAGCTATGTTTTCATTGTGTACCTTGTTTGACCTGAACACATGTCTGTGTTCTAATAGTGTTGCATCAAATTAGATATACATACATCACGAATTAAACTCCGAAGTCAACTCCAAGTCCATTTTTTGCAAATCCAAAACTCTTTTTTATTTTTTCCAATTACATCATTTTTGTCCCATACATTACCTACACAATCCACAACCTCCACATATGCCTAGAAAAGGTACAATGAGAGGAAAATAAAAGAAAATAAGAGAGAGCCTATGATTGAATCATGTTCATGGCTTTGCCTATGAAGGAAAATAATTAAAAACAAAAGTGAAAAATAAGAAGAAATTTTTTGCCGTCCCTCTCTAAATTTAAGGGGACCGAGGGAGCAGCGGTCCAATTCAGCGGTTGCCCAAACAAAACCCAAATCCAGATAAAGGCCCTGATTTTTAGCCCCACTGTCTTCTCCTCTCTCCTCTCTCTCTCTCTCTCTCTCTCTCTCTCTCTCTCTCCTGCACTCGGCAGTCAAAGGTCAGCCCCTAAATTACTGTGGGACCCTCAGCAATTCCTCTTTCCCCCCTCTTTCTCTCTCACAGAATCTCCGCGACGACAGCTGCAAGCCTCCAATGCCCAAAACCCAAATCCCTAGAATTCACTGATACTTTGTCCTCCCTTCAATTCGATCTCTTGCTCGATCGGTCAATGCCGGTACGTCTCGCTTCCGTTTCGATTTGTGTATAGCTTTTCTTGGTCCGAATTTTGTATTTGCCAGGGAAATTCGGGTTCAATTTGGTGCAATTTCGGTAAACCCTAGTTTTTAGTAGCTTGAATCAGGTTGCATAGCGGGGGTTTGATTTTGTTTTTCTTCTGAATATTGTGATTTTCAGTTTTTTTTCCAAATTAGTTTGAATTTGAGCTGTTTATGTGGTTTTCATAGTGATAAGGTTGATTTTGGAGTTGAGTCATATAAAAAAAAGTAATATATGGATAATTGTAGTTGTTGAGTTGCTCAGTAAATGTAGGAACCTCAGAAGATATATAATTTAGAATCTAGATGTCGTTTGCATTTCTTTTGGGACACGAGGAAACGGAAGTTTTTAGTCAACTCTGTTTTGAATTATCTGAACTCAGTTCTGTTTTCGTAAAGTGAAGTTACATAAACTTTAGTACCATTTGTTTAGTTACACGCCACTGTATTATAATTGTTTCCTATAAAGATTAGTGTTTTATTTTTACTTTATTGAGTATAAATTATTGATGAATTTATTTAAAGAACAAATTTTGAATGGTTTTTGGTTTTGTACTAATTCTAGCTCCATGTGTATTGTAGATATGGTCAGAGAACCTTAAATAGGCATTTATTTATGGATATGATTTGTCCAAAATCGGGTTACTTGTAGATCACTGCTTTTGAGATTGTTTCTTGAGTAAGTTAAACTAGGTTTTGAGGAAGAAGCTATTTGTTGATATGAGCTGGTTCCCTTGGGCCTGAGTAATGGCGGGAAGTGTGAGATTTGAGATGAGTTCTGCCAGTCCAGAGGAGTTGGCCTTTGCAGGGGCCTACCCAAATGGGCTGAGGGGAAATTACCCTGGTGCCAGTTTGGATAGGTCTGGAAGCTTCCGTGAGGGTAGTGAGAGTCGGATGTTTAGTTCTGGTGGTAGTACGCCCAGGAGCAGTGCTTCTTTGACAGGGAATTTGCCTCCATTGCCTCAGTGCTTGATGTTAGATCCTATTACAATGGCAGATCAGAAGTGTCCTTCGTTAGGTGAGTTAAGGAGGGTTCTGGGAGTATCTTTTGGGGGAACTGCAGAAGACAATGCATTTGGAGCAGCTCATCTAAAGCCTCACCCTCCAGTGGCTACAGAGGAACTGAAGTGGGTCAAAGCCAGCGTGCTAGATGCCTCAAACAAGGCCAGGTAATTTGAGTGACTCCTCTGATATTGTTCATTTGTGCCTTCAGATCCTCTTTAGTAATGCTATAAGTTTTTTATGAAGTTCAAAAATAAATCTGTACTTCTAATAAAGATAATTGAACTTTCTAACTTGTGTCTACATGTTTCCCTGGATACTATACCTTTGGTTGTTTGTGTCAATGTGTATATATATCGTATTCTAAAAGTTAGCCCGCTACTGATGTTGCAACACTTTTGATCAGGGTTAGAGCAAAACGGTTGGATGAATCTATAGACAAATTGAACAGGTACTGTGAAGCTTTAAACTTAAAGAAGCAGCAAAGGAATGAGTTTATAACAAACGAAAGATCAGGTGGGTCAAACTTGCCGAAGATGGGAGCTCAGATGAATCGAAACTCTTCAGATCTTATGAATCAAAGGCTGGAAGACAGGACTAAGACCGTCGTGATGAATAGACGTGTTCGCTCATCGGTCACAGAAATAAGGGTTTGTATACAGCAACTTTTGAATTGTCTTCTTATCTATATAAATTTTGGATTATTAGATTAAACCTTGTGGTTTGATTGCATACAAGTAAGTTTTTTAGTATCCTGTGTGGTAAGAATTTGATTACTAGATTGCATGCATGCATACATATCTGTGTGCATTAACACTATAAACAGTTGCATACAAACATGGATGTACATACACACTTATGTGTGTATGTGCACATGCAAAGAAATGAACCCACAGACACATTTTCATCTGTTGTTAGTATTCAAATCTGTAGTTTGTGCAATAAAGATCAATGATCAAATTTCGATATCTTTGTGGTTTTTTAATAAGAAATGTTAGTCTTACAAAAGAGAAAGGAAATACAACCTGGGAAGAGAAATCAGATCAAAATCACAAGGCTAACATAGGTAGTGGCATATGAAACAACAAAAGACTGAAAGGAAACTATAAATGTAAAAACTAACTGGTGCCAAAGATTTACTAAATTTCTCGGACAGAGTAGTACTGACCTTTCAGATTTAGCATTATCATCCCAACTTTAAAATCCCTACTTGCTGATTCTATCAGAATTTCACATCAAGTTACTTGTGTTACTGAATAACATATAATTTGTGTGGTTAACTTTATTCTTTCAGGCTGAAGGCAGAAGTAATATGCTCACAAGGCAGCCTGTGGTCATGGGAAAAGATAGGGATATGCTTAGAGGTGAAGGCTCTGATGTTGTTGAGGAAAAGATTCGCAGACTGCCTGCTGGAGGGGAAGCATGGGATAAGAAGATGAAAAGGAAGCGTTCTGTAGGCACTGTATTTTGCAGACCCATGGATGGTGATGCAGAGCTAAAACGAAACTCGCATCATAAGCCTACTGATGAGCCTGGTCCCCAAGCTAGTGATGCTCAAGGTTTCAGGTGACTTCTTATATGTTAAAAAAAATACTCTAATCAAATTGAGTTGTAATTTTAAGTATCCACGACAACTTTATAGAACCATGAAATTAATGTAGTGTTACAAACTAATTTTCATTATTTAAACTTGCAGCCTTGTAGATTTCTGTCCCGGCATTATGTTTTGTTGTTGAATAGTTTGATACTACAAAACTGGCTTTGATGTTCTTTTTTCTCATTATAATCCTTTTTTGACCTGTAAAGTGTAAAATTGAATAGAAGAATAATTGTTGCGATTCAGAAATGTGAATTTCTTGATTTTGTCATCTTTTTTGCAATGCAAATCTTTCTTAGGGCAGGGCTTTAAACAGTTTAAGCTTGCCAAACTAAGGCCTGTTGAGCTTAGTTTGGTACAATTGTGAGAGAGTTCAAGCTCAGCTTTAGTTGTGGGAGGTTGATGCTATTCAAATTAAGGCATTTGGAGATTTGAGTGTTAAGGGAGTTACATTTTAACTTGGGAATAAATATTTGTGGGTCTTCCAAGACAATTTAATTACATGTGTGATTATATTACTCCATTGTCCCACATATTTCCGAACAATTTTGTGAAGGGGTCTCCTCTTCAATGTGTAAAGCCCTAAGAAGTGAAAGACGAAATCATGTGTTGTGTCATTTGTTAACCAAAGTTGTTATAATCATTGAACTTTGTGCGCAAGTGTTGTTTTTTAAAATTTTCATTTTCTTCTTTAGGGAAGATTTTCTGGGTCATCATCATTAGATGATTCCTACTCATCCATTTTCCTCCAAACTTGTCTTGCTTTCTTGCAATAATAGTTTAGTTGGTTGTGCCCATTATTAGTCTTTTTTGCTGCTTGCTATAACTAATATGTGAAACTTCTCAACTCTTACAGATCAGGGTCATTTAATGGTGGTAATGGCATTAACAAGTTAGACTCTAATTCCTTGTCTGCCAATGCTAATGCCCGTGTTGTGCTCAAGAATGAGCCGGACAAGGTCTCTCTTTCAAGGGATTTAATGGCTGGGTTGAGTAAGGAGCGACTTGGATCAAAGGGAAACAATAAGTAAGTACTCATATTTTGCTCATAAAAGAGTTTCTTGTAGCTGCATTAAAGATTTCTTTGACTGATTTGTTATCATAGTATTTTATACCAACTTGCTAAATGTCTTATCTTGTAATCACTCTGTTCAGATTAAATGTTCGTGAGGATAGTCAAATACCCAGTCCTACTCCAGTGACAAAAGGAAAGGCTTCAAGGGCACCAAGAAATGGCCCTATCACAGCAAGCAACTCATCTCCTAGTTTTCCTCGTACATCTGGAACACCTGAGGGATGGGAACAACCTGCAACTGTAAACAAAAATCATTCCATAAGTGGGGCTATCAATCGCAAGCGTCCTATGCCCACAGGATCAGCCTCACCCCCCATGGCTCAATGGGTTGGTCAGAGACCACAAAAAATCTCTCGAACCAGAAGATCAAATCTAGTGTCTCCTGTGTCAAACCATGATGAACTGCAGATACCCTCAGAAGGCTATTCCCCTTCTGATGCTGGCGCTAGGTTAAATTCTTTTGGAACCAATGGGCTGCTTCAAAAGAGTGTTTCAAATTGTGCCCACCAAATTAGAGTTAAACAAGAAATTGTTTCATCTCCTGCCAGATTATCCGAAAGTGAAGAATCTGGTGCTGGTGAAAACCGTGAAAGTAGATTGAAAGAGAAAGGACCAGGTGGTGGTGAAGTAGATGATAGAGCTGCGACTGCTGTACAGAATACTGGTTCTTCCCTATTGCCTACAAAGAAGAATAAACTGCTCAATAAAGAGGAAATTGGAGTTGGTGTGCGGAGACAGGGAAGGAGTGGTAGGGGTTCATCCGTTTCTAGGGCTAGCACTGTAGCTACTAGGGAAAAATTGGAGACTCCAGCCTCCGCAAAGCCACTTAAAAGTATGAGGCCTGGTTCTGAGAGGAATGGAAGGTGTTAACTCATTTATTTATTTATTAATGTTCTGTTTCAGTGTCAACCAATCTCTATTTCAATATTTTGTTTTCATTTTCCTGTTAAACCAGATTTCGTCATCGTTATATCTAAGCTTTGTTGTTTTTTCTTGTTTCAGTAAGTCAGGACGCCCTCCTCTGAAGAAACTGTCAGATCGGAAGGCCTTTGCTTGTCCAGGGCATATATCAACCAACGGTTCTCCTGATTTTGCAGGTACTGTACCAGTTTTCATTCATTGGTATGTTTGGATTAGGTGTTTTTGCTATGTGTTAATTGTAAGAGCAACTCCACCCATTTGCCAGGGGGGGGGGGGTGGGGGGGCCTAGGGCAGCCACTATTCATGTGAATAGTGGTTGCCCTTGCAAATAGTATATTTTGTGTTTCCACCCGTTGCCATGGCTAAGGGCAATTACTATTCATTTTTTTGTTTTTTTATAAATTTTTTTACCTCAATAATTAATTTGGATAATATTTTCGGATAAGATTTTTGGTGTGGGAAGTGAAAAATATGACTAAGTATTTATTTTTTTAAAATCTGAATTTTTTTGTTTTTTTTTCGATTTTTTCCGATTTTTTTTTTTAAAAAAAATTGTTGCTGACGTCAGCAGCCCTCGTTTTGGACCTCAGGCTGAACTGGCCTTCGGGCCAGCCCGACTTGCTGGGACCCGCACCTTGCCCGGGCCTGGGCTCACCGCTGGAACACCATTTTTTCTTTTTTCCCCCCCTAGCCCGTGTCCCAGCTCCTCGCTGGAGCTGCTCTAATGATACCAAAAGGTTGCTAAAAGAAATTATTATACTTAGAGGTTATTTTTGGGAGTGCAAACTAAAATTTAGAATTATGACTCTTGTTTTAGGATGTTTGGGCTTCCTAGATATCAGAACTTGCAAAAACTCTGCCTGGATGTGTTCTTTAAAGAATTTTGCAAGATTTGATAAGTTTTGGTCTTCATCGCATGCCAGTAATAAAAGTTATTCTCTTCTAAATTTCTCAGACATCAAATAGTATTAGGGTTTGGGTATTTGGTTAAATACATTCCTGTATATTTTTATGTCATCTGCCAAAAAGAATTAACTTTCATTGGTATGCATGTGTAAACTCAGTCAATGATGAGAAACCTGATTTCCATTATATGATTTCGAATCTTCTATGGTGACTGAGATATATTGTTTTCATTTCTTCAGATTTTTTCCTATAGAAAATAGACTAAAATGCATACTGCATATCAGGGTTTGGCTCTTTGAAATTACTGGGTTGCAATGATATGCTATTGCATTTCATGTTTCAGGTGAATCGGGTGATGACCGTGAAGAACTTTTAGCAGCTGCAGCTTTTGCTTGTAATTCCAGAAGTATGTTTCTAAGACCAATATTGTTTTTTTTTCTCCTTCATTTAGCAATATATACTTTATGTATTATATGAACGCATATTTGCATTATTATGAATGTGTTATTTTCATATACATATTTTTCACCATGGTACTGTTTGGTTGGTTTTGTAGATTTTGCTTGTTCTAGTTCATTTTGGAAGAAAATGGAACCAATCTTTGGTCCTGTCAGTTTAGAGGAGGCATCTTACTTGAAGGAGCAGGTAGTTGCTAAAATTTATAACTACTTCTCACTAAAAAAAAATCTATTTTATTAGATTGATATGGTCCCTGACAAAATCTTTCTATATTTTTATGTTTCCGTTTGAATCAGCTCATATGTATGGAGGAGAATGATGAATGCATATCTCTGATGTTTGGCAATGGAAGTAATGTTTCGGTAATGTCTAATAGCCAATTATGTTTTTTGATAGCATGATATGATTTCTAATTTTGCACTCTCTTCCATCTTCTTTACTCCTTAATCTTGGTAGTTTTTAATCCAGTGTCATATTTAATTTGATGGAATACTTGAATTTTGACCCTTTTATCTCATCCCAAAGTGTGCCACTCCAGACGTGTATTTATGCTATGCTTTTATGCATTCATAATGGTTTTCAAATGTTTAATAACACATTTTCCAACTCCTATGTTACCAAACTTTGCGTGCAGTATCCTGCAGTTAGGTTAGTAACACATAAAGAATGATTAGATGAGTGGTGGTATGAATTTTGAAAATGATAGTTTGCTTGCAAGGACATACATCAATTCAACTTGTCATCTAAAGGAAAAAAAAACCGAAGACATTCTATGGGTTGAATCTTGCTGATATTTAAAATTATTCTAATCAGCTCATGGTGCTTAACTTCTACTTTACTATTAGGTGTTCCTGATGAAGACAAACATCCTGCTGAGTAGGATGCCAGACATCTTGTTACTTATGAAGTTATCTTGTTTTCTCAGGGTGATATTGTGCATGAAGAAAATTTTGCATCCAAGACTCTTGCTTCTGGATCAAAAGAGAGGAACTTGCAAGACCATATTCAAAATGGAGGTATATCACGTGGAAGATTAGACTCCGAAGGAATGAAGAAAGTGCCTCCACTGTACCAAAGAGTATTGTCAGCTCTAATCATGGAAGATGAAATTGAAGATTTTGAAAAAGACATTGACTGGAGAACTATGTCTTTACAATATAACAGAGATGTTTCTTCCACTAATGTTGAGCCAAGGAACAGGGTCGGGATTCAGTTTGCAAACGAAACCAATTTGGGTCCTCAGACTCTCAATCAATGTTCCGTTGACAGTCTCCCCTGCAATGGGACTAGTGGCTTTGCTAATGCCACAGGAATCTGTAATCAAATACTTGCAGATGATTTGTCGAAAGTAGATTTTGCAGTATTGCATTCAGGGAGTGGGCTGTTCCCTGCGTTTTCTGAAAATGGTTGCCCATATGAGCAGATGTCTCTGGAGGATAGACTCTTGTTGGAGCTGCAAAGTGTTGGCCTATATCAAGAAACAGTGGTAAGCTATTAACTTATTTAAGTGATGATGTATAATTGCTTGGCTCTGCGACCGTATAGTTTCACTTTACTCAGTTTTTCTGGGTCAGTCCTTTTTTCTGCTAGAAATTTGCATGACTTCCACTGCAGAATTGGGAACTGGGGAACTACTTTGAATGACAGCTCTCTCTCTCTCTCAGTTGCCTCTCTCAACACCTTTCTTACATTAATCTAACACCCTTACCGTTTCCCTTGTCTCAGCCTGATCTATCAGATGGAGATGATGAAGCAATTGATCAAGATATTGTTGGACTACAGAAGCTACTTCACCAACAGGTTACGGTCCTTAGATTTCACTTTGTATGAACATAATTGAGTTTCCGCATTGTTAAACTGAACTTGTACAGAGTTATTTCTTCTCAATACTTTGTTTACACAATTATTATCTTGCAATTGGTAAATTCTGAGTCATTTCTACATCTTTTCCTATTTTTGTCTCATAGTTTGATTTTTCTGATTCTTCGGACACTGTAGGTTGATGGGAAGAAGAAGCAGTTGAACAAATTTATTAAAGCAATTGAAGAAAGCATGGACATTGAAAGACGGTAGGATATTCAAATGTGTTTTGGAAGTTTGTAGTATAACATTTTTCATTCGGAACATCAACACAATATCAATTCTTAGATTCTGTGGAAGTTCAATCTTATGTTGTTGAATTGCAGGCGGCGTGACCAGGTTGCCATGGACCAGCTTGTCGAGTCGGCTTACAGAAAGCTTCTGGTACTTTTTGCAATTGCTTATTTTCCCACTGTTTATTCCTCCAATATTAGAAGCTATCTGTCATGTATTACAGTGTATCATATGGGATGGAATTCAAACTTGCATGTTCCCAAATCTATTACTTACATCTTGATTGAATTACCCACAAATTATATATATTAATTTAAAATGCCTCAATATGCACATTTTGCTGAATTTTAATTGTAGCATATGAAGTGTTACGGAGACAATAAAAGGTCCCATTTTCTGGTTTCTGTAGGCCACTCGATATAAGATTGCTAAGGTTCCCAAACATGTTGCTGTTGCTTATACGAAGAGGACTCTTGCTAGATGTCGCAAATATGAAGAAAATGGAATAAGTTGCTTTAATGAGCCTGCACTTCGAGATGTCATTTTCGCTGCACCGCTTCACGGAGGCAATGTGGAACCCATGAAATGCAATGGCTTAAGTTTGCCACCTGAAAATCAAAACTCTTACCCCGTGGTGTCAGGTTGGCCTTTAATTATTTATATTTTTGTGCTTTTGATGAATGTATTTGTAGTTTTAGCATACTTTACTCTGTGTTTGTGTGTGTACATTAGGAAATTTATGTGCTACAATATGCATATTTTGCAAGATATTGAAAGCAGGTGTTCAGTCAAAGGCATATATATCAGACAAAACCTATGCACTGGTTTTCTTCTATCAGACAAAACCTATGCACTGGTTTTCTGCTTTCCCATGATGTGGATTTTTTTTCCAAATGTCCCTAATTATTTAAAGATATTTTTTCACAGAAACTTAATCTAGGGTGACCTGGTTTCAGTAAATGCCTTTTTTTTTGGCTCACAGGTTCTTCCAATTGGGCGGAGCAGCATGATCATCTTAACAAGTATGGCAGAGATTCTGATGGTACTTTTGGAAGTCTTACCCATCGCTCTACGAAGGACTTTGCTAAAAATGGACCATTATTTTACAGAGGGAAAAAGAAGGAAGTTCTGCTAGATGATGTTGGCAGTCCTTCCTTGAAAGCTGCATCAAATCCTGGTACTATGCTGGGCCGAGCAAAAGGGAAAAGAAGTGAGAGAGAAAGGGACAAAGATGTATCAGCCAGAAATTCTGTTGCCAAAGCTGGCCGCCAATCATTGGGTAACAGTAAGGGTGAACGTAAAACGAAAACAAAGCCCAAGCAGAAGACAGCTCAGCTCTCAACTTCAGGAAATGGGTTGGTTAGCAATGTCGCTTCAGCTAGTGGTTTTATTGAAGTTGTTGGCAATAGTAATAACAGAAAACGAGAGGTTGGGCCAGTACGCTATAATGACAATCATGAGGGTCCTACAGAGACCAAGAAACAGATAGATAGTGCAAACTTGCAGTTGAATGAATTAGACCCCATAGAACTAGGAGTAGACAATGACCTCGATGGGAATCAAGATCTGAGTACTTGGTTGAACTTTGATGAGGATGGTTTGCAAGACCATATCGCGGAGGGGCTTGACATACCTATGGATGACCTCTCGGATTTAAATATGCTTCTGTGAGAACAGCACACTGTATATTTCCTTGGATTGTTTGACATTTAGACAAGATTGATGGTGTTATTGTCAGAGGGCAACCTGCTAATATAAGTTATGGCTCTGGCAAACAGGCACATGTAATTATGGCCATTCTTTTTGTATACTTATCTAAAGAAGTTATATAAAAAAAAGGAAAACAAAAACAAATCTCAATTGTTTATGTCATGCTGATAAATTCTCCTGTCATAACAAATAACAGTTTTCTTTTGAACCGTAGTTTGTTTCTTTCATTTCTGTTTTCTCTAGCATTTATGACTTCTTCTATTAAGAATATATTTAAGTGCTTACTGAGGTGATAGCTACTTTCCTTCCAATTTTAAATGACTTTGAGATACTCTGTGTCACAGTTATTCTGCAGATGTGCACTAATGAGTATGTTTTGTGTCAGTGTGTTTGACGAGTGGGTTATCTATTTGGTTAACTAGAGTGGGTCTACACCTGATAGGGAGTCTTGATTGTTGTTGTCAAGTTGTTTATTGTTGCTGTCAAGTTGTTTATGAGCTTATCTCCTAACAACTTTTGCTCTTGGGCTTAACGTTACTTGGTATTTGTTTTGCTACTAGAAAATGGGAAGTTTTTCTGGTTTATTTCTGTTTCGGGAGCTGTTACAGTCAAGACCTCTGCATTTATAGGTAAGAGGGTTCTAATTATGTAATTTCGTGACTATTTCATTCTGTTTAGAAACTCGATTCTACGAACATCCACTTCAAACTTGATCACATCTTTTTTAATAATTTGTTTCATTAGCTTTTGGTGGTTTCTTTACTGAACTTCTTTTTTGTGCTCTGCTGTTGCAGGTCGGATTTTTGGGAGATGCTCGTCCTGAATATAGCTCGCAAGTTTTTGTGCCAGGTTCTTCATTTTTACTGTAAGATGCTAAGCAGGTGTTGTGTAATAGCTACGGAATATGCTTACTCTCCTTGCCCTATAACCTGGTTGGAATAGTTATACAGATCAGGAAGTTGGAATTGTTCTGGGGCTCTATATTCTTTCTTATTTGCATGACTAGTTTTGTTTTTATTTTATGGTTATGATACTTTGATTATTCACTTCCTGTTGAGGATCATTACTCATTAGCTTGTTTATAGAATTATTAATCTATTTAAATAAAAGTAGATTCATTCAATAGTGAGAAACCATTGTTCTTCTTGCGTTTATTACATTGGAAATTGTTTCTCTTTGCATTGTTCTATGATTATTCTTTCCTTTCCTGAACTGTCTTTGTCATTCCTTCCTTAAAAGTTGAAACAATATTTGCTTATAAATCCATATAGAGGCTTGATTGCATTTTTTCCGGCCCTGCACTTTACACTTAAGATTTTCTTTGATCCCTGTGATAACCCTTACCTTTTCTAATAATTTTGAATTCATCCAGTTTGACAATTCTGCCAGAAAAGTAGGCAAAACATGCAAACCTAGGTCACTGACCGATGTCGTCCTCCCCTCCTTCCTTGTTGCTCCTGTCTTTTCTCTGAAGGTCAACTTTTTGTTCTGGACATCTTGTATGCCCTCCAATATATTTTCTTCTTCTTTTTAAGTCTTTAAACTACATATTGTCTATATGCAATGTCGTGTACTTTGGATTTAGTTTTCTGATTCTTTTTTCGCCATAGATACTATAGTGCTATGCGTTTGGAGATAACAAGAGAGGTTTTACTGATTTAAGTACTTGCAGTGGGAGTCTGAAATGGTGGTTTAAATGCAAATTATGCTTTGCGTTATATGGCTGTAGGTGAACTATGACTGTTTTGTGCAAACCTGAGTTAGGTATGTAGTGTGATGATTGATGTAGGAGAGCTCTGAAGTTCTGTGGGAGTGTTAGAGTGTAAGATTCATATTCTGAGTAGTTTTAAGGACTACGCGTAGCAAGTTGTAAAATGGAAAATGTTTCCAGAAGTTTTAATGGCTTAAAACTTAGCATGAGGGGAGGTCCACGAGTTTTCTGGTGCAGCAACTGGGTAAGATGATGTTGGCTTCTAGAGTTAGGGATGGGATAAATATGGATTGTAGGGTTTTAATAAAAGAAGTGATGAGAGAGTGTTAGTCAAGGATGAAAGGTAAGTGAATAGAACCCGAAGAACAGTTTTTTCATTCTTTGTGCATTTAAATGCGTAAGTGATGATCCATCTTCCTGCGTTCTCAAAATAGGATTTGTAAAGGGTGTGTCGGAGCTGGAACCCAGCTTCGATGGGCTTGAATTTGCTTCCACCTGGATATTTGTGTTGTGCTTTCAACCGGGTAGCACATCATAAAAAAGTTGCAATATGCTTTTTGTGACTTTGCTCACAAGATAAAATGATAGACCCGAATAATAGTTCCGAGAATGTACCTTTAAGTATGTACCTTATATCAAACATGTAAGTTTTTCTAGATCTTCATCATGGACTTCAGGAATTCCATGCTTTTAGATGTCTTGCTGAATCTGAAACTTGTTATGAAGTGTGCAAACCACCAATGAATGAATAAGATATGGAGGAGCTTCACAAAGTGACAAACACAGTTTCCTTTCACTGGTATGTTCTTTGATACCTATTTTGTGTTTAATTGTCATTTTTAATTTAGTAATTAAATATTTGTGGGTTTCTGCGGTTGCCTACTGTATGATGACCGAAATAACCATGAGAAATTCGTGCAGTATAATTTGTTGGCAGCAGTCCCTCGTGCTTGACCCTTGCTCCAAACGCTTAATATGCTTGGAAGAACATTCAATGGTGGGACAGTAGATTTCCTTGAAAACAAGATTTGGTAGTTATATCTCGTATCATTATCTAGGACTAGGTCGTCTAAGGATCATGTTACATGTACATGTTGATTAGTATCTTGACTTCCTTTTTTGGTTTCATGTGGATAATCAGAAAATATTCTTTTGTTTTCGTTAGCTTTATAGATCTCAGATTGTTTCTCATTCCATTAAAAGATTGCTTCATTGGATGTGGAATTTCTTCACGGTTTTAGGTTGGCTGCCTCTAGCAGTACACTATACATTTTTCGTGTTCTTAAATTGGCTGCCTCCAGCAGATTGGTTGATACTTGGATTTTCATGGAATGTATTGTAAAATGAAAAGAGAACCAGTTTAAATTTATAAAGATTTTGCTTCTCCACAGTTTTATAGGGGATCAAAGGCAAAGTGACAATCTTCTAGCGTCTCTACAATTTGATTTCTTAGTGATATCTGAAAGGATCTATCCAAACCCCCACGCCATCCGAAACATAGCACCCTACGGACAATACAAAATTTTGAGCAGATGACCCATGAATAAATTAAGGAATTAGCAGAGATGTCAAAAATTTCCAGATTTCATCATTTATGCATCTTGACTGCATTTTACTTCATCCTCAAGGCAGCAAATCCAGAAGCTCCCCCTCAAGGAACAAAAGATTGCTTCAGTCAATTTACCCAAAGCATATGTACATAAAACTGATTTTTGTCAACCTGGAATTACGAGTATACAACAAAAGCCAAGCTTACATCTTAATCAATAATATGACAGTCCCCTAGTCATCCAGATCCATCCTATACCACACTTGCCCAATATAAACGCAGTAATGCTGACGGAACCAGAACGACCCTATGCCGGAGGGATGATAAACTTGATACATAGTACCGCTACAGTTTAATTTTAGTTTCTCCTGCAAAATGCTGAAGTGAACGGTTTCATCGGTGCTTCAATGGTGTCACGAAATCCAAGTACGATGTACGGTCTTTGTGTGAAACTGGAATGAGTTGTTCTACAATTTTTGTGACAAATCTGACACTTGGAAGATGAAGAGCTGCGTGATACTCCTCTTCGTAAAAATCTACCTGTTTTAATGTTCTCATGTAACTCTAAGTAGCTGATCTTGGATGACCCCTTGCAATAGAGACCTGCGATTTTATGGAGAACTATGTAACCTTGAAAACCAAAAATGGCTTCTCAATGAAAACAAAGAAAGAAAATTAACAAGGGACTTACCAAATGTCCATTTCCTAGCTCAAGAAGCCAAAAGCGCCATTCTGTCATAGCCTTCCCTTCAACATTAACAGAGATGTTTGTTCAGCAACTGTGATGAAATTCCATTGTGTCCAAACCATATGCCACTCCACTCCCAATTGCTTTGACATAAGCTTCTTTCAGACACCAATATCTACAGAACCCTTATAAATCATCAGCTCCTCGAATCTTTTGACCTCTCTCGCATGCTGCTTCCGCTCCGATAAATAAACATGATTTTTACAAGAATTGTGCCAAGAACAGGAATATAACATCATTCTTGTAAACACAAATCTGGAACTTATAGCATGCAGAACAAGATACTAATGCTGTATTCCGTAACCTTAATACGTATTCGGATCTCCATCAAAACCAATTTCGTTTGGACGAAACAAGAATTGGCAAGTTTAATCATACATACCAGATAGAGTTTGCCTTCCAAGGTGCGTTTAATGATCGTTTCATCATAGGGAATTGCCAAAACTTCATTTACAAGAGCATATTGAAGCAACCGGCTCACAAGTCTACCAATAACAAAATGCAATGCAGTTTCGTTACTACTGTCTCAACAATTCTCCTTAACTTCAATCCATTATCATTTTGCTTTCTTGGATGATAATTACAACATCAAAATTCTGTAGTGCGTTTAATGTATTGAATTTTTTTTTTTTTAAAGTTCAATAATTTCATCAGACGAGTCTTTTTTGACTTTGCCAAAAGCAGGTGTCGAGTGTGGTCATGAACTAACGTGGTTTATATGATTTAATGTATATTTTATTTATAAAAAGATTATAGAAATTGTAAGAGTACGAAAACAATGATCATTAAATTTTTAGCTAATAGATAGAGTTAGCCCCACTCGTTGAAAAATTCATGGTTCCGCCCTATACCACTTGCAAAACGCAGAAAATAATACAAATAAATGGCACGAAGATTGTACACAATTACTCATTTACTTTGATCATTATATTGAGTTTTCTTCTTTCTGGGTTTTGTTGGAACAAAAAAAATAAATAAATAAAAGAAAGAGAGAGAAAGGAAAACCTGGTGACAGAGAATTTCTCAACTGGAGGAAGAAGAGAGAGAGCAACGGAGAAATCTTGAGAAAATGAAAAACCCACAGAAATTATAAAAAAAAACAAATATCATGCGAGAAGCACAAATCTGTTTCTTTCGTTTGGTGGGGCTTACTTCAGCCGTTGGATTTTCCCAACGGTTGAGATTACAAAAAAAAAAAAGACATTTTGCTATAAAAGCGAAGATATAGAATCCCTATCTCTCATTTCGCCCACAACCCTAAACCCTCTCACTCCAGCCGTTACTCTTCTCCCTTCTCCTTCTCATCCCTTCTCACATAACCATGGCAGAGAGACCAGCAGAGAGAGGCCGCGGAGGATTCGGCCGAGGCTTCGGCGGGCGCGGAGGGGACCGCGGTCGCGGAGGAGGCCGACGCCGCCCCGGGCGCCGCGAGGAGGAAGAGAAGTGGGTCCCAGTGACCAAGCTCGGCCGCCTCGTGAAGGAAGGCAAGATCAAGAGCCTGGAGCAAATCTACCTCCACTCTCTACCCATCAAGGAGCACCAGATCATCGACGCTCTCGTCGCCTCCGGTAGCCTCAAGGACGAAGTGATGAAGATTATGCCAGTCCAGAAGCAGACCCGGGCCGGTCAGCGAACCCGATTTAAGGCCTTCGTCGTCGTCGGCGACAGCAATGGGCACGTCGGACTCGGAGTCAAGTGCAGCAAGGAGGTGGCCACTGCGATACGTGGCGCGATCATATTGGCTAAGCTGTCTGTGATTCCGGTGAGGAGAGGGTACTGGGGTAACAAGATTGGGAAGCCCCATACGGTGCCGTGTAAGGTGACCGGCAAGTGTGGCTCAGTCACAGTCAGGATGGTGCCCGCTCCCCGTGGTGCTGGAATTGTTGCTGCCCGTGTGCCCAAGAAGGTCCTGCAGTTTGCTGGTATTGATGATGTTTTCACCTCCTCCCGTGGCTCCACCAAGACTCTTGGCAACTTTGTCAAGGTATATCTAGTCTATCCAAATTTTCATTGTTTTTTTGTGTGTTTCACATTAGTTGATTGTTTGTATATTATTATTATTTATTGGATGTTGTTTAGTTTGCTTAATAAGTATCAGAGTGTGTTGGGTAGCTTTTGGTGATGCTATTAATCTTGAATTAATAATTATCTATTGAAAATTTGGACAAAGAGTTCTTACTCTTAGAAATATGCAAATGAAATTTGAAAGAAGAATGTGATGAGCTTGTGGAGTTGAGTGTTGTGTAGTTGAAATTGAAATCTACCCATCTCAGGAAGCTCTTAACAATCTTTAACATTTTGTTTTTGCATGTTTTTAGACGTGGGAAATCTTTGGTTAATGCTTCAGCAATGGTTTGTGCAGATCTAATACATTTTCTTGATAATCTCTTACTCTTAGAAATATGCAAATGAAATATGGAAGAAGAATGTGATGAGCTTGTGGAGTTGAGTGTTGTGTAGTTGAAATTGAAATCTACCCATCTCAGGAAGCTCTTAACAATCTTTAACGTTTTGTTTTGCATGTTTTTAGAAGTGGGAAATCTTTGGTTAATGCTTCAGCAATGGTTTGTGCAGATCTAATACATTTTCTTGATAATCTCTTATTGGCATATAATTTAACAGTTTTAGTTTGTGTATATTTGCATGATTGAGGATACATGAATGCAAAAAGTTTTAGTGCATGTTGTGGCTGTAGAAATTATGGAAGTGGCATTTTGACATGAAGTGCAGTTAAAGCATTAATATGTTTGAACAAGATAGCACTAAATTCTAATTCTTTGCGTAGTCGGGCTTTGAAAACTTTTTAATGGTTGGGCTGGTTAATGGATATGGAGGGTCTGGCCCTTGGCCCCTCTGATGGTCCTGGCAGCCTGACTCTGAAGTATGAGTCAAGATAGGACTTCTGTGAACCAATATGTTAAGTTTAGGGCTGACTCTGACCTCAATGTAGTCCGGATTGAAATGAGTAGCGTTCCTCTTGACCCTTAGTGTCAATTGTTCTTTATGATATATGGTTTACTCCTTGGTAGTCATGTTAGTTCTTGATTTTCCATTGCCTTTTGTACATAGAAAATTTATAATTATCATCCTGCAGTTTGGGTGGAATTCCTCAGTTGAAGATGTGATTTAACTAGACTGAACTAAGTGTTACTTGAATCTCGTATTATTTGCATTGTATCTAATCATTTGAGTGAATACATTTTTTGCAGGCTACTTTTGATTGCCTCCTGAAGACCTACGGTTTTCTGACCCCTGAATTCTGGAAAGAGACACGCTTCAGCAAATCTCCATTCCAAGAGTTCACAGACCTGTTGGGCAGGCCAACCAAGCCCCTTCTCATTGAAGATGTGGAGAAAGTAGAAGCCTAGTCTGACTGAGAGAAGCTAGTGTTTATTGAAGATGAAATCTTAGTTTCGGCATTTGATTTCTAGTCTTGAAGACATAATATGTTGCCTTTTTGGTTTATCAACGTTTTTGTAATTTCTTTCATCTTATTTTTGTTTGTTTAAACTATGCTGGATTCGTCGAATATGTTTCTTTGCTGGAATATTTTTGTTTTCACAGAGATTTACCAATGCTTCCATTCCATTTGGATATTTAATCAATTGCCTTGTAATATACATGAATGAATGCGATAATATACTAGAGGCTACAACCTATTTTGGTGCCGCTGGTCCGGCAATCATTGGGTAACAAGCAGAAGATGGTTCTCCGCTATCAACCTCACCCGAATACGGATTATTACGGACTAGTAAACATGCCATAGGAATAGACAATGACTGTTGATGAGGACGTACAGTTTGCAAGACCATATTGCGGAGGGGCGCTTGACAATGGACATACCTATGGATTTACTGTTTATTTCCTGGTATATTTTGACATTTAGACAAGATTGCTTTGCTGGTGTTATTCTCAGACTAGGGCAGCCTGCTATGCTAATATATTTATGGCTCTGGCAAACGGTTCTTTTTGTACACTTATTTAAAGAAGTTCAAATAAAAGGGAAAACGAAACAAATCTCAAGCCTTGTTTATGTGATGCTGATAAATTCTCCTGTCATAACACATAACAGTTTAGTTTCTTTTGAAATTTTAGTTTTCTCTAGCATTTCTGACTTCTTCTGTAGCAAATATATTTAAGTGCTTACTGAGGTGCTAGCTACTTTCAAATTCAGTTTGTCGTCCAAACAAGTCGTTTTCAACTACACACTTCAAATTTTTTTCATTTTAGGGACTCATTTAAATATTTCGGCTTCCAATCATGAGGTGCCACGTGGATAAGAAGAATATCTCCTAAGTTAATAATTGAGCCCATTTATTTGGCCAATTAATTGATACAAAAAATAGGGATATTATCTTAAATATGAGATATTATCTTAATTTGGGAATATAATCACCAATTAAAAGATAATATCATCAATTTATGATATTATCTTGATTTAGAGATATTATCATCCATAAGTAATTTGATCCCAATCAAATCCCTAATTGACTAAATCTCTCCATTTAAGGGTGTTGGGGTCTTTTTATGTCGGAAGGCTCGTTCGGGCTTGTTGATTCTTGGACTGCCACAGAGTGGTGAATCAAACATCTGTTGCCCCTTTTTCTAAGTTAGAAAGAACTAGGCCCAAAGCATCCCAAGGGAGAAGCAAGTCATAGGGGAGTACTTTGTTCTTCTTCCAGAGGCTGCGTGTTTTGTGCTGATGTTTCCGGCAGCTAGATGAAGAGTTTGAGATGGTGCATTGATGTTGCACAGGCTTGGTATGAGAGTTTTCTTTGATGAATCAAGATAATACAAGGGTTGGCATGAAAGGCTTATGGCTTGGGAGCTAAGAGAAAATGAGCATGAAGAAAGGATTAATGCTTGAGATTTTGGGTGTTTTCAGCAGCTAGACGAAAAGCTTGCGATGTCTGCGTTTTCTTACCAAAAAGGTAATGACCATGGTTTCAACTTAGCTTGAGAGGATGAGTGTTTCAGACTTGGGATGAAGCTTTTTGAGAGAGAGAGAGAGAGAGATTGAGATAAAGGATGGGTGGCTTTGGCAGATTTCCAGCAGCTTGACGAAAGCTTCGTCAAGCTCTTGGGTGGCTTGTCATAAGAGAAAAAGGGGAAGAAATGGAAGATTCCAGAGGTGAGAGGTGATGCTTCCAGCAATTAGTAAGGATGTTGCTCGCTCTGGATGAGTTGAAGATGACTTGCTAATGTTGATCTGAGATTATATGAGCTTGGCATGAGAGCTTGGAGTGTGAGAGCTAAAGACCCACAAGTTTAGCAAATGAGAATGCTTGTGCTTGGCTTGGTGTTTGATACGCTTGAGTTTGGGTGTTGAGAATTATTGTTTGTGGCTATGGCTATGAGGATTTAAGAGTTTCAAGAGAATGAGGATGAGAGGAAAAGCTTGAGGTTTGAAGGCTGTTTGGGCTTAAATTTGGCACGCCCAGTTCAAAAGCAAAGGCCCACATCATTTCTTCTAAAGTCGCCTATTTGGGCCCAAAATTGGCACCCTCAATCCATCAAACGCGCCCAGCCCGTTAACAAGTAAACAGGCCAAAACAATGAACTCGGCCCAAAACGTCGAAGGCCTGGAAACAATGGAAATCAGAAAAGAGACTTGGGCCTCGGAAGAACTAGAATTGGGCTCAGAGCAAACTAAAACTGGTCTTTTAAACAGTCCCACGTGATCCCTGACTTAGAAAAGTCAACAAAATCGGCTGAAATAAAAGATTGAACAGGGGCAGGTATAAAAGAAGAACGTCTCTAAAAAAACTCAGTTTCCAGGAGATCAAATCCCGTTTTAATTATTCAAAAGATATTTCCTGTTCCAGAGAAAACACCATTTTCAAGGGATAAGCAGACTCTGCCTCTGTGAAAAGGGGATAAGCGGGAAACAGGGAGCTGTTCAAAAACTGAGAACTTACTATCTTAAACTTTCAGACTCTCAGAAAGCAGTTGAAATGGAAGAAGGGCATGGCACCCCATCAAAAGAAAACAGAGAAGTAGTCATTTCAGGAACTGATCGTTGAGTGTTTACTTGCCACAAAATGAATGGAACCCCTGTTTATTTCAATTAAAAATTAAAAAAAAAGATCTTTTTACTTGCCATTTCTTATATATACAAGAGAGGGTGAACAAAAAAAAAAAAAAAACAATCAATCAATCAACACAACCAAAAAACCCAGTCAAAAGACAAACACTCAAATGATCACTTGATCACAAAAACTCCAAACTAAGTCTAGCAGACTTAGAGTCTGAAGCACTTCAATTCCAAAGCTTCTCAACAAGCTTGCAGAATCATCCTGTTTTCTCCCAGCAAAGACAGTTAGAATACTGTTTCGGATTTGAACCTCAGTTCACAAATCAACAATAACGAGATTTCTCTCGTTACAAATTTGGTTCAGCAAAAGCCAAGACAAGCAGAGTTTGAGTTTTCTCAAAACGAAAACCTCAACAAATTTATGGAGAGCCCTGACTAAGCAACACAGGTACCATAGTACACCTCCAGCTCAAGTCCAGCCACTTCTGTCCTTTTCAAACTGGAGAAGTCCCAGTTCTGTCCATCCAAAAGCCTCCCAGGGTTTGAAATGAATTAAAGCTCTGCCAAAATCAAGCTTTGGTATCGATTTGCAGCCGAAGTCCAACAGTTTAAGTTGTTTAACATCCAGTCCAGTCCAGAACAGAGGCAACTACCCAGCCAGAAATGGAAGTACAGCCCTCCTTTTGTCTTTGTATAGTTAGTTTTCCCTTTTTGAGTCTTGAAAAGGGGAGTTCTACCTGGAATTAGTTCAGTCTGTTATCAGTTATTCTGGCCAGAACTACCGGTTTTATATTGAGGAAAATTGTAAAGTCCTTACCAGTCTAAGGCATAGAAAAGAACTTACTTGGGAGATATTCCTCACCCAAATTCACAATCGTTTGTTCAAAGTCAATAGCTTGGGGCGCAAGTTATTTTTACTCTCGAGTCTGTTAGAATTGAAAAAATTGCTAACGGTGGCACGCTCAACACATAAATAAAGTTAATTTATTGACCAAACAATGGTCTTTGAATTAATGGGGAACTTTACCCTATCATTACCGGAAACAAATCTAAACGGGTAAACAAAGGCTACGGTGTTTATAGCTTGGAAGGAAGGAAAAGCTTGGAGTTATGCTTGGTGAGGCTTTATGGATTTAAGAGTTTCAAGAAAAGGAGGATGGGAGGAAAAACTTGAGGTTTGAAGACTATGGTGTTTATAGCTTGGAAGGAAGGAAAAACTTGGAGTTATGCTTAGTGATGCTTTATAGAGAAGATGATGGATTTCAAGGGTAAGAAAGTAGGAGACTGATCGGTGCATAATTACATATCATTTTGTACCATTCTAACTTATGATTTGGTTATGTTTTTGAGTTAAACTTGTGCTTTTAATAAGTTTTGTGTTTGTTTCAGTGTAATAAGCTTGAGACTCACTAATTGCATTTTGGAGACAATTTAGCTCAAAATGGTGTCTGCAGATCAGTCAAATTCACGGATTAGACTGTACTCTCAAGAAGAACCAGATGATGAGCCATACATCATTGGAAAGATATGGAAATCTAGTTTCTGTAGAATTTTACGGTTCATGATTCTGAGTCTTCTAGAGAAAGTTATACATGTTTTGGCAACTTAAGGTCAAATTCGGCAGCATCTGCGTTACTGGGCCAAAAATCACATTTGAAGGCCTTCCCGATTTTTCCTTGAGTTGGGCTGCATATGCTTGGAAAGATAAGACAAAGAGCTTCAAGATCCATATTTTTCCAGATTTTTCAGAATGGAGCCACAAGCCCAAAACGAGCCCACAAGCTGGCTGCAATGCATTGTCATGCATGACATATGCATGATGAAGTGTTGTTGATTGTGGGAAAGTTTGGTGAAGCATATTCAATACCTATTTTTGAGTGGAATTTTGCAGCAGCCAAAAGATGATGAAGTGGGAGCTGCAACACTAAGCCTAAAGACAAGAGGAATTGTTTTCAAATGCAATTGTGTGTTAGGTTAAGTTGGTGAGTTAAGTGTTGTGTGTTAGGTGAATTAAGTGTTGTAAGTTGGTGAAGTGAGTGTGGTTAGTGAACTCTATTGTATAATTCAGATTTTCACTTCCCTTAGGCCTATAAATAGGGAAGTTCTCTAAGTTTGTAAACACACCCCAAGGGGGGGAGCTCTCAAGCACTTCTCTAGAGCTCCCTTCCCTTATCTCTCTCAAATTCTTTTAGTTTCCCTTTGTAGTTCTCAATTGTTGTAATATGATCTTTTTACTAAATCTTCAAACACTTCCCAAATATTTCTCTATTCTCTTCAAAAGTCTCCATGTTCTTGAAACACTTCTTAAACACATTATCTTCCAAACATTCTCCAATTCCTCAAACACATATGTCTTCTCTTCCAAAATCCTCAAAGCTCTCAAACACATTTTCTTCCAAAAGTCTCCAAATTTCCCAAACACATTTCCCTTCTCTTCCAAAAGTCTCCATGTCTCAAACACTTCACAAACACCTTTCTCTCCCTTCCCTAAGTTCTCAAATTCTCCAAGTTCACAAAATCCTCAAGCTTCCCAAACACCTTCCTTTCCCTTCCAAAATCCTCAAGCTTCCCAAACACCTTCCTTTCTCTTCCAAATTCTCAAGTTCTCAAACACCTCTCTCTTTCTCTCCAAAAATTCTCCATGTTCTCAATTCTTGTACAAAACCATTTTGTTTCTTAGTTGAAAACTAAATAGGATCATTCAATCACCAATCCCTGTGGAATCGACCTCATACTTACATACGCTAAACTACCAACGGTTCGTACACTTGCGAGTATCACAAGTTGAGGATGCAGCTGAATCCATTTTGGTGCAGCTGAATCGACGCAACAAGTTTTTGGGGTATTTGATCGGTGCATAATTACATATCATTTTGTACCCTTCTAACTTATGATTTGGTTATATTTTTGAGTTAAACTTGTGTTTTTAATAAGTTTTGTGTTTGTTTTAGTGTAATAAGCTTGAGACTCACTAATTGCATTTTGGAGACAATTTAGCTCAAAATGGTGTCTGCAGATCAGTCAACTTCACGGATTAGACTGTACTTGCTCAAGAAGAACCAGATGATGAGCCATACATCAATGGAAAGATATGGAAGTCTAGTTTCTGTAGAATTTTACGGTTCATGATTCCGAGTCTTCTAGAGAAAGTTATACATGTTTTGGCAACTTAAGGTCAAATTCGGCAGCATCTGCGTTACTGGGCCAAAAATCACATTTGAAGGCCTTCCCAATTTTTCCTTGAGTTGGGCTGCATATTCTTGGAAAGATAAGACAAAGAGCTTCAAGATCCATATTTTTCCAGATTTTTCAGAATGGAGCCACAAGCGCAAAACGAGCCCACAAGCTGGCTGCAATGCATTGTCATGCATGACATATGCATGATGAAGTGTTGTTGATTGTGGGAAAGTTTGGTGAAGCATATTCAATACCTATTTTTGAGTGGAATTTTGCAGCAGCCAAAAGATGATGAAGTGGGAGCTGCAACACTAAGCCTAAAGACAAGAGGAATTGTTTTCAAATGCAATTGTGTGTTAGGTTAAGTTGGTGAGTTAAGTGTTGTGTGTTAGGTGAATTAAGTGTTGTAAGTTGGTGAAGTGAGTGTGGTTAGTGAACTCTATTGTATAATTCAAATTTTCACTTCCCCTAGGCCTATAAATAGGGAAGTTCTCTAAGTTTGTAAACACACCCCAAGGGAAGGGAGCTCTAGAGAAGTGCTTGAGAGCTCCCTCCCTTGGGGTGTGTTTACAAACTTAGAGAACTTCCCTATTTATAGGCCTAGGGGAAGTGAAAATCTGAATTATACAATAGAGTTCACTAACCACACTCACTTCACCAACTTACAACACTTAATTCACCTAACACACAACACTTAACTCACCAACTTAACCTAACACACAATTGCATTTGAAAACAATTCCTCTTGTCTTTAGGCTTAGTGTTGCAGCTCCCACTTCATCATCTTTTGGCTGCTGCAAAATTCCACTCAAAAATAGGTATTGAATATGCTTCACCAAACTTTCCCACAATCAACAACACTTCATCATGCATATGTCATGCATGACAATGCATTGCAGCCAGCCTGTGGGCTCGTTTTGGGCTTGTGGCTCCATTTTGAAAATTCTGGAAAAATATGGATCTTGAAGCTCTTTGTCTTATCTTTCCAAGCATATGCAGCCCAACTCAAGGAAAAATCGGGAAGGCCTTCAAAGGTGATTTTTGGCCCAGTAACGCAGATGCTGCCGAATTTGATCTTAAGTTGCCAAAACATGTATAACTTTCTCTAGAAGACTCGGAATCATGAACCGTAAAATTATACAGAAACTAGACTTCCATATCTTTCCAATGATGTATGGCTCATCGTCTGGTTCTTCTTGAGTAAGTACAGTCTAATCCGTGAAGTTGACTGATCTGCAGACACCATTTTGAGCTAAATTGTCTCCAAAATGCAATTAGTGAGTCTCAAGCTTTTTACACTGAAACAAACACAAAACTTATTAAAAGCACAAGTTTAACTCAAAAACATAACCAAATCAAAAGTTAGAAGGGTACAAAATGATATGTAATTATGCACCGATCAAATACCCCAAAAACTTGTTGCGTCGATTCAGCTGCACCAAAATGGATTCAGCTGCATCCTCAACTTGTGATACTCACAAGTGCACGAACCGTTGGTAGTTTAGCGTATGTAAGTGCGAGGTCGATTCCACAGGGATTGGTGATTGAATGATCCTATTTAGTTTTCAACTAAGAAACAAAATGGTTTTGTACAAGAATTGAGAACATGGAGAATTTTTGGAGAGAAAGAGAGAGGTATTTGAGAACTTGAGAATTTGGAAGAGAAAGGAAGGTGTTTGGGAAGCTTGAAGATTTTGGAAGGGAACGGAAGGTGTTTGGGAAGCTTGAGTATTTTGTGAACTTGGAGAATTTGAGAACTTAGGGAAGGGAGAGAAAGGTGGTTGTGAAGTGTTTGAAACATGGAGACTTTTGGAAGAGAAGGGAAATGTGTTTGGGAAATTTGGAGACTTTTGAAAGAAAATGTGTTTGAGAGCTTTGAGGATTTTGGAAGAGAAGAGACATGTGTTTGAGGAATTGGAGAATGTTTGGAAGATAATGTGTTTAAGAAGTGTTTCAAGAACATGGAGACTTTTGAAGAGAATAGAGAAATATTTGGGAAGTGTTTGAAGATTTAGTAAAAAGATCATATTACAACAATTGAGAACTACAAAGGGAAACTAAAAGAATTTGAGAGAGATAAGGGAAGGGAGCTCTAGAGAAGTGCTTGAGAGCTCCCCCCCTTTGGGTGTGTTTACAAACTTAGAGAACTTCCTTATTTATAGGCCTAGGGGAAGTGAAAATCTGAATTATACAATAGACACTACTACAAAAAGGGCAAAAGACGACCAGTAAACAACGACGGTAGATCAAAAAACCGTCGTTGTTTTTTAAAAGACGACGGTAATAGAAACCCGTCGTAGAAACATACTTTAAACACCTAAAAAACGGCACACGTATAGATATTTTGAAACCACGACGCACCAAATTAAAAAAGCGTCGTCTTATTACAAAGGTATTTTCAGAGTTAAAATCTGAACCTAAAAACAACGACTGCATCTATGAAATCACCGCCGTAGAAAGTAAAGACGACGATATAAAAATAAGACGCCGTGTTAATTAATTAATAAACACGACCCAATTTTCTTAGTCAGCGACGCATAAATTCAAAGGAATCTACGACGGTTAATTACAAAAAAAATCGCCGCTTTAAATTAAGTTACCACGACTGTAAATATAAATTTATCGACTTTTTAATTATAATATACTACGACGGTATCCATAACTCTACTGTCGCATAATTGTACTAACCACGACGGTTTGTTAAATTAACGACGTACAAATTTTATGCAATTATTCGTCTATCATTACTAGAATGAACTCTGTTCCTTATCATAATCGAACCAGAATGAACAAAGGCAATGTTTTAGAAGTGGATGATGTGCCAATTACTCTCACAAGGAGTTTGAGGGCAAGAAGCTTGTCTCAGCCGCCAAGGAAGGTCTCAAGCTTGATGAGAGTGAAGACGAGGCAAAGAAGAAGGAAGAGTTGAAGGAGAAGTTTGAGGGACTCTGCAAGGTTGTGAAGGATGTTTTGGGTGACAGAGTGGAGAAGGTTGTGGTGTCTGACCGTCTGACCGTGCTGGACTGCCAACATGGAAAGAATCATGAAGGCTCAGGCCTTGAGGGATAACAGAGCAGCTGGGTACATGTCGAGCAAGAAGACCATGGAGATCAACCCAGAGAACCCCATCATGGAGGAGCTGAGAAAGAGGGCTGATGCAGACCTTGTTCTCCTTCTGTGCAGAAAGACAATTTTTTAGATGATGTGTGCGTGTTTGTGTCTTTCAGATACACAAACGCACCCACACATCAACATCCAAATTGAAAAATGAAAGCGAGATGAGACAGAGAGGTGATGTGCCTCCAGGGAATTGAGAAAAAGTTGAAACCCTAATTGAAAAATGAAGACGACAGAAAGACAGAAAACCCATTATTTATAAACAAATCTTATATACCACGTCGGTGTTTTAAAATATCGACGTTTATATATAACATACACGTCGTTTAAATTTAAAATAAGGTCGTATAAATTATTTAACAACGACGCTATATAAAAACGACGTTGTAATTTGTTGGAAAATTAATTTATTGTGTAATTAAAAAAATTACACGTCGGTATGAGTAATTAAAACGACGTGGTATTAATTTTTAACGTCGTTATTATTGAATATAAGGTCGTTTGGTAAATTGGAAAATGACGATTCATCTTTTTTGAAGAAACATGCGTCGTGTAATTCGATTTCAAAACGTCGTTTCATTAAAACATACCGTCGTTGAAAGTAATATTATAGGGCAGTGTTAACAATAGCGCCGTATAATGTATCATACTAGGGCGCATACTATTAATAGCGTCGTTGTTATGAAAAGGTTTTTTATTATTTTAAACTTTTCGCCTTCCTGACCCATACTTGCATTGGTTCCAAACCCGAGAAAAACTTTCAAGCTTTTCTCATTTTTCATTCTCCAAGAACTGTTTCAAACTTTCAAGCTTATCTCCTCTTCGTCTTCATCTCTGAACTGAAACACCAAACTCCAGAAGAAAGCTTTCATCGCAAGCAAAGGGTAAGCATTTCTGGAAGGATTTTTGTTCCTGTTTTGCATGCGCATATAATTTTCGTTTTTTTAAATCTTTTTACATTTTTTCTTTCCAAGTTTGATAAAATTTGCAAACAAAGACGAAAAGTTTCCAAGTTTGAACACTACTCTGGTTCTTTTACTTCAACTAAATAAGACGACGGTGGCTTATTATTTACGTGGTTAGATTTATAGACCACGACGGTTCGTCAGTCACCCTAGCGTCGTGTGAAAGTGTTCGTCGTTGTTTTTTAAAATGATATCCTTTTTTTGTTTTTGATTTTTAAGGATATCATTTTAAGTTTCCAAGCTTTCATCGCATGTTTGATTTCTCTGAACAATGGTTTTTGTTTCGAAAATCTTTTTAATTAATTTTCTGCTGAAAATATTTTACGTTGTTCCTAATTTGTTTTTGTGGTATAGACGACGGTATATTAATATTTACGTCGTTTTATTTTCAATACCACGGCGAATGTTTATTATTAACGTCGTTGTAATATTTAATACTCTGTTTTATTATATCATAAGACGTCGGTTGTTTATTATTGACGTCGTTGTAATATTTTATCACGTCGGTGATTAATTACCGTCGTGTAAATTTATTATTACGTCGTTTGTTTTGTTCTTACGTCGTTTGAAATATTATAATACGTCGTAGTTTATAAATAATCGTCGTGGTTTTTCTTAATTTCACTGATATATTTTCACTTGCAGGTTTAATTTGTCTGTAACCATGGTTTCTCAATCCCAAAGTAAGGAGTCTGGTTTGAAAAAAAATGAATCCTCGAAGAAGGAGCTTAGAGTTGTAAATCCTCAAACCAAGGCCTCGAAGAAGATGAAGCTTGTTTCATCTTCTGAGACAGAACCAGCCAGCACGGCAACTATTTCTGAGGAGGCAAAGTCAGGTCGGGGTATGAGCACAATGCCCCGTGTTGTGCAGAGAAAAATTCAGAAAATCAAGCCTGTTGTTGAGTACAATGAAGAAGGGAAACCTTATGGCCGTGCACATAATGAGATGTAGTCCTACATTGGTGTGTTGGCACGCTCCAGAGTCCCACTTGTGGACAAGAAATGGGTTCAAATATCCAAGGATATAAAAGAGCAGATTTGGGAAGCCGTTGACATGGCTTTTGTGGTTGGTAAAGGGGGCAAGCAAATGGTGCTATCTTCTGCCGCCAAGAAATGGAAAGATTTCAAGTCCACACTAACGAGGTTTCATATCCTTCCATTCATCAAGGAGTAGGATAGATTAAGGCAGCCCCCTGAAACATACAAATTCATAGAGAAAGCTCAATGGGATGCCTTTGTAGCTTCAAGGTTATCTAAAGAATTTGAGGCTGTGCATGAAGAACAATCACAGAGGAGGGAGAAACTCGAGTACAATCATCGATTGTCTCGAAAAGGATATGTTGGTTTTAAGGAGGACTTGAAGGAAATCATGCCTGGGGTAGATATTGATCGATCTACCTTATGGGAAAAAGCAAGAGAAGACAAACATGGTAACATCCCGGATCCAAAGACTGCAGAGAAAGCAAAATTAATTGTAAGCCTACTCACTCTGTTTTAAAAATTTTATTACGTCTGCTGTTATATTTTTCCGTCGTGTGAAAAGTTTTACTACGTCGAAATATTTTAAAAGGCGACGTTAAAGGTCTGAATCTGGAATCCATGCTCTGTTTTTTGTAATTATATCATAAGACGTCGGTGGATTATTATTGACGTCGTGTTAATATATTAATAACGTCGGTATTTAGTTAGCGTCGTCTTAAATATTATATTACGTCGATTGTTATGTTATTGAGTCGTGTGAAATATTATATTACGTCTATTTTTTATAAATAACCGTCGTTTGTTTCCTTATTCTGACTTTTTATTATGTCTTTTTGTTAGGATGATTTGCAAAAGCAAGTCTCTGAAGGCACAATTTCTCTGTCAGGATCCAATGATGTTTTGACAATGGCTTTGGGTCCCGAGCATCCAGGAAGAGTTAGAGGTGTAGGGGCTGGGGTTTCCCCTAAGCAATACTTCAACTTACCTAGACAACAGAAGGTTAGGTTTGCTGATCAATTGAAGGAAAGTGTAAGACTTGTCCTTCAAGAAGAGACTTTGAAAATGGAGGCTAGATCAAGGGAAGAGAGTTTAAAGATGGAGGCTAGGACGAAGCAATTGGTAGAAGCTGAGAGGGAAAATTTGCTGAGTCAGCTTTCAAAAATCATCCCCAATTTTGATCCAAGCTTGCTAAAACTGAATACATTGTCCCAAATCCAAGGGCAAAGTCCCAAAAATCCAATGTCTGACAAAGCAAGCTGTTATGGGGCACTTGATGTTAGAGCCCTACAATTTGAGGAGGATACTGCCAAGAATGGGGAACAACAGGAGGAAATGGTAACGTCTTTGAACTTTGAATTTTCTGTTTCTCTGTTTATATTTACCGCCGTGTTAAAGTTATACCACGACGCTCTTTATTAAACCGTCGTTTGATGTTATTCAGACGTCTGTAATTATTTCATACCGTCGTCTGTTAATGTTTACCACGACGGTTTATTTATTTGTTTTAATTTTTCTACAATGTCATTTATATATTTCTTTATTTCTTATAACAGAAATCAGGGGAAGTTGAAAAGAGAGTAGAAGGAAAGATACTTGAGATAGTTGAACAGGTAAATTATCATAACTTTGCTTTTTTCAATTTTTTTTTTCAATAAAGGAATTACCACGACGTTTAATGAATGTTACACGTCTGCAATTATTTAATTGAATGTTTAAATTGTTGTACAAGCTTAGATACCGTCGTAGTATATGAAATACGACGACGTTTATTATTTACCGTTGTGTGATTAAATATACACGTCTGTAATTCTTAAATACCGTCGTTTGTTATTATTACCACGACGGTTTAATTTAATTTTTTTGCCCTTTTTGTACTATGTCTTATATATATTGAGTTTATTTCTTATAACAGAAATCTGGGGATCGTGAAAAGATTGAAGAAAAGAAAGATGAAAAGGTAAATTCTCTTAACTTTGCCTTTTTCATTTCTTTTTCAATTTTCAGACGTCTATATTTTCTTTCAACCGTCGTTTGTTTTAATTGAATGTTTAAATTATTGTACAATCTTTCTTATATATATATCTCTTTATTTATTAAAACAGCAATCCAGTGTTGGAGAAAAGAAAATTGAAAAGGTAAATTCATTAATTATGAATTTTGCATTTGAATTAGACGTCGGTTTTATTTAAACGACGTAATAAAGTATTCATTACGACTGTATTTTTTTACCGTCGTGTAACTCATTTTAAGACGACGTTTTGTTATTTAAACCGTCGTTGTTAGTTATTTACCACGTCACTTATGTTGCTTTATTTGTTCAAACAGAGTACTGAAGTACCAGATTATACAAAGCTGGAGTTGCCATCTTCTTTACAATCCCTTTGTAGTTATGTTGAATCGACACTAAAGCCTCAGGAGAAAGCTATGAGCTTTATGATTGAGAAGGAGGTGTTTGGCATAGATCGTAACACCTTCGTCTTGCATGAAGATATTACCCAATTTGCTGGCATGGAAGAAATTGGGGCTACTGTCGTTGCAGTATATATGAGGTTTGTCCTTATCAAATATTCATTTGACACTCTCCTTTTGTTTAAAAAAAAAAACACTCATGGTTTCAATTCATATATTTATGTGCCTGTTTGATCATCTGAAAGCTGCAAATATGGTGAATATGGTTGGCTTTATAGACCCTGCTCTAGTTAGTGCTGACGCTGGTTCATTAACTGAAAGATCACGTCTCGTAGCCAATCGACTTCAAAAAACAGATGGTGAACAGATTTTCCTGATGCCTTACAATCCAGGGTTAGTCTCCAAAACAAAAGACAGGATTTTGTTTGTATGATGCTCTGCATATAACACTATTTAACCTTGATATTTATTTTGTGCAGCCGTCATTGGGTCTTGATCATTGTAAGAGCAAAGAAGGAAACCGTATATTTTCTGGATCCACTGCCTGGAAATCGGTTTGTGGATGAGGACGGGAAAAACATTGTGAACTCTGCTCTAAAAATGTATAATACACACATAGGCAGAGTAGGCCGTAAAACACCTCTCTGGAAAACTCTGCCCGGCACTCCAAAGCAACCAAGCAGTGTAGAATGCGGGTATTATGTCATGCGCTTTATGAGAGACATCATAAAGGATACTTCCCTGGAATTTGAGAAGATGGTAAGAAGAAAATTTTCAGATTTACTTTTATGTGGGTTTTTATATTATCAACGACGGTAAATTAAAAATACCGTCGTTGAATATATATACTACGTCGGTGAATGAATAATAGCGTCGTCTGTGAGATTAATCTTTGTTTATGGACTGCAGTTTGCCAAAGGAAAGGATCAAGCGCCATACCCCCAAGCTGCCATTGAAGAAGTTAGGAAAGAATGGGCAGAGTTTGTGTGTGTTCATATGGAGTAGAGGAATTTTAGCATACTTAAACATTTTTATAAAATGTACAAATTTTGTTAGAATTAGACAAGTTTTTGTACAAAATTGGTTAGAATTCGCAAGTTTTTGTTGAAATCAACGTCCCTGTAAATTTGTTGAGGTTTTCATGTTGTGAAAAACCGTAGTTTGTTCAAAAAGACGTTGTATACACATAACAACGTCACAGTTTTTAAAAAAGCAACGTAAGAGGTTTTTCAAACGACGCTCTTGGTTCTATAGACGACGTTGTTTTTTTGATATTAGACGGCGAGAAGTTAAGAGTTGTGGTCGTGGAAAATATTTTGTACGTCGTTTTATGTGCAAAAATGGTCATGGTTTAGAATTTAAACGACGTTTTGTTTTAAAATTAAGTCGTTTATAATAATTTAAAACGTCGTTAATTTATTAACGCCGACGTGGTTTGTGGGTTTTATTCATAATATTTTATTCCATTTCATTCAAATATTCATAATAAATTGAAAATAAATCCAAAAAATGCAACGTCAACTCCTATGAAGTCATTGAGATATTTTCTTCCCCCTTAAGCTTTAAAAAATTAAGTTTGAGTTATACAAATTTAAAATTACCACCAAAAAGAAAAATGTTTTCATGAGTCACAACATCACTTATACTTTTATGGTTTAGGGTTTAGGGTTTAGGATTTAGGGGGATGAAGGTTTATTTTTGGGGTTTAGGGTTTATGGTTAATATATATTAGGCCCTAAAACCATAAATCCTTTTCTATAATTATTTAAAAATATATATATAATTTATGGTTTATATTTTATGGTTTAGGGTTTAGGGTTTAGATGTCATATTTAACGACGGTTTTATTGTTTTCCGTCGATGATTTACGAAGAGCGCATTTCTAAACCTTGGTTTCTTTAAAATGACGTTGTACACACATAACAACGTCATAGTTTTTACCAAGCGACGTAAAAGGGTTTACAAACGGTCGTATTATAAATTTATAACGACGGTAAATAATTCATAACTGACGTAGTTATCACAACTGCCAAACGACTGTATTTTAATAAACCGACGTGGTTACTTTGGGGTTCTGAAAACGACGTCGTTCTCTTTTTAATACTCGCCAAGTGACTTTTGGATTTCCGATGTAGTTATGACGGCGCTTGTTTATCTAAACGGACGTTGATTATTAAAATATGACGTCGCTATGTATATTAGAACCGAAGTTGTACTTATATTATTTGTTTAAATATGATTTTTTCACGCGTTTTTTAACTCTCAGTTTTCAATTAGGGTTGCAGAATGATTCCTCACAAGAAATTGTCTTTCTGAAAGCAAATGGGTTTGCAGAATGATTCCTCACAAGACCAAGCATGGGTTTGCTACATCCTCCTGTGTAGCAAGGGTGGAACCAGCTTTAGAACCTGCATGGGTTTGCAGACGCACAACCCACAACAGGATCTAAGGCTGGTTCCCCCCTGCTACACAGGAGGATTGAGGTTGATCACTGTGGAAAAGGGGACTACAATGTAACCAGGAATCGAGGAGTGAGCTTTTCACACTTTGTTGATTTTGATTTTCTGAAATTATTAGATATTCATCTGTGGCTGTGCAGGAGCTTGAGAATAAGAGGAAGGAGAGGGCCCAGCTTGCATATGAGAGGAAGAAACAGTTGAACAAGCTGAGGGTGAAGGCAGAAAAGAAACCACGATGTATTTGCCAAATTTGTGTACATATATTGTGTAAATATTGATCAATATTTAACACGAAGAGATTTGCCTTTTAAGATGAAAATGTTGTTGAGGATTGAGAATTAAATTTTGTTTTGTGTTAAGAAAGATATTACCAAAATAAAAGAAAAATTAATTAATTTTAAAAAGCTATAAAAATAAGACGGCGGTTTACAGAGAAGGCAGACGTATAAATTGAAAAAATACGACGGTAATTTGAACTTAGGACGTGGTAAATAAACACGACAGTAGTGTTGTAGGTACCGTCGTAGTATGCTCCAAAATAATAAGTCGATAAATTAATCTCTCGTGTCATGGTATATTATTTAACACGTCGTTTTTTATAATATACCGACGTGTATTAATTACGTATACACGTTTAGGTCGTGGAAAATGGTTTGTACGTCGTTTTCTCTGTAAAAATGGCCATGGTTTTAACTTTAAACGACGTTTGTTTAAAAATTACGTCGTTTATTATAATTTAAAACGTCGTTAATTTATTAACGCCGACGTGGTTTGTGGGTTTTATTAATAATATTTTATTCTATTTAATTCGAAATATTTATAATAAATTGAAAATAAATCCAAAAAATGCAACCTCAACTCCTATGAAGTCATTGAGATATTTTCTTCCCCCTTAAGCTTTAAAAAATTAAGTTTGAGTTATACAAATTTAAAATTAAAACCAAAAAGAGAAATGTTTTCATGAGTCACAACATCACTTATACTTTCATGGTTTAGGGTTTATATAAATTTAGAAAAGGGATTAGGGTTTAGGGTTTTATGGACGAGATATTTTAGGACATAAAACCCTAATCCCTTTGGAGAAATTATTTTTTTTTAAATATATATATAATTGTGGTTTTATTTATTAGGGTTTAGGGTTTAGGTTATATTTGTCTATTAGGGTTTAACGACGGTAGTTTGGTTTTGCGTCGTAAGGATATTTACAACGACGTCATTTTTAAAATAAGCGTCATGTTTAGGTTGAACTTTTAACGACGATTGTGTTTTTGTTTCCGTCGATGTTTTTAAAAAAGCGCGCTTTCTAAAAATTTCACCTCGACCTAAAATTTTCAGATTTCGCTCTAACTCTTATACAAGTTGCCAAAATTTATGTGTCCTAAAACATTTCGCTCCGCTCTCTCACTTCAACTCTAATTCAAAGTTGGTCTCTCCGTCGAATCCAAGTTGGCCAAGTTTACAACTCCGTCGAATCCAAGTTGGCCATAAGCTGTGAGCTCTACCTACCTGTAAGTGCAAACCCTAATCTCATGCTTGTAAATTCATTGAATGATATTCAGTTCTGTGGTAAAGGGTTTTGTGATGTTTTAATGTTGTCGACGGTATGAGTTAATGGATTTAATGTTTATTATTTTCATGAATCGGGTTTAGGGTTTAATGTTGTCGGATCTTTTAATACTCTCTGTTATTTTGAATCGGGAATGGATTTAATGTTTTCATGCTTAGTATATGTTGGTTTCGTGCTTAGTATTAATGTATATGTTGTGTTCTGAATATATTCTGGGTTCTTGAAAATAAACTGGGATTTCGAAATCTTTTTTATGCATACGACGACGCTTGTTTTAACAAACCGTCGTCTATAAAAATATACCACGACGCTTGTTTTAACTACCGTCGTGGTTCAAGTTCGCTGGCGTCTGTTTCTTGCTAGCATTAGACGACGTTTTTTTAAAACCCGTCGTCTATATATGTGTAAAACGTCTGTTGTTGTTAAAAAACCGTCGTCTGTTTACTATATTATTTGCTATTAAAACCTTATATAATCTGCTATAGTGATAGTCATTGTTTGTCTTTTCACCTTATATATGTTGTGTTCTGAATATATTTTGGGTTCTTGAAAATAAACTGGGATTTTGATATCTTTTTATGCATACGACGACGGTTTTTTTAACAAACCGTCATTTGTAAATATATACCACGACGCAGTTTTTAACTACCGTCGTGGTTCAAGGTCGTTGGCGTCGTTTCTTGCTAGCATTAGACGACGTTTCTTTTCAAAACCGTCGTCTATATATGTGTAATATGTCTGTTGTTGTTTAAAAACCGTCGTCTGTTTACTCTATTATTTGCTATTAAAACCTTATATAATCTGCTATAAGTGATAGTCATTGCTTGTCTTTTCACCTTATTATAGATAATAGGATATAGTGTCGGAGATGGATAAGTCATGGATGCACTCGGATAGAAGATCGAAGGCATATGAGTTAGGGGTGGAAGCATTTTTGCAATTTTCTGTAGAAAATCTTCTAACTACAACGCATATCCGTTGTCCATGTGTTAAATGTGCGAATTTGAAATTGTTTGGGGTTGGAATTATAAGGGATCACTTATACTTTAATGGAGTTGATGTTGCGTAGATACAGCTGCACCAAAATGGATTCAGTTGCATCCTCAACTTGTGATACTCGCAAGTGCACGAGCCGTTTGGTAGTATAGCATATGTAAGTGCGAGGTCGATCCCATGAGGATTGGTGATTGAATGATCCAATTCATTTTTCCTACACAAAACAGAAATGAAAAAGAAAGGAAATAAATCAAACAAGGAAGAAAGAAAATAACTAACTCAAGCAGATAAGTTCCCAAGTTCAATTAGATTAACGGATTGATTCTAGCTAATGTATGATTAAGCCATGGTGTGTGGTCATAACCTTGTGTTCCTAATTCCCTAATTTGATCATTTGTTGTCTAACCTAAAATTAAGCATTAGGAACCCATTAAGCATAGAAGAACAATTTAAACAACCAAGCATGTATCTAATCCCTGTTGTCGAATGTCCATACATACTCTTCCTATTCGTAGTTCAATTCGAATTAAAGCATGGTGTATACTCTTAATTCAAACCAAGATAGCTAACATGCAAGCCTTAATGGTGATCAATCATTCAAACTAGCATATTAACTTATAAGCATAATGAATAAGAACATGAACCATAATTGAAACTTGGAAACTAATCAAACTTGAGACTAAAGAAAAGAATTTACATAACAATGAAAATTAAGTAGAACTTGGAAAAACTTAAGGAGAATTTCAGCACAAATATTTCATTACTACAATTGAAAACTAGAAAATGAAACTAAGAGAATTTGAGGGAGAGAAGGGAAGGGAGCTCTAGAGAAGTGTTTGAGAGCTCCCCCCCCTTGGGGTGTGTTTACAAGCTTGGGAAACCTCACTATATATAGGCCTAAGGAAGCTGAAAATCTGAATTAAGTATGGCTAATGCATACAACACTTGTTTTATAAAATCTGAAATGGTTGATGCACTTCACTAATGCATACAACACTTGCATTATAAAATCTGAAATGGTTGATGCACTTCACTAATAAATCCCACCAGCAGCCCTAGCTCATCTTCATGTCACCATGACCAAGCTTCCAACCAGAAATAATAGCTCATCCTGAGGTCAGCATGACCAGAAACTTCAAGGGCTTACGAATTGGGCTTCCCTTAAGCAAATTAAGACTTTAAGCACTCAAACTTGAAGTTCAGAATGTCTTCTTTCCAGCCATATATCATTTGGGCCAATCCAAGGTCGGAGGAGGAAGTTAAGGCCAAAACAAATTGCTAACTCATTTTGCGCGCTGATAAAATCCATCCTGAGCATGGCTCTGTGTTTGCTAGGTAACAGACTCCACAATTATCCAATGGGGCTGAATTTCGGATATGTTATAGTATACACCCATTGGAACAACTTTCATGAAGAATGTGGCCTCATCCGAGCTATGTAGGTTGCTGAAACAAAGCTTGCAATATGACCTACGAAACTGGGCTGGCAGGGGACTGTAGCCAAAATTGAGTTTGTCTTTAAGCTCTTCATCCATTCATCCAAATTAGGCCCTAACATGCATGGATTGCATCATTTACTATCCAAAGCCATCATTATTACCTAAAGCTCAATGAACTGAAAGATAAACACAAAAAGGATTAAAAGCACAAGTTTAACTCAAAAACATAACCAAATCATAAGCTAGAAGGGTACAAAATGATATACAATTATGAACCGATCAGTTGACCAAAGCTATAAGAATTGGACATTTCATGGAGAACCTTGGGAACCAATTGCAACTAGTAATGCTAGTAGAAATGTTGAAGAAGATGATGACCATAGTAGGTACAGTTTTGTGTCTGAAGAAATAGAGATGGATGATAATGATTTTGGTGATTTTGGATCCGATCCTTATGAGTTTGCTAATGTGATTGGGGATGGAGATCAACCATTGTACCCTGGTTGTAGAAAGTACACCAAGTTATCGGCATTAGTGAAGTTGTATAATTTGAAGGCAAAACATGGGATGAGTGATGTATGTTTTACAGAATTATTGATACTTCAGGGCGAGTTGCTTCCAGAAGGAAATACAATACCGGCCTCTTTGTATGAGGCAAAAAAGACTTTGTGTGCATTGGGGCTGAGTTATGAGAAAATCCACGCATGCCCCAATGATTGCATCTTGTATAGGAAGGAGTATGAAGATTCAACTAATTGTCCTACTTGTGGTATCTCAAGGTGGAAGGAAACCAAAGATGGATTCTTGAAAGAGGGTGTGGCAGCGAAGGTGTTGTGGTATTTTCCTCCAATTCCAAGGTTTAAAAGGATGTTTCAATCACATGAGACAGCTAAGAATTTGACTTGGCATGCTGCTAGAAAATCAATTGACGGTCAGATGTCTCATCCGGCGGATTCCCCGTCTTGGAAACTTGTTGATGATAAATGGCCCGAGTTTGGTAATGAGCCGAGAAACTTGAGATTGGCTCTTTCATCTGATGGATTCAATCCCCACAGTTCTCTAAGTAGCAGATATAGTTGCTAGCCAGTTATCTTAGTTACATATAATCTCCCACCATGGCTGTGCATGAAACGAAAGTTCATGATGTTGACTTTATTGATTTCCGGTCCTAAACAACCCGGAAATGATATAGACGTCTACTTGGAGCCTTTGATTGATGATTTAATATCTTTGTGGGATGGGATTAGAGGAGTGTATGATGCACACATAGGAGAATATTTTACACTCAGAGCTGCATTACTGTGGACCATTAATGATTTTCCCGCCTATGGAAACTTATCTGGTTGTGTTGTTAAAGGATATAAAGCTTGTCCAATATGCGGCGATGATACACCTAGTCATAGGTTGAAAAATGGCCACAAAATTTGTTACATTGGGCATAGAAAATGGTTACCAATTAATCATCCATATAGAAGGCAACGTGCAGCTTTTAATGGGAAACCTGAATATGGCACGCCTTTGGAGCCATTAAGGGGAGAAGAAGTGCTGCATATGGTTGAAGATATTAATTACATATGGGGATCGAAAAAAGGGGGAGGTGGAGGTGAAAATGATGGTGACAGAATTTGTTGGAAGAAGAAGTCAAAATTCTTTGATCTTGAGTATTGGAAATACCTTCCAGTGAGGCATGTCCTCGATGTTATGCACATTGAGAAGAATGTTTGTGATAGTCTCATTGGTACATTGCTGGAGATCCCTGTAAAAAATAAATATGGGATTGTTGCTCGGTTAGATTTATTGAACATGGGGGTCAAAACTGATTTGCAACCCGAGTATGGAGAAAGAAGTACTCGTTTGCCTCCAGGGCCTTGGAATTTGTCAAGAGCAGAGAAGAGAGCGGTTTGCAATTCTTTCTATGGTATGAAGGTCCCTGAAGGTTATTCTTCAAATATAAAAAATCTTGTATCTTTACAAGATTCAAGACTTCTTGGCCTTAAATCACATGATTGTCATACCTTAATGCAACAATTGCTCCCTGTGGCAATTCGTTCTGTTTTGGAGAAGCCTGCAAGGTATGCAATAACTCGTTTGTGCTTCTTCTTCAATGCTATATGTGCAAAGATGGTTGATGTTTCCAAGCTAGATAAGTTGGAAGAAGATGTAGTAGTTACTTTGTGTTTGCTTGAAAAATACTTTCCACCTTCATTCTTCGATATCATAGTTCATCTAGTAGTACATCTTGTTAGAGAAGTTCGTCTATGTGGGCCAGTTTATTTTAGATGGATGTATCCGTTCGAAAGATATATGAAAGTTCTAAAGGGGTATGTTCAGAACCGTACTCATCCCGAAGGTTGCATTGCGGAGCGTTATATAGCTGAAGAAGCTGTAGAATATTGCACTGAACATTTATCTGATATTAGTACAATTGGAGTGCCATCAAGTCAGAAGATAGGAGTTTCAAAGCCATTATCAGGTTGCACAGTGAGCTTAGTTGATCGGGACCTGTTGAACCAAGCACATCTATATGTCTTGGAGAATACGGAGGAAGTTCTACCTTATATCGAGTATGAGTTTTATTCCTTAAGTTTCCATTTTAAATTATTCCTTATGTTTATCTTATATGTTTGGGACCGTAATGCTTGAATTTTTCGTGTCATGTAGGGAACATATGATCCACATCAAGGCCGCTTATCCAAAATTTAGAAAGAGAACAAAGTGGCTGCAAGATAAGCACAATAGCACTTTCATTCAATGGCTACACTTCAAGGTATATGTTATTCAATAACATATTGGACTTTTAATTTTCTTCTTTCTATGTTAGATTGAATTAAGATATGATTAATTTGCAGGTTCAAAGTGAACTTGATGAGGGAGGCAATCATGGGGTATCAGAAAATTTAAGGTGGCTAGCAGCTGGTCCAAACATGGCAGTGCCATTATATAGGAGCTATCTTATTAAAGGTGTTAAATTTAACATCAAGGCACAAGATGATGTGCGGACAGTTCAAAATAGTGGAGTTTATTTACTTGCACATACCATGCAAGTTGCTAGTGCCAAGGATAAAAACCCAATTCTCTCAAATATGGGTTTTTATGGTGTCATTCAAGAAATTTGGGACCTTGACTACCAAAAGTTTATAATCCCAGTCTTTAGGTGCGATTGGATAGATAGTACTTCCGGCCTTGTAGTCGACGAACTTGGATTTACCCTTGTAGATTTAAGTAAAATTGGACATAGGAATGACCAATTTGTTTTGGCTTCTCAAGTCAAACAAGTATTTTTTGTTGACGACCCGATGCATCATGGTTGGTCGGTAGTGTTATCAGCGCCTAATAGAGAATATAATGATGATGTTATTGGTGATGATGTCTTAGGTGATGTGAGAATTGAGTGTGAGCCATTTACTAGAGGGATGCCAAATATTGACACATTTGATGAACTAGTGGGTGAGTTTGGGAGTCAAAATATTCGAGATGGGTGTGAAGATATATGGATTGAATGATGCTCTTGTAATTTATGAAATTATTTATGCCCTAAACAGCACTACTGTATGACATTAATTTTGCAATAAATTGTAATGTGTTTTCTTCACTTTCATTATGCAGGTTTTGGACACAAAACAATCAGTACATAAAATACTGGTTCAGTATTATAAAACGACGGTCCTTATAAAACTGTGAAAAACAGACGTCTGTTGCCATAAAATTGTCAATAAAAAACGACGTTTTGGAGCATTCAACGACGGCATTGAATTTACCGACGTCTAAAAGCGAACTAAAAGTGAAAAAAGACGACGTTATTGTGAAACAGTTATTAACGATATCACGTCGGAGAAGGATAAAGAGCCGACATGTAATTACAAATAACACGACTTCAGTACAATAATACCGACGTCTAAAAGGACAGATATCGAACCTGAACGTTACAAAAGACGACGTCTTGGATGGATTAGACGACTATTATTTTACTAAAGACGACGTATAAATAGAGAAACACGGCTGTCTTTTACATGATCACGACGTTGTATATCACATACTACGTCGTTTATAGAAATAAATATGTCGTAAGTCATGAGCCTAACATATTTTCCACGTCGGTTATGTAAATATATAAGACGTAGTAAATATTAATAACGTCGTATTTTATTTATTTAAAGACGTAGTATATACATACACACGACTGCGTTTGTATAAAATAGGTCGTCTATTCTTCTAAATGAAAATTTTTTGGTTCATTTTTCAGTATACAGACGTCGGTTGTTTTTGTAAATGACGTTGTTTATTATAACAACGACGGTGCTTTACCTTAACCGCTATTTCCACGTCAATATTAATGGAAAAAGTGAAGTAACAATACTATTTCACGACGGTTATATAAATATATTCGACGTCGTAAGATTTAATAACGTCATATTTTATTTATTTAAAGACGTAGTGTTTTCTTTTACACGACGAATGTTGTATAAAATAAGTCGTCTATTCTTCTCCATGACAATTTTTTGGTTCATTTTTCAGTGTACAGACGTCGGTTTTTTTTTGTAAATGACGTTATTTGTTATAACAACGACGGTGATTTACCCTAACCGCTATTTCCACGTCAATATTAATGTAAAAAACGAAGTGGCATTACTATTGCACGACGGTTATATAAATACATTGGACGTCGTATGGTTTAATAACGTCATATTTTATTTATTTAAAGACGTATTGTATTCTTTTACACGACGGAGGTTGTATAAAATAGGTCGTCTATTCTTCTCCAGGACAATTTTTTGGTTCATTTTTCAGTATACAGACGTCGGTTGTTTGGTTGTTAATGACGTTGTTTGTTATAACAACGACGGTGATTTCGCGTCGTGGTTTTACTTTGCAAAAGACGTCGATCGATTTTACGACGGTTTGAAAACCAAATTCACGACGGTGAGTGAGAGTTCACTAACCACACTCACTTCACCAACTTACAACACTTAATTCACCTAACACACAACACTTAACTCACCAACTTAACCTAACACACAATTGCATTTGAAAACAATTCCTCTTGTCTTTAGGCTTAGTGTTGCAGCTCCCACTTCATCATCTTTTGGCTGCTACAAAATTCCACTCAAAAATAGGTATTGAATATGCTTCACCAAACTTTCCCACAATCAACAACACTTCATCATGCATATGTCATGCATGACAATGCATTGCAGCCAGCTTGTGGGCTCGTTTTGGGCTTGTGGCTTCATTCTGAAAAATCTGGAAAAATATGGATCTTGAAGCTCTTTGTCTTATCTTTCCAAGCATATGCAGCCCAACTCAAGGAAAAATCGGGAAGGCCTTCCAATGTGATTTTTGGCCCAGTAACGCAGATGCTGCCGAATTTGACCTTAAGTTGCCAAAACATGTATAACTTTCTCTAGAAGACTCGGAATCATGAACCCTAAAATTATACAGAAACTAGACTTCCATATCTTTCCAATGATGTATGGCTCATCATCTGGTTCTTCTTGAGTAAGTACAGTCTAATCCGTGAAGTTGACTGATCTGCAGACACCATTTTGAGCTAAATTGTCTCCAAAATGCAATTAGTGAGTCTCAAGCTTATTACACTGAAACAAACACAAAACTTATTAAAAGCACAAGTTTAACTCAAAAACATAACCAAATCATAAGTTAGAAGGGTACAAAATGATATGTAATTATGCACCGATCAAATACCCCCAAACCTAGATTTTGCTAGTCCTCGAGCAAAACAAAAAGAAAACGAAGAAAAACAAAACAAAATAAGAAATTAACTAGACCACTTTCGTAGGTAACTCGATTGCATTGAGCATATGCAACAAGCCTTTAAACCTCTAGGCATCCCTAGTAGGAGGAGTTGTGTCTCCTGAGGGTTTAACAGATACGATACCCACAAACGTTTTTCTAACTCTACAAAACAAAATGGTTAGAAAACTTATTAGATTTGTTAGTCCTTAAGCAAAACCAAAAACAAAAACAAACATAATTACATTAATTAACAAAAACATAACAAAAACAAAAACAAAAACAATTACAAAAATAAAAAGAACTCAAAACAATCTTTCCGAACATTTTCTGAAGAGAAATGACTCATGCACATGACTTAAACGTTTTTAACAATAAAAACTCAATTTCAGACATTATTTACAAAGCAGCAAAGTTCTAAATACAACATGCTCAAAGTGTAGTAGTGTGATAGCCAAATGCAACAAATTCCCCAATCTTAGTTTTCACACAATTTCAAAAATCATACAAAGCACAAGTTCAACTTCAAATCTCACCAAAGTTGAATCACTTAGAAGAGGGCTATAATGCAACACTCAGTTATAAACATGAGAATAGAATTAAACCATAAGGACTTAACTCGAAATAGAAAGATGAAGAACTTGCATTAATATGATCTCAAGAAGGATGCCAAACACTTAAAAGTAAGAAAAATGAATGCAATTCAACCACATGACATTTAAGATCAATTTAGGTCTTTAGTATAGGTTGTAATGGGGCCAAGGGTATAAGGTGAGTAAGAAATGAAAGATATGGATAATACAAAGTCCAAGGAACTCGCAATGTAAGAGCATAAAATAATTGTTTACAAGACTTCGAATTATCACGACTAGATTTTTTCTTTTACATGATCAAAACTCCTTATACCTTCATTTACATTGATTCACTCCTTTCCTTTAATTGAAGAAATACCAATTTATTTTGAAGGCCCAAAAATGAATTTTCAATCAACCAGCACTTAATCACAACTTTTCTCTTTTCTTTCACCAATTGTGTGAATTTTTTTTTTCTCTTTGTTTTTTTTCGAAATGTAACACCTCTTCCCAAACTTAGCATGAAAAACACATCCAAAATAAAGCTCATGAGTTCCTTAGAAAGGTAAATATTTGTTTTTCAGGCTAAGGCGAGGACATATAATTGGTAAATGAAAGAAAAGGTTTACATGTAGGCTCAAAATGGTTAACAATGGAAAATCATGCTTAAGCATGCATAAGGTTAGCTTGAAAGGCACAAACGATCCAAAGAAGGCCTTAATATCATTTCTTAAAATGTCATGAAATCAAATTGCATAAGAATGAATGACTTTTAAGTGTTCAACCAAATCAATGAATAATGAGATCAAACAACAACTCTGATGACAAGAAAATAAGAGTACATGTATAACACTCATGAATTGAAGTACAAGGCTCAAAAGCTCACTTTATATGGTTGGTCATACAATTCTTTAGATCATGCAAATCCTTTAATTGGAAAATTATGAAACAAATGGCAAGTGTAAAGAATGTTTCAAACATATCATGCTAGAACAGTGCTAATTTTAAATTTTTTTTTTTTTTTTTTAGTAGAATGAAATAAAATGAAATCCAATTTTAATTTAAGTCATGCAAACATTTATCACAATCTCATCAAATGTGTTCGGAAAGTGAATAAAAATAAAAATAAAAATAAAAGCAAGACTCAAACAAAATAAAATAAAAATATAAACAAGCAAAATAAAATAAAAAAATTAAGGAAAAACCAAATTTACATGTTAACAATCACCTAAGTTGATTACAATTTCTGGAGTTCGTTCTTTCTTATGTATGATTATCCATATGGTGTTTGGTTTTAATCAAGTACTCAGAAAACACAACTTAGCTATGGTGTTTAGTCTAGGCTATGAATCTGAATCCATTAAGCTTAAGAAGAACACAAAGGAACCAAGTAAACATTTAAACATGGTGTTTGTCCTAAATGCATTACTCACTCATTCACTAATCGGTTCAAGAGTCATATGGTGTTTATGTAAACTTGAACTAGATAACGAACATGCATGTGTTCATAGTGGCCAGTTATTTAAACATGCATAAAGATTCAACTAAGAACAAGTGAATGAGACCAGAAAATTAGAAGTAATCAACAAAGGGTAACATTAACTTGAAACATGAAATTGTCTTGTCAGGTTACATTGAAACCCTGGCTATGGATTTAGCTGCTCATAATGGGAAATAAACTAAGACAGAAATGAGAAAACATAATGGATGCAATAAGAGTAGAAAAACCCTTTTTCTGAAGTTCTTGTCCAAGGCTTCTCCAAGTGCTTCTCCACGTCTAATGCTTCTCCAAATGCTTTCCCATATCTAGAAGGATGTATGATAGCCAAGGAGATGATTTGGGATGAGTTTGGGTGAGTTGTGATGGTAGAGAAAGAGGAAATTCGTAGGGAAATGGAAGGAAGGTTTGCTGGAGCTGTTTTGGTGATTTGAGGCAGTTTAGAGTGTTGGGTTGATTTCTGGAGTGTTTAGGTTTGTGGGAGTGTTTGAGGATGGCTGGAGTGAATTGTGGGGTTGTGAATCCCAGGAATTGTTGTGTCTTGAATGTGGAATGGGAGTGGTATTTATAGGGAGAGGGGAGTGATAAATCTGAATTCAATATGGCTAATGCATACAACACTTGTATTATAAAATCTGAATTGGTTGCTGCACTTCACCAATAAATCCCACCAGCAGCCCTAGCTCATCTTCATGTCAGCATGACCAAGCTTCCAACCAGAAACAATAGCTCATGCCTAGCTCACCATGACCAAGCTTCCAACCAGCTCATCCTCATGTCAGCATGATGAACAACTTCTTGGGCTTACAAATTGGGCTAGGCTGAATCAAATGACGACTTTAAGATATCCATTGTGAAGTTCAGAATGTCTCTGATCCAACCACACAAGCATTGGCCCAATCCAAGCTCGGATGAAGAAGATAAGTCCGAAATGAATTTCTAACTCAGTCTCCAGTTTTTGCATGTTTTTGCACCATTTTGCTTCAAATGCCTCAAGTGGTACCTAGAGCTCAATGAATTGAATAACAAACACAAAATGGATTAAAAGCACAAGTTTTACCTAAAGCACTTCTCTAGAGCTCCCTTCCCTTATCTCTCTCAAATTCTTTTAGTTTCCCTTTGTAGTTCTCAATTGTTGTAATATGATCTTTTTACTAAATCTTCAAACACTTCCCAAATATTTCTCTATTCTCTTCAAAAGTCTCCATGTTCTTGAAACACTTCTTAAACACATTATCTTCCAAACATTCTCCAATTCCTCAAACACATGTCTCTTCTCTTCCAAAATCCTCAAAGCTCTCAAACACATTTTCTTCCAAAAGTCTCCAAATTTCCCAAACACATTTCCCTTCTCTTCCAAAAGTCTCCATGTCTTCAAACACTTCACAAACACCTTTCTCTCCCTTCCCTAAGTTCTCAAATTCTCCAAGTTCACAAAATCCTCAAGCTTCCCAAACACCTTCCTTTCCCTTCCAAAATCCTCAAGCTTCCCAAACACCTTCCTTTCTCTTCCAAATTCTCAAGTTCTCAAACACCTCTCTCTTTCTCTCCAAAAATTCTCCATGTTCTCAATTCTTGTACAAAACCATTTTGTTTCTTAGTTGAAAACTAAATAGGATCATTTAATCACCAATCCCTGTAGAATCAACCTCGCACTTACATACGCTAAACTACCAACGGTTCGTGCACTTGCGAGTATCACAAGTTGAGGATGCAGCTGAATCCATTTTGGTGCAGCTGAATCGACGCAACAGAGACATGGTTGTGATGGCTAAGGAATGGCTAGGATGACCACTAGAATGCTTGTAGCAGCCAAAGGAAGGAAGGAAAGTGGTCTGATGGTTGCTGGGGTGCTTGAGTAACCAAGAGATGTTGGTCGATGGTTGCTGGGATACTTGCAACAGCCAAAGGATGGAGGATGATGGCTCAAGAATGACTGTGATGGCTGCTAGAATGCTTACAGTAGCTGAAGAAATGTGATTTCTCATGGTTGTTGAGAGGCTTGTAGCAACCAATAGAGGTTGGTTTTGGTTGGGCAATGCCTCCCAATTTATAGAAGGTAAAAGCTCTCTTTGGTTTCCAATATGTAAAAGGAAGTGTTGGAGTTAGTCCATTTCCAACGGATAAAAGGAGGCATTGAGACATTCTAATTTCCAGCAGGTAAAGCTAGGCATTAGAAAATAACTATTTCCTATAGGTAAAAGGAAGTGTTGGAATTGACTTGTTTCTAGCGGGTAATAGGGAGCATCAGGACATTCTTATTTCCAGCAGGTAAAGCTAGGTATTGAAAAATGACTATTTCCTATGGGTAAAAGGAAATGCTTGAAGAATATCTCATTTGCCTACCCACATTGGAGAACTCCAAGTAATGGGCTTGGACTTTGGTGCTCTCAAGTAGCTAGCCCAAAGTCTCCATTATCCAAGAGCTTCCGTGGGCCTTGTGGACCTCCGTAACCTTCTACACCATTAATCAACATGACAGCAAACTAGCAGTTTTATTACCATAGACTGGAACATTATAGGGGATAGACATGCATTAGAAATAGGATGTCATAGAAATTAGCAGTATTATTACCCTAGACTGAAGATTACAAGGGTAGACATGCATTAAAAATAAGATGCCATATGAAACTAGCAGTGTTACTACCCTAGACTGGAACATTACAACCATTAATTAACGTGATAGTAAAGTTGTGGAACATTACAATCATTAATCAACATGATAGTAAAGGTGTGGAATATTATAGCCATTAATCAACATGACGTGTTAATGAAGCTACGGTTTTTGAGACGTTTTGTTTGTAATGAATTGTTTGAGTTGTTTTATAAAATTGGGCTGGGCTTGTTTTGAGTTTTTTTAAAAAGTTTTTTGTGTTGGGCTTTTTATAAGTTGATTAGTGGCAGTTACGTAATTTATAGGAAACACTAATTTCTTATGTACTAAATGAATTTTGGGTGTGTTTGGTTTTTTTAATAATTTCAGCCTTTATTTTGAGTATATTAGTGAAGCTCCCTTTTATTTATTGTCTTATCCAAAAGAAAAAAAAATTACATTTTATTGGAGCTCTGGCCCCAAATATCTTGGTCTTGCAGAAATGGGCCAGTCAATCAATCAAAGGAACACACTAGCCCATAATAAAAACAATAGGTAGCCAAAACGACGTCGTTACCATGTAACACCGAGGAAACCCTAAGTCAATAAATCTCTCCCCCTCACATATCACCCTCTTTCACTCGCACTGCCTCCCGCCCGCAACCCGCCTCTCTCTCTCTCTCTCTCTCTCTCTCTCTCTACCCTCTCCTTCTCAGTCGCTGTGTTCCGATCCAATGGTACGGACCAAATTCCTTTCCAGATTGATCGCCATCTGTTTGTGAAAATGTCTCTGACAATCTAGAGTTTTTAATTTCAGGCACCGAAGAAGGACAAGGCACCGCCACCGTCGTCGAAGCCGGCAAAGTCTGGAGGAGGCAAGCAGAAGAAGAAGAAGTGGAGCAAAGGAAAGCAAAAGGAGAAGGTCAACAACATGGTGCTCTTCGACCAGGGCACGTACGACAAGCTCATTGCTGAGGCACCGAAATATAAGCTCATCACACCCTCCATTCTCTCCGACCGTCTCAGGATCAATGGGTCGCTGGCGAGGAAGGCCATAAGGGATTTGATGGCCAGAGGGGCAATTAGGATGGTTTCTGCTCATGCCAGCCAGCAGATCTACACCAGGGCCACCAACACCTAGGTCTTCTTGTTTTCTGAGGTTATTATGTCGTTTGGGTGATTATTATGTCGTTGTAGACTATTTAGCGTCCTTTTTTATATTTTCATGCCAGTTTTGTTTTTCTTTTTATGGTTAATGAGACTTTGATTATTCAGGATCATTACGCATTAGCTTGCTAGTAGATTATAAATCTATTCAAATAGTGAGAAACCGTTGTTCTTCTTTGTGGCTTTTTCCGTGGTTTCGTAAACTTTTTTGTCATTCCAACCTTATAAGTTGAAACAATATTTGCTTATACATCTATATAGATTGCATTACCCTTACGTGTTACTTATGAGTTCATCCAGTTTGACAATGCTGCCAGAAAAGTAGGCAAAATATGCAACCTACTGATGTCATCTCTCCCTTCTCCCTCCTTGTTGCTCCTCTCTTTTCTCTGAAGATCTCAACTCTTTTTTTCTTGACATCAATATATTTTCTTGTTCTTTTAGATTCTTTAAACTACGTATTGTCTACCCAATTTCGTGTGCTTTGGATTTAGTTTTCTGATTCTTTTTCCGCCAGAGAGATAATATAGTGCTATGTGTTTGAAGCTAACAAGAGAAGAGATGTTTTACTGATTCAAGTACTTGCACTAGGAGTCTAAAATGGTGTTTTAAACCTGAATGATGCTTTGGAACTGTTATATGGCTGACGGTGAACTGTAACTGTGTAATTGTGCAAAGCAAACCCTAGTTAGGTATATAGTGTGATGATTGATGTAGAAGAGCTCAGAAATTTTGTGGGAGTGTAGAGTAAGATTCATATTTTGAGTAGTTTTAAGGACTATGCGTAGCAAGGTGCAGAAGGAAAATGTTTTCAGAAGTTTTTATAGGTTAAAACCTAGCATGAAGTTTTCTGGTGCAGCAATTGGGTAAGATGTTGTTGGCTTCTTAGATTTAGGGTTGGGATAAATATGGATTTTAGGGTTTTAATAAAATACATGATGAGAGGCTTCTTCACGGTTTTAGGTTGGCTGCCTCTAGCAGACACTATCCATTTTTCAGGTTCTGAAATTGCCTGCCTCTAGTAGATTGGTTGATACTTGGATTTCCCCGATTGCATTTTACTTCATCTTGTGAGCCAACATTAAATATATATTTTTTATGACTATTTTGTACCCATTAACAATTTAGAATTATAATATATTATTAAATGCATTTTTTTATTTGATTTAATATGAGTATAATTGAAAAATTATACAATCTTTGTTTTCCATTCCTACTCAAAACATGGGAAAGGAAATAAAGTGATATCTCCTGTTTACTTCCTCAATATTACCAAACGTGGGAAATAAATCTTTCATTTCTCATCCCTTGGGAAATGATTTGCTCTCAAAACATAAATATATAAAACTTATTTTTGTCCACCTTGAATTACAACTTACAAGCATACAACAAAAATCAAGCTTACATCTTAAGGAATATAATGACAATGCCCGAGTCATCTAGACCCATCCTACCACGCATGCCCAATTTACATACAATAATGCTGACAGGAACGGGAACAACGCTATGCTGCAGGGACATAAAACTTTATATATAGAAGTGCTACTACAGTTTGATTTTAATTTCTCCTGTAAAAAGCTGAAGCGAATGCTTTCTCCCGTTCATCAGCGCTTCAACAGTATCATCAAATCGAAGTACGATGTACACAGCCTTTGTGTGAAACCGGAATGAGTTGTTCTACAGTTCTTGAGACAAATCTGACATTTGGAAGATGAAGAGCTGCGTGATACTCCTCTTCATCAAACTCTGCCTGTTTTAATATTCTCATATAACTCTCAGTAGCTGATCTTGGATGACCCCTTGCAATGGAGACCTGCGATTTTATGGAAAACTGTTACACAGCAGGAAAATAATTGCCTCGTGCCAATAAAATTAGTATGCATAGCCTTGGTTCAGATGGTAGGATGGCGAAGGTCGAGCGGTAAAAAAGGCCTTAAGTTTGACTCGTCCCCAGTGTTTGTGCATGCATATTCAGATTTTGTTGCATTCCATCGATATTTTTAGCACCCCAGGTATCCATTAAGTAAGAACTTTGGATTAAACCAGAAGAGTTTTGCTTTATAAGGTGTAATTAATCTAGCACTTTTTACTGTCTTAGATAACTAACAACTATGCAACCAAAACAAATGCCAAAAACCTATGGGTGCTATAGATTACCAACGAAACTATGTAATCTTGAAAACCAAAATGGCATCTCAATGAAAACAAAGAAAGAAAATTAACAAGGGACTTACCAAATGTCCCTTTCCTAGCTCGAGAAGCCAAAAGCGCCATTCTTTCATAGCCTTCCCCTCAACATTAACAGAGATGTTTGTCCAGCAACTGTGATGAAATTCCACTCTGTCCAAACCATATGCCACTCCACTCCCAATCGCTTTGACATAAGCTTCTTTCAGACACCAATATCTACAAAACACACTATAAATCATCAGCTACTCAAATCTTTGGACCTCTCCCGCATGCTGGTTGCTGCTCCGATAAATAAACATTATTTTGCCAAACCCTAATGATTCACCTGAACATTCAAGTTCAACGCATATTTAATCAACTTGTATTGAAAGGTTTCTACTCTAATAGACCTGTGAACTTATCCCAACACATAAACAGAGTGAATATGCAGTAAAAAAATTCAGGCTAGGTATGCTAGCCATATCTAAAAGAGAATCAAGCCACACAGAAAACTGCAAAACTGTGACAGGTAGATGTTCTGACAAAGATACTGAACTTTATTCCATAATTTTAAACTCAAGGGAGATTTTACATGAAACCAACAATGTTAGATAAGATAGGAAACAAAGTCTTTCTTTCTTCCAGTAGTTCTCTAGTGGGTCACTCAGATTTACAGAAAGAGTACAAGTGCACAAATCATAAGTATATTGAGATAAGAATATCTGACAAGGAAACAACAATGACAAGCTATAACTTACAACACAAAAGTTTTATGGAATAAATTTTCACAGAATGTCAGGAAACGATTTACCTGTAAAACTCAATCAGAATATCATCAGATGTGCCAGCATTGACTATACTATCCCATTCAAAAGTTGAAAAGTATGAGGAGAAGTTTTGAATAAACTCTATAACCGTCTCTTTCTGAGGAATGACTATGGAAACAATGTCCACCCCGACAAGGCACAAAGGTTCGGACGCTATAGCAACATAGTCACCATGATGAGATGCATTGAAATTAAAATTGGGAAAATCTGTGCAAACATCACCACATTCCTGAAAACAAAGACATTATGCAGAGTGTAGTGAACAAGATATTAATGGTGGATGTACAAGCAAGGAAGGTACAAGAACTATGCCAAGAAAAGGATGTAAAATCATTTCTTGTAAACACATAGTTGGAACTTATACATAGTATGCAGAACAAGATATTAATGCCGGATTCCGTGACTTCAATACATATTTGGGTCTCCATCAAAACCAATTTCTTTTGGATAAAACAAGAATTAGCAAGTTTAATCAGACATACCAGATATGGTTTGCCTTCCAAGGTGCGCTTAATGATAATTTCATCATAGGGAATTGCCAAAACTTCATTTACAAGAGCATATTGAAGCAGCCGGCTCACAAGTGCCCGCTTCCTGTCTCCCATCTGTACAAATCTACCAATGTCAAAATACAATGCATCTCTGTTAACTGTCTCAACAATTCTTCCAAAGCTCAATCCATTATCATTTTGCTTTCTTGGATGCTAATTACAACACCAAAACTCTAGTGGAAATTTCCCGTTTCATGTATTGATTTTTTTTATAAAAAAGGTTCAATCATTTATCAGACAAGTCCTTTTGACTCTGCCAAAAGCAAGTGCCAAGTTTGGTTCGTCTATATAACTTGCAAAAAGCATAAAATAACACAAATAAATGGCACTAAGATTGTAGAAAATACTCATTTACTTTGATCACTATTGGGTTTTCTTCTTTCTAGGTTTTGTTGGAATCCAAAAAAAAGAGACAGCAACTAAAAGAAAGAGCAAGGGAAAACCTGGTGACAGAAGGTTGCTCAACTGAAGGAAGAACAGAGAGAGCAAAGGAGAAATCTTGGGGAGATGGGTCCCACCCTGATATGTCCACAACCCATCTCTGTACCCCTCTCTCCATCGTTATGCAAAGACCTACCAAACAAGAAGAACTCAGCTTAGAGGAAAAAAGAAAAAGCCCATGGAAAATGCTCTGCAGAAGAACTCTGTCTCTTTCGTTTGGTGGGGCTTAGTTCAGCCGTTGGATGTTCCCAACGGTTGAGATTATAACAACCTAACTTCATATACAAATTTGTCTTATCTCTGTAGTTTGCCCAGGGTCCAAAGATGACCTTTCGGCTTAAACAAAACCACCCGATTTGCAAATAGAACCCGACCCGAAATATTATTTTTAAATGAAAAATAAAATAAAACTCGTTCAATCAAATCAACGCAACAATAGGTAACACTCATCTTCTCCGCGGGTCTCTCTCAGCCTAAAAAAAACGAAGCACTCTCACTCCTCTTTTCCTTTTGCCGTTGGGTTCCATTTCCTCTGCAACAAGGAATCTCTTTTCCAAATCCAGGTTTGTGTTCTCAATGTTTCTTCTGCTTTGTCAATTTCTGGTGCTTTTTTTTTTGGTTGGGATTAAATTAGTGTCTGTAATTCAGGGGTTTACCCTAGGGCTTTTGATTTCTTTCTCTCTGTGTTCCAAAATTATACCATTTATTGTCATGGGTTTAAATTTCTGTTTATGTTTCTAATTTAGGCCTCTCCATTATCTGTATCAAGATTGTTCTTATAAAAAAAATTTACAAATGTTATATAACAAAAATGCTATATATCTATTTGTGCAATTGGGGTGAGCGAGGATCATGTAAGGTCAGCAATGTCAAAACTTTGATATCTATCAATTAATACAACAGTGAGCATCAATGAAAAAAAAATTAATTTTCTTCTGCCACTTAAAGGGGAGGGTTAGGGATGGATTGCCGCATTGTTTTGTAATCTTCTTGATGGCTATAAGTCTGAATATATCTTTGGGGAAATTAATAACATTGAACTCTTCTATATATCCTGTCAATTTAGATTCATATCCATGAGAGAGATTTTAAGTGAAATAATTTGAAGAAATTAACAATTCTAGGTAAAATTTATTTTATTGTAAATGAATATTTGATATATTATATTTTTACAGAAAAAACATTAACCTGTTTCTTGCAAAACTAATAACTCATTTCTAAACCCTCATTTGCCTTGTAGGCAGATATTGGTGATACCAAATCAAAATGTATAGCTCAGCGGCGAAGCGGCTTCTCCATCTCTTTGGTACATCCTTGGGTAGCAGTACCAACCACCGTATTATTCGTTACCGCCCTCTTCAATCCCTCATTAGTCGTTCTCACTTTTCCACAACTGTGAACTCTGAATCTTTCGTCAATCAAAGCCCTAACTTTCCAAACTCCACGTCGTCAACGGCAGATCAAATCCCTAATTTTTCAAATACCACGTCGTCAACGGCTGATCACACTAGGAGACCGAGAGCGGAATACCAAGATGAGCAAGCTCGTGTGCTCCAAGCCTCACTCCCCCATGTTATAAGGTTGGGATGGAGCGAAGCGGCTATGATTGCTGGTGCAAGGGATGTTGGTCTTTCTCCATCAATTGTCGGATCATTTCCAAGGAAGGAGGGTATGCTCGTTGAGTTTTTCATGGATGACTGTTTGCAAAGGCTTAGTGATATGATCGACTCTAGTACAGAGGAGTTAAAAAGTTTGATACCAAGTGAGAGGATCACAAAGCTTGTGAAGATTCGCTTGGGAATGCAGGCACCCTACATATCAAAGTGGCCACAAGCTCTTAGCATCCAGGCACAACCAGTGAATGTACCCACAAGTTTTAAGCAGAGGGCGATGCTTATGGATGAGATCTGGCATGGTGCTGGTGACGACACAGCTGATTTTCAGTGGTATGTGAAGCGGACTGTCCTTGGAGGTATATACTCCACAACCGAGATTTACATGCTTACTGATAATTCCCCAGATTTTTGTGATACATGGGCATTCTTGGATGATCGGGTGAAAGATGCTTTTGACTTGAAGAAAACCGTCCAAGAGGCAACATACTTGGCAGAAGCTGTTGGTGCTGGGATGGGGACTTCTTTGCAAGGATTTGTGAAGAGAGTCTTTCAGGGTTAAGATATTACTAAAGAATTATATTGCAAGCATCAGTCCTCTCTCTGGTCAGTAAACTTGGATGAGATGCTCTGTTACAACTTTACTAAAGAATTATATTGCTAGCTCAAATTATTGTAAATCTTTTCCTTCTCTGCTGAAGCCTGAGTTGAGTTTAGTTGTCTATTGCAAGATCCATTTCTTTTTCAATTGAAGCTTCATTTAAGTTCTCAGGGTCCAGTTTTAAGGTATTGCACATTTTTGGTATTTTCTGTACCTGAAACAAATAAAAGGGAATTTACCCGGACAAGAAAATGGAGTGTAAATGAAGTGTATGAGTTTATATTATGTATAACAAGAAAATACTGTACAAAATAAAAAATGTTTTTCTTTAAAAATAATTACTATCATTGTATCAGGGTCTTTGACATTGTAATTCATAAACAGTGCTATGTTAGTAGCTGTTCAACTATGATTGGAATGTTGTGGAACAACCTATGAGTTTTTTGCATCATGAGCCTCTGCATTTAGAATTTATGCATTTTCCAGCATTTTGCTTAATCTTAATCGTTGTAATAATCTAACTACTTAATAACATGACATATCAACTACCATCAGTTTAGGTTTAGTTTTAACACTCTAAAAAGTCTAATTTTACCCTTCCGGTAATTTAAAAATTTTGAAATTTGAAACTTAAAAAATAACAAACCAAACCCAGCACTTACTTCGACAACCGAAAACTCCATTAAAGTTGGTAACTCCTGACCAACAGAAATCCCATTTAAAGGCCCTCCAAGTGCCCAGGATTGTGCTTCCACAAAGCATTGATTCCTGGGTTGCTCTGTCCAAACTCATACAGAGAATTTACCTCGGTAAACCTTGTATTCTATGCTGAAAGGTAGTTGGCTGAACCTTGTATTAATACGTTCTCAATTTTTTCTTCACAGGCTAAAGATACAGGGGAAGCCATGACCTAATCGATGGCAAAGCTAGTCCAAGAGAACATCAAAGTTGGCTGATCGTGGAGTGGCGGTGTGCCGATGCTACTAGGGGGTGGGTTCGATTTCGTGTTTTTATTATTAATTTTAGGCTTTTTATCACAAATGGTCCTTGACGTTTATGAAATTATCACGAATGGTCTTTGAGGTTTTTTTGTGACACTAATAGTCCTTAACGTTTGGACTTTTTATCACAAATGGTCCTTGCTGTCAAAAATTCTGTTAAGTGTATGATGTGGAAGATAAGTGGAGCCCACATGTACAATCACATCGTGACATGTGGATTAAATAAATAAATAAATATTTTTTTTTTATGAAAATCCATTAAAAAACCATTTAGCCTCTCTCTCTCTCTCTCTCTCTCTCTCTCTCTAAATGGTTTTTTTAATGGATTTTCATAATAAAAAAATATTTATTTATTTATTTAATCCACATGTCACGATGTGATTGTACATGTAGGCTCCACTTATCTTCCACATCATACACATAACAGAATTTTTTACGGCAAGGACCATTTGTGATAAAAAGTCCAAACGTTAAGGACTATTAGTGTCACAAAAAAACCTCAAGGACCATTCGTGATAATTTCGTAAACGTCAAGGACCATTTGTGATAAAAAGCCTTAATTTTATTGAAAGGGTAAAATTAGACTTTCAAAATATTAAAACAAAACCTAAACTTATGATAGTTGACGTGTCATGTAATAGATTTTGATATTATTACACTGACTAGGATTAAGTGAAATGCAGAAAAATGCGTAGATTCTAAATGTGAGGCTCGGAATTTGAGTTTATAAGCCTTATTTTGAAAAGCAAATTAAAATCAAACAAGCTTCCCACATAAAAGATAAGAGAACATATGAGCAAGCAAATTGGTCTTCCATATGTAATATTCTTTGAAGTTTTTTCGAGTATTCACTTCAGCCTTTGTATTTCAATGATTGCAATTAAAGACATGTAATTTACCTAAACTTACAATGAACTCTAATCCATTAAAATATGTCAATGAGTGGACAATTTTGATCTAGTGATATTTATCTAAACTAAAATTAAAATGGATGAAGATTAGCATTGTTAGTACCAATGTATATAGCGACGAATAAAATTATTATGTTTTTTTTAAATATGTTTCCCAATTTTTTTCATTGCTTTAGCCCCTTTAGTTTAAAAACTGGAATCCCATTTGGGGTTTTAATTCCTGAACTTACACTGTTTTAAGAGTTATGCTGATGCAATTAGGCTGATAGTGTACACTCATAATCAATCATTAGATCATTTCATCAAGGAGAATGACATGTATGGATATAACACTCTTCTAGGGAATCTGATTGGTAACTTTGAAGATGCACAACCAAATCTCTGCAGACAATATCTCAACTATTTCCATTGTGGGATTTGAAGGATTGGGAAAAACTGCACTTGCCCAACTCATATTCAACCATGAGGAGGTTCAAAAGCATTTTGAGCCAAAAATGTGGACATGTACTCTCTGATTCATATCAGTTGGATATACTTGTTAAAAAAATATTCTAAAAGCTGAGAAGCTCGACAGGGATGAGTTGCGAAAACTTGTTGATGGGTGGTGCAAGAGAAAGTATAATTCTAGTAACCACTCATAGTGAAATATTTGCAAAGATAACAAACTCAATTGAGTCTTATAACTTAAAAGGGTTGAATGAAGAGTAGTCTTGGTCTTTATTTAAGAAAATGTCCAAGAGGGAAAAGAACTAGAGAGTTCATCAATTAAGGCGCATGGGGAGGAGATTGCTAGAAAATGTCATGGGGTTCAACAATCTATCATTAGATCAGTTCATCAAAGAGCATGACATGTATGGATATGATATTGGCAGAAGGGTAGTGTTACTCTCGCACTACCAAGTCATTATAAAGGATTTAATCGAAAACATTTGGCAAAGGTCGTGAGGGAAAATAGACATAGGGGGATCTAGATAAGATGATTATTACAATACTAGATAAATATAAAGTGATGCTTCCAAGTTCCTTTCTATCTCCCTCTGTCTCTCACCCACTCACCGGACTCGAGCACCATCACCATGAGACCCTTCGGAAAATTATTTGCTGCTGCCGCCGAGGTTTTGAAGCTCACCGGCTCCCATGTAAAAAAGAACTACAAAAAAGAAAACCCCTGAACAACCACATGAAGAGATGACCATTAATATAAATCCAGATGACTATGAAAGCTCGGGGAAGTCACTGGAAAAAAAAAAGCCTATGTGTTAGGGTTTGTTGACATTGTTGCTGGAACCGTTGATCTAACTCTACTCGGCGCTTCTTTCCTCTCCACTTTGGTGAGGAAAGAACCTGGAGCGGCACCCAAGAACTTGTTTGAGAAGCTCATCTGGGAGAACCTCGTTGAGGACTTCGTAATGATATGTGACAACAATTAAAATAAAAAAAAAAATCCATGAAATGTATTGCGAGGTGCTAAATTGGCGTGACGCCATTTATGCAACCCAAAAGAGGTGCTAAATTGGCGTGACGTCATTTATGCAACCCAAAAGAGCCGTACCAGAGGTGCTGATGGAATCCTCGCCACCATAGTTGCCGGTGGCAATGCTGATGGAGTTGTCGCAGTCGTCGGTAGCATTGTTGTTGCTAATACAGGAGCCGAAGATGACATCCCATACATTCTGGTGCCCCTGTGCAATCTGTTCAATCGAAAAAATTGGGTGAACTCATGAAAAAATTGCACAGGTGCACCAGAATGTATGATTATTTGGCAAGTCAATATAATTGAACATAATCGAAAATATTTGGCAAAAGTTGCGAGGTAAAATAAACATTGGGGATCTGTTAGAAGTATGCCCTAGAGCCAATCATGAGATGTAATTATCTTAGTCATTTACTTAATCAACAAGACCATAGATCGTGAGACGTAGAAAGTGACTTAAAGAAGTTAAGTTGAGGAGACCTTTCTGTACCTCCGCATCCTAAACTGTTCATATTCATAGGATAATCAACTGTACATTGATAAACCACAAAGACCATCATGCACTGTATCTGCTCAATCAGGAGGATGACTGGTCTCAAGTCATTCGTGTGGAGACACTAAGATAAGTGTATGGGTGTTCGTTAAATAATGCATTCACTGAACATGATCAACAGAGAGAACTTGAAAGGAAGTTTTACTTACATGTCAATCAAGATCTCTCAAGTTGGAATAGTGCAAATTAGTCCTTGATCTAAGGCACCACAAGTTGTCTTATGAAAGCGTCGTGGGCCCTTAGCCATTTGTGTTCCTTTGGACATAACCCAAAGATATGACTAGGGTTCATGATAAATTCATGGCGACATGTGAGTGTACAAAAAGGGATCTCGAGAGGGGTCCCATCTGCCGAGATGGTCCCCATGGGAATTGTTCCTTCTTCATATGTTGGGATAAAGCGCCTCGTCGGCGTGAACAACAAGAAGGTCAATGGCATGTAGGAGGTTTGGGATATTCGGCTCAAGTCTCCACTCAAACTGCATAAAACTCGTTATCTACCCTGTAAGGAGGTTGTTGAGAAGTAGGGTTTGAGTCGTCTGCCCCAATCCAGGGATCAAACTGAGAGGACTGTACCCTTGCTGATCCGATATTGCAAGCTGCAGTCAAGAGGGCTAGAGAGTCGTCTGCTCGAGCAAAGAGTCCTTCAGTTAGTCGAACTGCTGGTCTGGGAGCTGGTGATAGCTCTTCTGGGGATGAGCATGTGTCGGATCTGCTCAAAATGAACTTCTTGTCAAGTCCATCTGTTTGTGCCAAGTTGGTTGACCACATACATTAGGCTGGCGACCTTAGCACGTTCTCGAGCCTTTCCCTGGATAAGCAAGAAAAAGTTGATATGTATCATCTTCAAAAGGAGATGGTTTTTGCTATTAGGGCCATGCGGAACTCGTCTGCTGTTGCCCCCTCTTCTGCTCTGCTATATGAGCTGACGAAGAAGAATTCTGATCTTGCTAACAAGCTCTTGAACCAGCCGATTCGCCATGATGCCAGGATGTTTGAGATGAAGGAAAGTATGTTTGCGCTAAAGAGTTCTCTTGGCCAAAAAGATGGTGAAGTCAAGTCTCTTGTTGTTACCCTGCTCGAACGCAAGGAAGCCTACTTTCACCTCGAACACAAGTGTGTCGTTCTGGCCTAAAATCGTAACAAGTTGTTGGTCTAGTTTGACACCCATGTTGAAGCCACAGAGACCTCCAAGCATGAGATTGCTGCTAATGCATACAAGTTGGGATACTTGGACTGCAGGAACGGCACCTCTCCCCGTTTCCCCCATCGAAGATGAAAGCTGCTCCACGTGGACGTGCTCCCTGCTTAAAGTGAGCATATCAACACTGTGGATATAGGAGCAGTTGAAGAGCAGATGGCTGATGAAGCTGCAGTGAAGGAAGATGGCGCAAAGGATGTGTAGCTGATGAGGTTGGGGCAGATGCTGAGGAGCTGGTAGCTGGGGCTGCTGAGCAGATGGTGGCAGTTGAGTAGACTGAGGTCGCGGTCGGGCGTAACTAATCAGGAGGCAGTGTTGCATTCCTAAGAGGACACAAATTAATGTGCAAACAACCAATTAAAAATACCCGCAAGTGCACGAGTCTATTGAAGTATAGATTATACAAGTACGGGGTCGATCCCACGAAGAACTTGTCGGTTTCCTATAAGTTCTAATTCGAGTACAAAGAGAACACTTAATTAACACACCACAAATGCACAAATGAAAGAGGGAAACTAGAAATGAGTAAAGAAGTGTAAAAGAAATAAAACAACACAAGAAAACTAAAGAAAAACACAAACAACACTTTTTATCACCCTTTTATCACCTATGAACAGTGCTAAAGCGACCGGTCGTTTTTGGGCAGAGTTGAAACTCAAATTTTGACGTGAAAAGCGACCGGTCGTCAGGTAAAAGCGACCGGTCTTTTTTGGGCAGATTTGTTTTCTCTGTTTTTCAGTTTCGACCTCTGTCCAGTGTTTTGCCTATAACTTTCCAACCGTACGTGCAAAATTCACGTTCTTTATACGGTTGGATTCAGCACAGAAAATTAAAGAACACAACGCGGACCAAAAGTCCAAAACAGTTACGAAAATAAACAGAATTCAGTAAACAAGACACACAATGTACACAAACACACAACTCACACACACATTTGGGGGGGGGGGGGGGGGGGTTTGGTTTGGTTCAAGTGACCTAATTCTATTGCATGAAAGTAAATGGACTTTGAATTTAAATGAGAATGGCAGAGATGAATTATCAAAATGTGAAAGTACCAAGTAACAAACACTAGGGTTTCGGAATCCACCCTAAACAATTCTACCTATGTTCATGGATACTCAAGTGATGAACTCTAAATGTGTTGATGAAGATGTTCGCAATCAAGACCATGGGTCGTGGCTCAAGACGCATTGATTCTCTCTAATGTACGTAAAGTGCATGGTTCGTGCTACAATACTTGTGCCCTCCCCATAACCGAACCTAGGTATGGTTCGTACTTCGATTCAATTAGAAGGAAAACCCATTAAGTTCAAAGAGAATATGAACATCACAAGAATCCTAATAGCATGGTGTTTACATTAGGTATTCAAGAAACCAATTCACATGGATGATTCTTACTTCATCCATTTATTGCTTAGGATAACATGGAGATACACATAATCCCAACAATCTCAAGAAGCATGCTTTCAAAGATGGCCAACCAAGGAAAAACACACATCAAGGATAGATTAATTTGGTGAATTGGAATTCATCAACAATATCCAGAAATTCATACACTCAAGCATCAAAACAATAAGGTAATCATGTTTAGGGCTTCAACCTAAGCCCTAGCTATGGAGTTTAGTTGCTCATACTCATTCCAAATACAAACTCAAAATAAAATTAGAAAGAGTTTACAGATTTTGAGAAAATGGTGAAAGCTTCAAGCTCATCAATGGTGGAAGCTTTCTTCTCCACTTTGCTTGGCTGCACCTTGGCTTTTTCCTAGCTCCCAACTCTCCAAAATCTGCTCTCCATTGTGTAGAATGATAGAATGAATTCTCCCGTTGCAAAGCTCCCCCAAATCTGATTGCAATCCCTTTTGACTTCTGCCCCTTCTTTCCAGCTCACTTTTAATATAAAACTTATTCTTTCTCTAAAGCTTTTGCCCATTGTCCCCTTGCAAATGATGAAGCCTTGTTTTAAGGTATAATCCAAGGCTCCAATTGACTCAGGAAATGCCACTCAAATGCAATCCATTGTTACCAAAAGGTGTGGTAACAAGTAGAAATAAAATGCTATTAAGTGGGGGTGAAAACTGGGCCAAAACAAACATCCAGAGCAAGCATCAATTGTCCGATCAGTTGGATAGGCTACACTTGCCCAATGGAGCTCAAATTTTGATATGTTGTAGTTAACATCCATTGGAACAAGTCTTATGAAGATCATCACCTCATCCAAGGACCGGAACATGCTGATCCAAGGCCACGAAGTTGACCTACGAAAATGAACAAAAACAGAATTTATATCAAATAATGCACTTTTAGCTCATTTTCATACAAACCAAGGTAAAACCTATTAAAACACAAAAAAGAAGTAAAAAGCTATAAAATGTCAAGAACTAACTCAAAATAGTGGGAGAATAACATGAAAAATCATGTGTAAAAATGAACCGAACAGGCAGCTGAGGGGGTAGTCGGCCAATGGTCAATTGCCGGAGTCCCTTAGTAGATGTAGACTCCTTTGTTATTTTTGAACTCTATATTTTCACTTCTTATTTCAATAAGTGGTCTTTAGTCGACTATCTTCTTTCTTGTTGAACTTGGCCGGTTGGCCGCTTTGCTAAGGAATTTTCAGTTGTTTTTCAAACTTCAATTTGTATAGTATCTTGTAAGTGTATGTCCAGAGACATGTCGATAGCTCCCGTAAGTGTATGTCCGGAGACATGTAGATGAGAGTGACCCATTTGGCCTATGTCCAGAGACATGTCGATAGCCCCCGTAAGTGTATGTCCGAAGACATGTAGATGAGAGTGGCCCATTTGGCCTATGTCCGGAGACATGTAGATGAGAGTGGCCCATTTAGCCTATGTCCGGAGACATGTCGATAGCTCCCATAAGTGTATGTCCGGAGACATGTAGATGAGAGTGGCCTGTTTGGCCTATGTCCAGAGACATGTCAATATCTCTCATGAGATACTCCATTGAAAGAAAATCTCGAACTTGTATTGATTGGTGTGGGAGGCTCGATCGCCTGCTCAAAACCAAGCTGGTAAGTGAGGAGCTTCATGGATGACATTGAAAGTAACTTGTCTTCAATGGAGGTGAAGGAGGCTCGATTGCCTGCTCGAAGCTAAGCTAGTAAGTGATGAGCTTCATGGATAGTACCTCTGAAGGTAATGGCCTTCTATTGTCTCTGAATTTCCTTCGCTTCAAAGGTGTCGAGGGTATAGCTTCCTCTGCCCCCATATCGGTTGATTGATCGGTGCATAAATTACATATCATTTTGTACCCTTTTAACTTATGATTTGGTTATGTTTTTGAGTTAAACTTGTGCTTTTAATCCTTTTTGTGTTTATCTTTCAGTTCATTGAGCTTTAGGTAATAATGATGGCTTTAGAGAGCATAATTCATGCAATTCAAGCATGTTAAGGCCTAATTTGGATGAATGGATGAAGAGCTTAAAGACAAACTCATTTTGGCTACAGCCCCCTGCCAGTCCAGTTCCGTAGGTCATATTGCAAGCATTGTTTCAACAACCTACATAGCTCGAATGAGGCCACATTCTTCATGAAAGTTGTTCCAATTGGTGTTTACTATAACATATCCAAACTTCAGCCCCATTGGATAAATCTGGAGTCCGTTACCTAGCAAACACAGAACCATGCTCAGGATGGATCTTATCAGCGCGGAAAATGAGTTAGCAATTTGTTTCGGCCTTAACTTCTTCCTCCGACCTTGGATTGGCCCAAATAACATATGGCTGGAAAGAAGACATTCGGAACTTCAATTTAGAGTGCTTAAAGTCCTAATTTGATTAAGAGAAGCCCAAGTTGTAAGCCCTTGAAGTTTCTGGTCATGCTGACCTCAGCATGTGCTGGTTGGATGCTTGGTCATGGTGAGCTAGGTATGAGCTATCATTTCTGGTTGGAAGCTTGGTCATGGTGACATGAAGATGAGCTAGGGCTGCTGGTGGGATTTAGTGGTGAAGTGCATCAACCAATTCAAGATTTTCTAATACAAGTGCATCACCCATTTCAGATTTTCTAATACAAGTGCATCAACCATTTCAGATTTTATAATTCAAGTGTTGTATGCATTAGTCTTATTGAATTCTGATTTTCACTTCCCCTAGGCCTATAAATAGGGAAGTTCTCTAAGCTTGTAATAACACCCCAAGGGGGGGAGCTCTCAAGCACTTCTCTAGAGCTCCCTTCCCTTCTCTCCCTCAAATTCTCTTAGTTTCCCTTTGTAGTTCTCAATTGTTGTAATAAGATCATTCTATTAAATTTTCTTTGTACTAAATATCAAACATCTCTCTACTTCCCTTCTCTTCCAAAAGTCTTCATGTCTCAAACACTTCACAAACACATTCCCTTCCAAAATCCTCAAAGCTCTCAAACACATGTTCTTCCAAAATTCTCTAAAGTTCCCAAACACTTTCTTCTCCCTCCTCAAAGTTCTCAAACACTTCCTTTCTTCCTCAAAGTTCTCTTAGTTTCCTTAATGTTTTCTTAGTTGTAATTTATTTTTCTTTGTTATGTAAATTCTTTTCTTAAGTTTTCAAGTTGAATTAGTTTCCAAGTTTCAATTATGGTTTTTGTTCTTATTCATTATGCTTATAAGTTAATATGCTAGTTTGAATGATTGATCACCATTTAGGCTTGCATGTTAGCTATCTTGGTTTGAATTAAGAGTATACACCATGCTTTAATTCGAATTGAACTATGAATAGGAAGAGTATGTATGGACATTCGACAACAGGGATTAGATACATGCTTGGTTGTTTAAAATGTTCTTCTATGCTTAATGGGTTCCTAATGCTTAATTTTAGGTTAGACAACAAATGATCAAATTAGGGAATTAGGAACACAAGGTTATGACCACACACCATGGCTTAATCATACTTTAGCTAGAATCAATCCATTAATCTAATTGAACTTGGGAACTTATTTGCTTGAGTTACTTATTTCTTTCTTCCTTGTTTTATTTATTTCCTCTTTTTCATTTCTGTTTTGTGTAGGGAAACTAAATTGGATCATTCAATCACCAATCCCTGTGGAATCGACCTCGCACTTACATACGCTAAACTACCAACGGCTCGTGCACTTGCGAGTATCACAAGTTGAGGATGCAGCTTAATCCATTTTGGTGGAGCTAAATCTACGCAACAAGTTTTTGGCGCCGTTGCCGGGGATCGGTAACATTGTTTGATTCTATTTGGCTTTCCTACTTTATTTTTTTTTCTTAACTGGACAATTTCAAGTTTTAAAGTTAATGACGTTAATGGACAAGTTGTGTTTGTAGTCCAACAGAAAAGGACAATTGCCCAACAAGCAAGAGAACTGGGTTTAAGTCCCAGCTTACACAACCCATTGGTGCTTGTTGCTTTGAAGCATGGAATTGGACGTGTGTTGATTTTTCCTTTTCATTTTTAGTTTTTTTTTATATTTCGTAATCCTTTAATTCTGTTTCAAGTTTTTTGTGTTCGTTTTAGCAATTTATGATAGCTTAATAAAAATGGAGAGAGATGGCAACCTCAATCATAAGAATGGGGAGTGTGGAGCAGTGGGAGAAGTCGCGACCTCCAAATGCATCCATGCTCGACCTAATCGCTTCAAGGGGGAGTATTCCAATCTTTTCTCTTTAGTTGTTTTGTTATTATTTTAGTAATTTTAATTTTCTATTTCTTTTATTAAAAAAAAATTAAAAAGATTTTTTATATTAGCTGACTCGTGGTAACTCCAGTGAGCGTCTCCGTCAATACAGTGTCTAGGAGTTCTTTAGGCGACACCTTCGGTGTCTAAGAAGTTTGGGTTTTAAGTGGGACCTTTGTGACCCCTCCAACCTTCCCGGATCCCCTGGCTGTGTTTTCTGAGGCCCTTAACTGGTCATCCATGAGTTGCTTGTATATTTGTGTGTTTTATAAAAAAAAAAACAAAATAAAAAAACAAAAATTTTAAAAAATTGAAATTTGAGTTTTTATTTTTTTATCCTTGTAAATTGAAATTTGGAACTTCTTTTTTTTTATTTTTTTTATTTTTCTTTGTGTGGTCAGTTAGTTGTAAATAATAATAAATTTAAAAAAAAAATCAATTTGGAACTTCTTTGTTTTCTTTTTTTTGTTTTGTTAAGTTAGTTTATGTATTTATTTACGTGGTGTGGTTAGTTAGTTTATTTTTGAGTGTTAAAAACATATTATTTTTATTTCACTCAAACACTGCATTACAAACAAAGAAAAAAAAAAGTAAAAAATTTTAAAATAAAAAAAAAAAAAAAAAAAAAAAAAAAAAAAAAGAACATTCAAATAAATTAAAAATAAAAACAACTTCTTCTTCTTCTTCTTCGTCTTCATCTTCATCTTCATGGCATGCCTCTATTATCTCTTACTTGCAGAATCTGCAGCAGCTCCACATGGTCCTCATTTTTTCTTTGCAGTGCTTCCACGTGCTGATTGGCACAGTAGAGTCGCTTCTGCAAGTCCGCCACCATAGCCTTCAAGGAAACTATTTCCTCGCTCATCGCGGCACACTCCCGTGTTCTCGCCAGTAAACGCATGCCCAAATTGGTAGCCGAGACCGCGTGGAGCACAGTTAAATTGTGGGACTCCTCCACTGCTGCCTTGTCAGACCTCTTTGCCACATGCAGATGATCTGTCGATGTGAGCTTGCTGCCAATCATGCCTTCCAGCAGCGCTGCTCTGTTCGGCACTGCCTCAGAAAAGTTCGGTATTACCTCAGCAAAGTTTGAGGCCGTACCATGATGATATGTGGAGTTTGGGAAGACATGGTTTTGAGGAGCCCTTATCTGCGCATTCGGTGGCGCAAGGGACAATTCAAGGTTGAGATCATCAAGGTGAGTGCATGAGGATGCCATTGTTTTGTTTTTGGATTTTTTGATGTTTTTCTCTGAATTTGCAGGAAGAAATGCGGGGTACTCTTCTACTTCACCGAGATGAGTTTAAATAGACTTATACAGACGAGGGAGCCGAAAGCACTTCGGATCTCGAGGGTGCTATCCTGTGCTCTTTTCTCTCGGATCCCTTCATTTCTGGCGCAAATTGCGAGCACGTTTTTTTTTAAAAGGGAGCATGTCTACACTTTCACTTACTTTTGCCTCCCTGTTTTCTGATGTTTGTGTTTTTGCTTTTTCAGTTTTTATTTTATTTTATTTTATTTTATTTTATTTTCAATTATTTTCTTCTTGTTTGACAGGTTTCTTAATAATGTAGTTGGAAGAAGAGACAAAATTAAAGATGCGTCTTGGACACCTGGTGCAAGAATCCCAACTCTTCTTTTAAATTCTTGTTTGAATTGCGTGTTTATTTCAGTTTATTTATTTATTTATTTATTTTGTTTTTTATTTAATTAGGTAGTATAATTTAAAACTCATAGGATATTCTTTGAAGGAGCTAAATTTTTGGTAACTCCAGTGAGCAACCGCAGTCTATACAGTGTCTAGGAGTTCTTTAAGGCGACACCTTCGGTGTCTAAGAAGTTAGGGTTTTAAGCGGGACCATTGTGACCCCTCCAACCTTCCCGGAACCCCTGGCTGTGTTTTCTGAGGCCCTTAACTGGTCATCCTTAAGTTTTTCTCTTAAAAGAAGAAGCAGTTATTTGTGTATTTACTTAACTAAAAATAAAAATAAAAATTTAAAAAAAAAAAAAAAAAATCTTGTTTGGGTCTTCGTGTTTTTGTTTGATTGTCGTTCTTTACATTTAGGGTCAATCGTTTCTTTGAGATAGCTAACGTTTTTATTTCCCAATTAAAGAAAAAAAAAACACACATACACTTTAAAATTAAATAATAAATAAAAACTGAAATCATTTCTTCTTGGCGCTCGGTGTCTCGACCATAGGAGCTTTGAGTTTGGCCCTCTGGCTGTCCTCTTCCGGGGCTTCACGCACAGCCTCTTGGGGCTCATCACTTGAGCTCCCAAAGATCGCAATCTTAGCTTGAGCGTAACTACTCTCGCGATCCGCTTGCTTGCGTTTACCCGGTCGGTCTAGGTCCTCCAGTTGCTTTCTCATGTCGCGAGAGTACAACTCTACCATCTTTGATAGATTTTTATTCTCGTCTCGCAATACTTCTAGCTGGTGTCGATTCACCTCCACAATCCTTGACCTCTCCCTTTTCAAGCTTTTTATAGCACTCTGACAGTCTTCAACCAAACTTCGCTCCGCCGCCAACTGAGCTTTAAGCACCTCTACCTCATGGGACTTCGCAAGTAGGCGATGACCCAAACTTGCGACACATGCTGTACTCTGCACGCTCAGTGCCAGGGCATCACTCGTGACTCGGTTGTCATCCCTTGTCCCGAACACATGTATATCTTTGGGAGTCACTAAATTTCTGCCAACTCCAATAGCAACATCGTTGTCTAGGAGTATTGAGTCATTGACAGACACAGGCCCCCGTGAGGAGCCAAAGTAGGGCATCCATACTGGTGCTGCTGCTTGGCCCCGTGTTTGAGTCGGTGGAGCTAGGTTGAGATCCAACGAAAATGGGTAGGAAGAGGCCATTTGATTTCTCACTTTTTTCTTCTTTTCTCTTTTGTGTTTCTGAGTTTGTGGTTTTGTTTTTATCCCCTTCTTTTTCCTTCTTATAGATATAGTCTTTGACAAACCCTAGCCATTGCAGCGTCTAAGCATTTCTGAATCTCCAGCATTCATCGAGTCCCACAACCTTCTCGCTTTCCAACCGTACCCAACACATTTATCTCGACGTGACCTTTCTGAACGGACGCGTTCAGTAAAGTCATCACGACTTTGTATGGCCCCGTAATTTCTGCTTGTGGAGTCTGCGGCGCCTCTATGCGTCGACACGTGTCTCGCCCTGTCTGTTGGTCCCTTACACTGAACCGAGACATCATGACCCATGTTAAAATCCCGCTCTTTGTGTTGCTAATCACGGTTCGATAGTTTGTTTTTACAAAACTAAATAATAATAAAAAGCCATAAATGAAAACAAATTGTGGGTCGGGTTTCACTTTAGTTTGGGTTTCAAAGTGGGTTAAATTCACCGTGGTTTGTGTTTCGAAATTGTGGGCTTTGGGCTTCAAATTTTTTTTGGGTTTCAGAATTGTGTGATTAGGGTTTACTGTTTCATTTTTTGTTTGTTTGTTTGTTTGTTTTGTAATTTTTATTTTTGTAATTATTTTATTTGTGTATTTTAATTCTTGTGTGTTTTGTGATTTATATTTACTTTAGTACCTTTCATTTCTTGCTATGACATTGCTTGTTCCTAATTTTTAAACATTGAGGACAATGTTCATTTCTAGGTTTGGGGGTATTGGAGTTTAGCATGTAAATTTGATTTTTTTTCCTTAATTTAATTTAATTTTTTTGCTTGTTTTTATTTTTATTTTATTTTGTTTGAGTCTTGCTTTTATTTTTATTTTGATTTTATTCACTTTCCGAACACATTTGATGAGATTGTGATAAATGTTTGCATGACTTAAATGAAAATTGGATTTCATTTTATTTTAGTGTTTTTTTTTCTTTATTAAAAAATTAAAAAATTTTAAAAAAAAAATTTAATTTGGCATTGTTCTAACATGATATGCTTGAAACCTTCTTTAAACTTGCCATTTGTTTCATAATTTTCCAATTAAAGGATTTGCATGATCTAAAGAATTGTATGAAGCATAAATTAGACTTATATAACCAACCATATAAAGTGAGCTTTTGAGCCTTGTACTTCAATTCATGAGTGTTATATACATACTCTTATTTTCTTGTCATCAAAGTTGTTGTTTGATCTCATTATTCATTGATTTGGTTGAACACTTAAAAGTCATTCATTCTTATGCAATTTGATTTCATGACATTTAAGAAGTGATATTAAGGCCCTCTTTGGATCGTTTGTGCCTTTCAAGCTAACCTTATGCATGCTTAAGCATGATTTTCCATTGTTAACCATTTTGAGCCTACATGTAAACCTTTTCTTTCATTTACCAATTTTATTTCCTCGCCTTAGCCCGAAAAACAAATATTTACCTTTCTAAGGAACTCATGAGCTTTAATTGGGATGTGTTTTTCATACTAAGTTTGGGAATGGGTGTTACATTTCGAAGAAAAAAAAATCACACAATTGGTGAAAGAAAAGAGAAAATTTAAGTGGTGGTTGATTGAAATTTCATTTTTGGGCCTTCAAAATAAATTGGTGTTTGTTCAATTAAAGGAAAGGAGTATCAATCAATGTAAATGAAGGTATAAGGAGTTTTGATCATGTAAAAGAAAAAATCTAATCGTGATGATTCGAAGTCTTGTAAACAATTATTTTATGCTCTTACATTGCGAGTTCCTTGGACTTTGTATTATCCATACCTTTCATTTCTTACTCACCTTACTCCCTTGGCCCAATTACAACCTTTACTAAAGACCTAAATTGATCTTAAATGTCATGTGGTTGAATTGCATTCATTTTCTGCTTTTAAGTGTTTGGCATCCTTCTTGAGATCATATTAATGCAAGTTCTTCATCTTTCTATTTTGAGTTAAGTCTTTATGGTTTAACTCTAATCTCATGTTTATAACTGAGTGTTGCATTATAGCCCTCTTCTGAGTGATTCATTTGTGAGAGGACAACTTTGGTGAGATTTGAAGTTGAACTTGTGCTTTGTATGATTTTTGAAATTGTGTGAAAACTAAGATTGGGGAATTTGTTGCATTTGGCTATCACACTACTACACTTTGAGCATATTATGTTTTGAACTTTGCCGCTTTGTGAATAATGTCTAAAATTGAGTTTTTATTGTTAAAAACTTTTGAGTCATGTGCATGAGTCATTTCTCTTCAGAAAATGTTCGGGAAGATTGTTTTGAGTCTTACTTTTGTTTTGTTTTTATTTATTTATTTTATTTATTTATTTTTTTGGTTTTTGGTTTTATTTTTGTTTGTATAATTATTTTTATTTTTATTTTGCTTAAGGACTAACAAATCTAATAAGTTTTCTAACCATTTTGTTTTGTAGAGTTAGAAAAACGTTTGTGGGTATCGTATCTGTTAAACCCTCAGGAGACACAACTCCTCCTATTAGGGATGCCTAGAGGTTTAAAGGCTTGTTGCATATGCTAAATGCAATCGAGTTACCTACGAAAGTGGTTTAATTAACTTCTTGTTTGTTTTTATCTTTGTTTTCCTTTTGTTTTGCTCGAGGACTAGCAAAATCTAGGTTTGGGGGTATTTGATCGGTGCATAAATTACATATCATTTTGTACCCTTTTAACTTATGATTTGGTTATGTTTTTGAGTTAAACTTGTGCTTTTAATCCTTTTTGTGTTTATCTTTCAGTTCATTGAGCTTTAGGTAATAATGATGGCTTTAGAGAGCATAATTCATGCAATTCAAGCATGTTAAGGCCTAATTTGGATGAATGGATGAAGAGCTTAAAGACAAACTCATTTTGGCTACAGCCCCCTGCCAGTCCAGTTCCGTAGGTCATATTGCAAGCATTGTTTCAACAACCTACATAGCTCGAATGAGGCCACATTCTTCATGAAAGTTGTTCCAATTGGTGTTTACTATAACATATCCAAAATTCAGCCCCATTGGATAAATCTGGAGTCCGTTACCTAGCAAACACAGAACCATGCTCAGGATGGATCTTATCAGCGCGGAAAATGAGTTAGCAATTTGTTTCGGCCTTAACTTCTTCCTCCGACCTTGGATTGGCCCAAATAACATATGGCTGGAAAGAAGACATTCTGAACTTCAATTTAGAGTGCTTAAAGTCCTAATTTGATTAAGAGAAGCCCAAGTTGTAAGCCCTTGAAGTTGCTGGTCATGCTGACCTCAGCATGTGCTGGTTGGATGCTTGGTCATGGTGAGCTAGGTATGAGCTATCATTTCTGGTTGGAAGCTTGGTCATGGTGACATGAAGATGAGCTAGGGCTGCTGGTGGGATTTAGTGGTGAAGTGCATCAACCAATTCAAGATTTTCTAATACAAGTGCATCACCCATTTCAGATTTTCTAATACAAGTGCATCAACCATTTCAGATTTTATAATTCAAGTGTTGTATGCATTAGTCTTATTGAATTCTGATTTTCACTTCCCCTAGGCCTATAAATAGGGAAGTTCTCTAAGCTTGTAATAACACCCCAAGGGGGGGAGCTCTCAAGCACTTCTCTAGAGCTCCCTTCCCTTCTCTCCCTCAAATTCTCTTAGTTTCCCTTTGTAGTTCTCAATTGTTGTAATAAGATCATTCTATTAAATTTTCTTTGTACTAAATATCAAACATCTCTCTACTTCCCTTCTCTTCCAAAAGTCTTCATGTCTCAAACACTTCACAAACACATTCCCTTCCAAAATCCTCAAAGCTCTCAAACACATGTTCTTCCAAAATTCTCTAAAGTTCCCAAACACTTTCTTCTCCCTCCTCAAAGTTCTCAAACACTTCCTTTCTTCCTCAAAGTTCTCTTAGTTTCCTTAATGTTTTCTTAGTTGTAATTTATTTTTCTTTGTTATGTAAATTCTTTTCTTAAGTTTTCAAGTTGAATTAGTTTCCAAGTTTCAATTATGGTTTTTGTTCTTATTCATTATGCTTATAAGTTAATATGCTAGTTTGAATGATTGATCACCATTTAGGCTTGCATGTTAGCTATCTTGGTTTGAATTAAGAGTATACACCATGCTTTAATTCGAATTGAACTATGAATAGGAAGAGTATGTATGGACATTCGACAACAGGGATTAGATACATGCTTGGTTGTTTAAAATGTTCTTCTATGCTTAATGGGTTCCTAATGCTTAATTTTAGGTTAGACAACAAATGATCAAATTAGGGAATTAGGAACACAAGGTTATGACCACACACCATGGCTTAATCATACTTTAGCTAGAATCAATCCATTAATCTAATTGAACTTGGGAACTTATTTGCTTGAGTTACTTATTTCTTTCTTCCTTGTTTTATTTATTTCCTCTTTTTCATTTCTGTTTTGTGTAGGGAAACTAAATTGGATCATTCAATCACCAATCCCTGTGGAATCGACCTCGCACTTACATACGCTAAACTACCAACGGCTCGTGCACTTGCGAGTATCACAAGTTGAGGATGCAGCTTAATCCATTTTGGTGGAGCTAAATCTACGCAACATTGATCACATAGGGGCCTTCCCAATTGGGCTTCATCTTCTTCAACCCTTGCCTTGGTGTTGTGATGAAAGTTTTTCTAAGCACAAAGTCTCCAGGTTGAAATTGTATGATCTTGGCCTTCTTGTTGTAGTAAGGCGTTAGCTGTTGTTGGTAAGCTGCAACTCAAACAATAGCCTTCTCTCGTTGTTCTTCAAGCAAATCAAGGTTAACTTTCATTTGCTTGTAGTTCTAGTCAAGACTGCCCACTTCAATGCTCATGAATGGAACTGAGATGTGCGGGGAAGTGATTGCCTCGGTCTTGTAAGCCATGGAAAATGATGTCTTGCCGGTCGATCTCCTTTTGGTTGAGCGATAAGCCCATAGGACTCCTGGTAGCTCGTCGACCCATTTTCTTTATGCGCCTTCTTGTCTTTTCTTCAGGTAGTCCAACACGATCTTGTTGGATGCCTCATCTTGGCCATTGCCTTGCAGGTATCTTAGAGTTGACAGGTGCTGTCTAATGTCATACTACGCAAAGAATGCGGTGATCTGCCTGCCCACGAATTGTGTGCCGTTGTCGATGACTATCGATTGTGGGCAGCCGAATTGACAGATGATGTTCCTCTAGATAATTCGTTCAACGTTAGCTTCCTTGGTAGATGATAAAGCCTCAGCCTCGATCCACTTAGTGAAGTAGTCAGTGGCAACGATCATCATGTCCTTCTTGGCAGGTGCCAGCGACATAGGTCCCACCAAGTCAGTGAGCCACTGCATGAATGGCCATGGGCTATTCTACAGATGGTACACCTTGGCTGGCAAGCCGAGTTTTGGTTTATAATGTTGGCATTGATCACATCTTTGAACATGCTCTATGGAGTCTTGGCGCATAGTGGGCCAAAAATAGCCTATGCTGAGAGCCTTCGAGGCAAGCGATATGCTCCTAGCTTGATTCCCACATTCGCCATCTTGTATTTTGCAAAGCACCTCGAGCATTTGCGGTTACTTGATGCAAGTGAGATGAGGACCAGAGTATGATCTGCGAACAAGCATATTGTCTTTCATGTAGTATCTCGCAGCTTCCTGCTTGTTTTTTCTGGCCTCAGACTTGTCCTTTGGCAAATTCTCGTTCACCAGGTAGTCGATGCTGGGGATTTGACAGCTAGGATCCTCATCAATCTGCATCAAGTCGACTGCTCTGCCTTTTCAATGCTTGGTTGGTCATGGTGCTCGACTGGGATGAAGCGTCTAAACTGGGTATCCATCCCTAATCCCAGACTTGCCAGTGCGTTTACATGCTTGTTCTTTGCCTGAGGCACCTGTTGGATGGTGAAGGTAGGAAATGCGTTCAATAGCTCTTGGACTTTTTCAAGTTATAAGATCATCCTCAGGTGCTTCGCCATGTATTCCCTTGAGGTTTGATTTGTGATCAATTGGGAATCTGAGTAGATGGCCAGCTTCTTGATTGATAGCTCATTTGCCAAGCGCAAGCTTGCGAGCAATGGATCATACTCTACCTCGTTGTTTGAGCCCGGGAAGCTAAGCGTGATAGCTTGCTCCAACAGGGTTTCATTCGTGGTGATTATGACTACACCTGCTCCAACTCCCTTTTGGTTCGACGCTCCGTCTACGTGCAACTGTCATGTGTCTCTGGGTATGTCAGGTTTGGCGAAGGAGGTCTTGTTTGCTCTCGAACTTGCCTGATTTTTGTTGACCAACTTATCTTCCTCGGCTAATGGAGTGAATTCTGCCACAAAGTCTGCTAAAGCCTGGGCTTTTATTGCAGTCTTCGGCCCGTAGATGAGGTCGTATTGGCATACTTCTATAGCCCACTTCATGAGTCGTTGAGAAGCGTCAGGGCTATGGAGAATTGATCTCAAAGGAAATTCGATCATGACGATGATCCAGTGAGCTTGGTAATAGGGTCGCAGTTTTCTCGCGGAAACTAAAAGGGCCAAAATGAGCTTCTCCAACTTTGGGTAGGGAGTCTCTGCATCGAGGAGAGCTTTTGGCGTGTCGAATATCATATGTTGGGCCCCCAGTTCTTCTCGGATGAGAGCTGAGCTAATAGCCGAGCTGGACACTACTCCACCTCGTTAGTGAAGGGCGAGGAGTTGACTTGATCAACTTCCCTACGCATGGCCTCCTCTGTGCTTCCTTTAATTTGGAGACTCTAGGGTCAGTCATTCACAAGCCTCTCGACATCTTCTGCCCGCAAGACTTGTGGCTCGGGTCGGCGTCTTCAGTGCCTCGGACCCCGCTGTTAACTTCCTCCTTAGCCTCCAAGGGTCGATCCCCTTGGTTGTCCTGCCTGTGGGGCGGGTTAGTAAATTGAGCTTGTGAGGGTTCCTCTACGGCTCGTCACCGTGAGTTGGTTCTCCTCGAGGGGGTTAGTGAGTGTCGGTCGTTACGTTTATCACGCAATTGTTCACGAACTCGAGCTCTTTATGGGCCCAGCCTAGAATGGATACTTCCTTACGGGCCCAAGCGAGTGTGGACAACAGACTGTGGGCCCAGCCTCTCATGCACATTGGTCCTTGGACCTAACCTCGAATGGATCGTCGAATGGCTTCGAGTACGGCTTGCGGATGTTTGTGTCTCGTCAGCATGTTCTCGTTCTCTCCTCTGCCCGTTTGTCACTGTTCGACTGGCCTGGGACCTTTCGAACTGTGCGCCGGTATGCCTGTGCGCCCTCTTCTCCTCGTCCTGGGATCCAAGGTCAGGGCCCTAACTCAAGTTGATCTCCCCGAGTGGTCGGCCAATCAAATTGTTTTGGTCATCGACCCACTGTGAGAGCTGATCAACCCGTAAGCTAAGGTCCACACCTGATTGCGTGGGTCAGGAAGAGTGGTGTGCATTGGGCCTAAAGGCATATGTGTTAGGGCTCCAAGACGGCGTTGAGATAGCCATGAATGGCAATACCGTCATGGGTGGCGGCAAGGTGAAAGAGGAGGCCATGGGACCGTGCGGCTGTGCTTCTGTGCTGCAATTCCAACAACTGTATGGCGCGGCTGCTGCTGCATTCCAATGGTGGAGTGTGTTGCATTCCTAAAAGGACACAAATTAATGTGCAAACAACCAATTAAAAATACCCGCAAGTGCACGAATCTATTGAGGTATAGATTATGTAAGTACGGGGTCGATCCCACGAAGAACTTGTCGGCTTCCTATAAGTTCTAATTTGAGTATGTAAAGAACACTTATTTGACACACCACAAATGCACAAATGCAAAATGGAAACTAAAAATGAGTAAAGAAGTGTAAAAGAAATGAAATAACACAAGAAAACTAAAGAAAAACACAAACAGCATTTTCTATCACCATTTTATCACCACTGTATCACCTGTGAACAGTGCGTGAATAGTGCGTGAATAGTGCATGAACAGTGACTGGAGACCGGTCGTATGAACAGGGCGACCGGTCGTTTTAGCACAGAGTCGAAACTTAATTTTTGCGTGATGAGCGACCGGTCGTGAGGTAAAAGCGACTGGTCGTTTTTGCACAGAGTCGTTTTCTCTGTTTTTCAGTTTCGACCTCTGTCCAGTTTTTGACCTATAACTTTCCAACCGTTTGTCCAAAATTCACGTTCTTTATACGGTTAGATTCAGCACAGAAAATGGAAGAATACATCGCGGACCAAAAGTAAAAAACAATTACGGAAACAAATAAAATTCAGTAAACAAGACACACAACTCACACACACATTGGGGGGGGGGGGGGGGGTTTGGTTTGGTTCAAGTGACCTATTTCTATTGCATGAAGGTAAATGGACTTTGAAATTAAATGAGAATGGCAGAGATGAGTTATCAAAATGTGAAAGTACCAAGTAACAAACACTAGGGTTTCGGAATCCACCCTAAACAATTCTACCCATGTTCATGGATACTCAAGTGATGAACTCTAAATGTGTTGATGAAGATGTTCGCAATCAAGACCATGGGTCGTGGCTCAAGACGCATTGATTCTCTCTAATATACATAAAGTGCATGGTTCGTGCTACAATACTTGTGCCCTCCCCATAACCGAACCTAGGTATGGTTCGTACTTCGATTCAATTACAAGGAAAACCCATTAAGTTCAAAGAGAATATGAACATCACAAGAATCCTAATAGCATGGTGTTTACATTAGGTATTCAAGAAACCAATTCACATGGATGATTCTTACTTCATCCATTTATTGCTTAGGATAACATGAAGATACACATAATCCCAACAATCTCAAGAAGCATGCTTTCAAATATGGCCAACCAAGGAAAAACACACATCAAGGATAGATTAATTTGGTGAATTGGAATTCATCAACAATATCTAGAAATTCATACACTCAAGCATTAAAACAATAAGGTAATCATGTTTAGGGCTTCAACCTAAGCCCTAGCTATGGAGTTTAGTTCCTCATAATCATTTCAAACACAAATTTGAAATATAACTAGAAAGAGTTTACAGATTTTGTAAGTGATGGAAGCTCAAGGTCTTCAATGGTGGAAGTCTTCCTTTTCCTCCTGCTTGGCTGCACCTCCCCTTGCTTAGCTCCCAGCTCCAAAACCTGCTCCCAATGTGTAGAATAATAGCCTGGTAAAATTACCCACGTTCAAAAGCCTTTCCAACTTCAGATTGCACTCCCATGTGCCTTTTGCCCATCAATTCCAGCTCAAAGATATAATAATATAAAACTCATGCTTTAGTTAAAGCCCTTGCCCTTGTCCCCTTTGCCATGATGAAGCCTTGTCTTCACAAAGATGCCAATTGCTTCAGAAAATATCTCATTTACTAAGGTAATTTCTTATTACCAAGTGTTATGGTAACAAGAAGAATCAAGATGACACAATGGAGGTAAAAGCTGGCCAATTTCGGATTTCCAAAGCTGTGGTAACATGCTGGATTGGTTGGATAGGCAATACTTGTCCAATGGAGCTCAAATTTGGATATGTTGTAGTCAACATCCATTGGAACAAGTTTCATGAAGATCTTCACCTCATCCGAGCACCAGAGCATTTTGATCCCAGGCCAAGAAGTTGACGTACGAAAATGAACAAAAACAGAATTTATAACCAATAATGCACTTTCAGCTCATTTTCATTCTAACCAAGGTAAAATCTAAGAAAACACAAAAAGGAAGTAAAAAGCTATAAAATGTCAAGAACTAACTCAAAATAATAGGTGAATAACATGAAAAATCATGTGTAAAAATGAACCGAATAGAGTGGCGCAAAGCAGTGGCGTCTACAAGTAGCGGCTATGCAAAGGCTGCTGGCGGTTGCAAGGCTCCAGCCGCATGGTTTGGTGGCTGTGCAACAACTGCTGGCGGCTGCAGGGCTCCGAAAGGAGGCTGTGTTGCATTGGCAGCCATGGGAGGTTGCTGCTAGGTGCTAGCAGCTGCAGTTCCCTATGGTTGCAGCAAGGTTTTAGTCATGGATTGCGATATCGTGACGGCCATACTCCTCGTAAGTCTTGTATCAACCATGATTGATCATAACAAAGTGTGGAAAATGGATTTGGAGCATGTGTTGAGTATTCACTCGCACTCTCAATGAAAGTACCAATTTGTGGGTATGATTTTCTTCCCTAGAGAATATTTGTCTTAAGATCCCCTCTTTCTCCTCGCTTCTCTTTCTCCCTGCAAAACTATATGGAGTGAAAATACCAAACCCGGGAGGTGTTGGCCAAAGGTCCTCCGATGCCTAAGTTAGGTCGACTATGTATAGGAGAAACAATAGCTAATAAAGTGTATGGAGATTTCTCTCCGGGAGAACCGGGTGGTCAGAGCCTTGTGTGTGTGTGTGTGTGTGTGAGAGAGAGAGAGAGAGAGAGAGAGAGAGAGAGAGAGAGTAGCGATTAGGGTTTGTGAGAGGGGATTTCTACAGAGTTTCAGACGTACCTCAAACCTTGTGCATAGCCATGTATTTATAGGAGCCTCGGAGGCTAGGGTTTCGGAAGAATAATTCCACACATGGAAAGGAATTATTCTCCCCCAATTTGGAGAGATTGAGTAATCAAATCCCTAATTATGGCAAGGATCCCCAATTTAGTCAAATAATTCCCAAATTGATTGGATTAATTATTTGACCTAGGATATGTAAATATTTGCTTTGCCCAATTTATTTATTTATGTTTTGTAATATTTGCTGCCCAAATTTCATCTATACTGAACTTGGGTAAATTGAAAATGGAAGTGGCAACTTGTAGGGGAGGGGGGGAGAGAGAGAGAGAGAGGCGGTTGCAGTGGGTCATCATGCGATGGTGGAAGTTCCAGGGAGAGAGAGGCCAGGAGGTGGGTGGGGCTGGTGCAGGTTGAAGATTGTGGTTGTGTGAAGATGGTGTCTATATTTTTTTTTTTTAAATGTTTTTTGACAGGTGGTGGCTGGTTGATTATTCTTTAAATAATAAACGAAATTTTTATTAATTTTTTTTGTCTGCATGGAAGTCCATGTCATTAAAAAATAGGTTTCACATTTGACAAGCATTTAACATATTAACTAATAATTTGTGTAATGGTGGGGTAAATTGTAGGTTTTCTGGGCGTTTGAGTATGTACTCGTAAATGTCCCTAAAGGTGAGCATGAACTTGAAAATGACCATATAGTTTGGGGGGTCTTATGTAGTTTTTCCAGAAAAATACCTACATATGGTATAAGCCCAATCCAAAATTAAAAAAAATTAAAAGCAAACCCTGCACACATGCTATCCATCCAAGTGGTCCTATATCTTCTCTCTCCTTCTCTTTTGGCTATACGACATTAGCTTGTTTCTCTATCTTTTTAACTACCCAACGTCAGCATCTTCTTTCTTTCTCTATCTTCTAGATATCTTTAATTATAATTCGAATTTAAAATTGAGTATTCTAGGGTTTAATTAGGGATGAAAGAGTGTTTGCTAATAATATCGATAATACATTGATAATTGAAGAATTTAAGAGTTCTAAGCATCGATAGTTTTGTTTTATTTTGCATTGCATTTACTTTTTATTTTAGTTTTAGTTTTTGCACTTGTGGAACTTTTATTTATGGACAGAGATGCATTCGAGGGTAAGGCTCATTACGTCCTCCTTGACTAGGCGTATATTTTTATGTTTATTAATGAAATTCACTCGTATCATTGAGTTTAGTATGTAAGTTTTGCCCAACTAGCTTTCAAATCCTGGAACAGCCATTGAGGGGCAGTGAAATTGGTTGGCAACAGAGAGGCTGTGTCGGGGAGTGGGGTGGTTGTTGCTTGATGGGAGTGTAAATTTTTCATTTCATTATTTTAAAGGTATTGAGTACATATATGCCCATTTTAGCATGACATATATCCAAAAACCCAAAATAGCCACTTGTCATTTTCTAATTGGTCGTTCTAAGTGTGTTAAAATTTTGCAAGAACCAATTAGAAAATGACAAGTGGCTATTTTGAATTTTTCTCTCCAAATAGACTCTATATGGGTTTTTGTATAATATATCATGCTAAAATAGGTTTTTGAATAAATATCTCTTCATATAATAGGTGTAAATGGTGAGTTTTAGTATAATACAATTATGATGATGTGGACTTATTAAAATTCATTAGATCAATCTAACAGTTACCATTTTTTTTAAATACATATAAATGCACCGATACTAAATACAAAGACTCAAGATCCAACTAATGATAGTTGAAGCTTGGCTTGAAAGGGATTGACATGCATCATCTAGTATGGTGGACAAAGTCATCTTTCATGCAATTTTGTGTCCACATGAATATATTAATTCCTCTCACACTCAACGTACCCAACACGTGAAATAGTTAGTAAACAAAAAATCTGTCAAAATTAAGATATTTCTGTTTAATTGGGTGACCAAACAGAACTCAAAAGGAAAATTCCAAAGAAATTCTTTGACCTAATTCAACAAAAATAAACAAAAAGATGAGTTTACCACGACGGCAAACTAATATAAGCCTTCGCTTCATTGAAATGGTAATTAAAAAAAAACAGTTTTATACTGTTTTTGGCTCACACTTAGCTGTCCCAACCAACCACGTCGTTATTATTAACGCGTCCAGCTAATACATAAATAAAGCACAACATGCATCCAATTTGTAAATCACCAAAAAATCAAAAATATTTTTGGAAAAATAATAATAATTTTTTTTATTTGCAAAAGAGGGTTTTGGTTTCGAAATTGAATATGTTGAAGATGAAGAAGTACGTGAAGCTTCAGAAGTGCAAGCTCCAGCAGGATAAAGAGTCTTCTCGAAGACCCAAGTTGATGGAGGAGGAGGAGGAGGAGGAAGAGGAGGAGATCAACTACAAGCAGAGCCTGCAGAGGGAAAGAATCAGGGCCGTTGATCATAGAGATGAAGTTGGTGTTGCGCCCCACACACCTAGGAGCTCAAAGCTTATGGATTCAATGCGCAGGCTGATTTTGCAAAGGCAGTCCTCCAATTTTGATCCCAACAAAAACAATACTATTATTGTTTCTGATCCGTAGTGATTATGATAGTGGTGCGGCCAACCGCAGGGGATAATTATCAAACTCTGTATATTGCATGCATGCATGCATGGCTTCTCGCTTCATGCGTGTTCAATGGAATGCATGAAGAGAGAGAGAGAGAGAATCTGTTCTTTTTTTCTTTTATTTGTATTATAGTTTTCTTATTTTTCTTTCTTTGTTCTCTTCTTTTCTGGGTTGTGCATGCCTATAGAATTGGCATGAAGAGGCAGAATTAAATCATTCATATTCACTCAATGAAATGATTGAAGGGTGAGTCTACTTGAACCCCTAAATATGTTCGATTGTCCGCTAAACTTTTTATTTTGATGGTGTGTGTGTGTGTGTGTGTTTTTTTCTTCTGAACATTATATTTTTTTCTTTCAATTTTCTACGACTAAAAATTTCATTGCCAAATGGCCACCATCGTAGGCAGGCACATATGCCATCGGTGCCTCTAAACGCCACAGCCAAACCGCCATGATGTACGTGGCTGACTTTGCAGCCCCATTGGCTTCTGGCGGGGGGTTGGGAGATGAGGATGGAGATGGAGGGAAGCTAGTGGGGAGAAGGCAATGGTTTGAAGTTTTTTCTCCTTTTGCAACGTTTGTGTTTTATTGCATTCAAATGTAAAATAAATTGTTGTACCCAAAAAAACAAATGTTAATTAGGATTCAAAGTTGCAAATACTGAGGGGTCAACAGAACAAATTTAGAGTTCATTTAGAATTAGCGTTGATTCATATATGTAACTCAGCTATGGATTTTCTCACCTCATGAATCTAGGCCAATGATTGAAACTGTTCAGTTTTCAGGTTCTCTTTCCAAGATTGCTCATGAAAATCATGAGCTAAATTATACACTTTTTAGCCATTTGAGTATTCGAATTTTGTTTCAGTTTATTCAGTTATATATTCTTCTCCAATATGGAGGTATTTATAAGGAAGTGTAAAGAATGTTTGGTTGAAAGGTTTTGTTGTATTGACAATAGTAGAGTACAGCAAAATATATACTACCAATATTACAAAGTCACCATAGCGTTGATCCTCAATCCTAGGGATTGATTGGGATTTGTCTACCTATATCAAGTAAACTACTCTATGTATGGCTATAATTAACATATTACAGTAATAACATATCAATTACAAAATATTATTCTAATACTCTCCCTCAAATTGGAGAGTGAATGTCATGAAGTCCCAACTTGCTGCTTAATCTAGTGTAGTCGTTCTTTCCCAAAGGCTTCGTAAAAATGTCTGCTAACTGAGCATGGGAAGGAACATATGAAGGAGTGATCAGTTTGGCAAGCAGCTTTTCTCGAACGATGTGACAATCTATCTCAATATGTTTGGTGCACTCATGGAATATAGGATTCATAGCAATATATAAAGCAACCTGATTGTCATAATATAGTGGAGCCGAGTTAACCTGAGGGACTCTCAGATCATGTAGTATGTATCGTAGCCAAGTAAGTTCCAAACATGCATTAGCCGTGGCTCAATACTCTGCTTTTGCAGATGAACGAGAAACGTGTTGTTGCTTTTTAGATTTCCATGAGATGAGAGAATTTCCCATAAAGATACAAAAACCTATGATAGATTGTCTTGTGGTACAACAACCGGCATGGTCAGAATCACAGTAAGCTATCAAAGCAAGATTATTAGATGTAGGAAATAATAATCCTTGACCTGGAGAATGTTTGATGAATCTAAGAACACGGAGTGCTGCATCCCAATGTGATTTTCTAGGCTCATGCATGAATTGACTCAATGTCCGAACTAAATATACTATGTCGGGCCTTGTTACATTGAGGTAGATCAAGCGTCCCACTAACCGTCAGTATTTCATAGGATCATTGAGTAAAGCTCCATCTGTGGGTGTGAGTATGAGATTTTACTCCATTGGAAACATATCTGGGCGAGAGCCTAAGAGACTTGCATCTTGTAATATGTCCAATGCGTATTTTCTTTGAGACATGAAAATACCTTTCTTGGAATAAGAGAACTCAATACCCAAGAAGTATTTTAAATGACCAAGGTCCTTGATGCGAAAATGCTTGAGGAGAAAAGATTTGAGATGCTTCATTTCTTGCAAAATCATTCCTTGTGAGAAGTATGTCATCCACATAAATAAGAACTGCAGTATAAGAATTATTTCGAACCTTGGTGAACAATGAGTAATCGGATTTTGACTGATGAAAGCCTACCTGTTGAATAGCACCAGAAAATTTGGAAAACCAATTCCTGGAAGCCTATTTAAGTCCATAAAGGGACTTATTGAGCAGACATACGGTATTCTCCCCCTGTCAGCGAAGTCAGGGAGGAGGTTCCATGTACACGACTTCGTGCAAATCGCCATGGAGGAAGGCATTCTGAACATCTAATTGATGAATGAACCAATTACGAGTAGCGGCAACAGTGAGAAGACACCGCAATGTGGTGAGTTTGGTTGTGGGAGAGAATATTTCCTGGTAATCAATGCCTTCCACCTGTGTGTAGCCCTTGGCCATCAGACTTATATTTGAGTTTGAAAATCCATTTACAACCAATGAGTTTGTGTCCAGGTGGCAGCGAGACAAGAGTCTAGGTATGATTTTGTTCCAAAGCATCTAATTCTATTTGTATGGCTTGCTGCCAATTGAGATCAAGGATAGCTTGAGCGTAACTGGTGGGTTCGGTGTTGCCTGAACTGTTAGTTAAAAAGGCAAAATAGGGTGATGAAATGCAAGAATAAGACAAGAAATGAGAGAGTGGGTATTTTGTACCTGTAACAGCAGATGGCGACCGGGCAGATGATGAGGCATGGTTGGACAGGTGGTAATATTGATGCCATACTGGAGCCTGCCTTGGACGAGTGGAATGACATGTTGGAGCTGTGAGAGATGAATGTGGTGGACTAGGTAGGGTCGGTTCTGATTAAAAAGGAATGAGAGACAAGGTGTTGTCAGATGAAGGGGAGATAGGTGAAGTGTGGGGGACCTTGGGACTAGTGGTGACAGTCTGAAGAGTGGTGTTTGTTGGGTGGGGTTGTGGAGATGAATGAGTGAGGCTGGTAAGTTCTACAAGGGATGCGTCAGGAGGTGGACGCATGGGGTCTTGGGTAGGTGTGTCAGGCTAGTTGGGGTTGGGGGTGAAATGGTTGGAGACAGTAGATGGGTTGGATTTAGAGAAAGTGGTTGGGGAATGTCGAAAATTGGGTTAGGAAGAACATGAATGGAGGAAGCAGGTTTAGGTGGGATAGTGGAGTAAGGAAAAATATGTTCATGGAATTGAACATCTGGAGTGACAAAAAATTTGGAGGTGTGCAAATCATAAAGTTTGTAGCCCTTTTGTCTCATGGGATAGCCAATGAAAATACAGGGTGTGGCACGAGCATCGAATTTTTGTAGGGGATGAGTCACAGTAGCATAACAAAGGCACCCAAAAACTCTAAGATGATCAAGGGTTCAAGGGTTGGTGGCCAGTGATAGAGCAAGTCAAAAGGTGACTTATTGGATAATAATGGAATGGGCAAATGATTTATGAGATACACAGCAGTTAAAACACACTCCCCCCCCCCCCCCCCCCCCCCCCCAAAGAAATTGAAAGGTAAATTGGCTTGGAAACGTAGAGCACGGGCAACATTTAGAATGTGGCGATGTTTGCGCTCAACAACTCCATTTTGTTGTGGAGTATCGTTGATGTTCAATCCCATTGGTTTGCAAAAACTCTCTCATGGATAAAAATTCTGAACCATTGTCAGTGCGAATGGCTTTAACGTTGAAATTGAACTGAGTTTAGACGAAAGTAAAAAAGATTTTAGAAGAGTTTGTGTTTCAGATTTGTGAACCATCAAGAAAAGCCAAGTGCATCGAGTAAAGTCATCAACAATTGTTAGAAAAAAAGGAGCTGTGCGGACCCCAAATGTCACAATTTAAAAAGTCAAATGCTGAACGCAATGAAATAGAACTTAATGGAAAAGGAATTCTTGTTTGTTTGGCCATAGGACAAATGCCACAATTATTGTCAACATAAACAATTTTTGAAGGAAGCAATGAAGAAAGTAAATGAAAACAAGCAGGTGAAGGGTGTCCAAGACGAAGGTGCCATAAATTGGAGGTTTGTGAAACTTGACAAGAAACAGGTGTCCTTGGCAAAGGCGCCATATAATATAGACCACCACGTTGTTTACCCATACCAATCATCTTTCCGATAGACAAGTCCTGCAAGACACAAAATGTGGGAAACAAGATAGCACAACAATTGAGTGAGTCTGTAATTTTACTGGCTAACATTAAATTCAAATGAAAGGAAGGAACACGCTAAACTTTATCTAAGGTGATGGTGTTATTGAAAGGAATTGTGCCAATTGCAGTAATTGGTGCGGAAGAACTAGTGGGTAAGTTAACAATGGGAGTGTGAGATGGTTGAATTTTTGTGAAAAGTGTAGAATCAGATGTAATATGATATGTAGCCTGCTATCCAAAATCCATGGTTTGCTAGAAACAGAATTAATTGAAGGGACAGTAAAGGTGGACATACCTGCTGCATTAGCAAATGCATGGTTATTACCAGAGGATGATGCATTAGTGCTGACTAGTGACATGGCTGTGGCCAATTGTGGGTTTTGTGAAGGCTGTGTGACACTTGAAGAGTTGGCTTGCTGGGCCGCATGTGCGGATGGGAAAGATGAGCTCGTATGTGGAACAAACCCACGTGATTGCTGTGTGAAGGTGCGTGTGTTACTACCTAAGAAACAGGAATTTCGGCGTGAGTTTGCACCTCGATTGGACCCGTCGTTTTCATTCCTAGCATGATTTCCTTGACCGCTTGATTTCTAGGTTCCGTCCTTGAATCGGCAGGCTTCTTCTGTATGTCCATTTTGATTACAAAAATTGCAATGGAATTTTAATTGCCTGCAATATGCAATTACGTGACCATTGCAATCACAATGATCACAATGTTTATTTCTGGAGTTGTTTGGACGACTTTGGAAAGCTACAGCAATAGAAAAGTTCTTGGTTGTTCCTGATGTCATATGTCGTTGTGTTTCCTCTTGAATGACGAGTGAATAAGCTTGACGGACTTTAGGCAATGGTGTTATCATGAGGATGTTGCTGCGAACGCCACTGAATGTGTCATTGAGGCCCATGAGAAATTGCATCATCTTATCTTCTTCTCTTTGTTCGTTGTGTGCTTTCATCTCATTGCAGGTGAGAGGAGTTTTGTATGTCTCTAATTCGTCCTAAAGGCCTTTGAGTTTTGTGAAATAGGCCTCGACTGTCATGGTGCCTTGTGAGAGAGAGGTGATAGACTTCTAGATCTGATAGATTGTTGGTGCATTCTTTTGTGAAAATATTGATCTTTGAATTGTCCCACACTCGTTGGGCAGTTTTGGCATGAACAACCCTTGGGCTAGATCAGGCTCCACTGAGTGAGCAAGCCATGATAAAATCATATTGTTGTACTAATTCCAGAGAGCATATTGTGTCGGGTGTTCTGTTTCTGATGGTGGCTGAATGGAGCCATTGACAAAGCCAATTTTCTTTTTGGCTGTGAGAGCATGCACCATGGATTTACTCCAAGATGGGTAATTGGCGCTGTTCAATTTTGTTGGAACGAGCATATGACCAGGATGATCTGAATGATGAACATAGTATGGGTTTGATGAATCCATATCGAGATTACCGTTGCTATTGTTCGAAATTTTGGAATTGGAATTTTTGGTTTCTGGGGGTGTTGAATATTCACCTGCCATGGTGTTGGAAAGTTTGCTAGGGTTATGAGAGGGTCAAGTAATCAGGCACTAGGAAGGTGCTCTGATACCACGTAAAGAATGTTTGGTTGAAAGGTTTTGTTGTATTGACAATAGTAGAGTACAACAAAATACCAATATTACAAAGTCACCGTAGCGTGATCCTCAATCCTAGGGATTGATTTGGATTTGTCTACCTATATCAAGTAAATTACTCTATGTATGGCTATAATTAACATATTACAGTAATAACATATCAATTACAATATATTATTCTAATAGGAAGTACAATCCTAAATGAAATAGAAAATAAATCTAAATTACAATAAAAAATAAATATAATAAGAAACCAAAATTCTAACTAAATAAGGACTTGCCAACATGTTTGAGGGTATAGATTTAAAAATCAACCTTGAAACGAGAAGGACAATGATCCATTTCTTGAGGGGGGAAACCCTAATTTACTATTATTTATTAGACTAACAAATATAAGACAATATTGTTTTATGTGTTAAGGTTTAAATTTTAAGATTTGGGGCATCTAACTATATATATATATGAGGTATTCAGTTTGTTATCTTAATCAACTGGATATAACTTAACATGTATAATATAATTGTTCAGGTTTATAATTTTTTTAATCAATTATAAAAAATAAAATAAAAAGTGGTGGAGAAGGAATGGGACCAGATGAGCATGGAAAAATTTATAAAATAGAAGAGGGTCACTGGCATACAAGGACTTGACGCGCAATTTTCAAACCGATCCATCTCCTACGGATCAGGGTTTTATTGAATTTAATTTCATGTCATTTTCCTTTGAAAAAAACTTTTATTACCAGATGGTAAGCCAATGATTGAAACTGTTTAGTTTTCAGGTTCTTTTTTTCACCTTAGATGACCACGCACCATCCAATTTTATCAGGGTTAATTCTTGAAGGACGACGGAAAGTTCTGATCAGAGGCGGCCCATGGGGTGTGCGAGCTGTGCGACCGCACAGGGCCCCCAAATTTTTCCGAGTCAACGTATTCAATTAATTAAAACATGAAAATAAAAATTAAATATTAAATATCACCCCACAACGCCACATGCATGGCCCCAAAACCAAAACCAAAATTGAATTGAATATTAATTATCAACAACTTCCACGACTTAGAGAGTAGAGGCCCTAATTTAATTCGTTTTCCTCTTCTCATTATAATATTCTTTTCTCTTTCGGTAAGTCTCTCTCACTCTCCTCCATCAAAATAAATCCTTTTCTCTTCAGTACCAGTGTACCACCCTCTTCCATCAAATTTTGGATTGTAAAAACCCAAGCTTTAGCCCTTTCCCCAAAATCACAGTTCTTTTCTCCCTCCCTCATTCACATGAGAATTCACCGAGCATTGAAATTGGAAAATCAATTTATCAGCTATGTGATTTGGAAGAGTGACTAAAGAAATTTTTCTGGGAAGCTCTTTCCAAAGGTGTTCTTCCCGTGTCGGAAAATTTTGTTTCTATATGGATTTTTTTCTCCTACTTGTATATGTAGGGCCTCGACATCCATATTTGCACAGGGCCTCCAAAATCAGTGGACCGGCTCTGGTTCTGATCGTTGAAATAGACCAAGGAGTTGTGATGTAAAAGTCTGAAATTCTTTTTTTTGATGAAAACAACGGTGGAACATTACAAAAAGGCAAAGTCATCAGGTATCGAACCCCCAACCTCCTTCCTCGATCACAATCGTTTGACGAAGTCCAGATCCAATGCATCATCCACATCACCAACATCACTCGCGCTCTTGGTCACCAATGAAGGACCTCAGATGTTAATCCTCGGACGTACTTTGTATTTTATTATTTTATAATTAATAAAGGTCCAACGAGAGTTATTCATAGTCAACATGAATCTAACTTTTTGCAGACCGATGAAGTTAGACATTGTAATGACTATGTAATTATTTGTAGTGTGTATGCATGCTAAATACAGAGAATATCAAGTTATTGAAACATGATGAATTGACACTTCTCTATGAATACTAGGAAATGTGAAGACGCGTTTATCTAAGTTGATGTTGTAGTTTGTTTACTAATAAACGATAGGCATTGGCCCATAGTTTTTACGTTGTTGAGTTCAACACGTTGTAGGCCTATCATTGAGCTTTGCTTCATCACCTCATCATAAGGACCGGAAATCTCTCAAATGCTTGCGCAATTTTCGAAAAACTATATTTTTTTTCCAACACTCATCAAGAATGAATCCTTTCACATTTGCCTCTTGCCTAATTCTCCAATGTCACTGACACTATAGTTCTCTTGGTTTGATCCCAAGGAACGAGTGGGATCAAATATTCATGTGTACCAATGAAAGATTGGATAAGAGCGAGAAAGATGGTCCGTTCTAATCATGCATTTATCAGATAGATGTGAGACATTAGAGCATCCATAATGAATTTCCTAAATCACTTGTTTAGACAAATTTTAGGGAGGAATTGAAAAAATACAACTTCAACCATGTTCCCTATCCATCTCCTAAAATAAAGAGACCTCTAGGAGCTCCTAAATCTTAGGAGAGAGAAAAGACTCATCGTGGTTTCCTATTCTAATCATGCATTTATTAGATAGATGATTCATTCTAATCATGCATTTATTAGATACATGTGAGATATTTTGCTAACTATTTTTTTATATTATTTTTTGTAGAGATGAACCAATCAAATTGAATTGAAAAATAACTATAGTATTTATGACTCCCTCAACTAGGAGTATTGGAGTTCAAATTTTATAGAGAACTCATATAATAACTTTTGTGTATTTCTAGCTAAATTTTAACTAAAAAATATGGAGCATGATTGTAGATGCTCTTATCTTGCGTGGTTGTTAAAGATCGCTTCATCTACCAGGGTAATAAGGAGCTTGAACCTCGCCAGGTAACAGATAGTAGACTGATCAAGCTCACCCATCATTAAACTGACATCTAAGAGTGCATGACTCTCTTTTTACCCTTTCTGAAAGCTTTCACTAATGATGGTCATAACTACATAAGTGAAGGTCAGATATCATTTCTAGTTTTCAACAACAATGTAAATAAATATTAAGAGGAAAAGAACACTCAATGATGCTAAATAATGCTAAGGTAATTTAAAAAACAGGTTTAAAATTAATATGATTTATGAGAAAAATTAATGAACAAATTTGGCTTCTATATTTGATGAAAAAATCTAATTCACCACTCCATTCACTTTACATTCTCTTGTATTGGTTAATTTTTTTTTATTTTTTATTTAAATTATAACCGGTATTTAAAAAAAATACAATTACCAAAAAGATCCTCTAGAAATCTTATAACAAATTTTAACTTGAGCATTACAAGGCAGAGTAATTGGAATTTTATTTTGACTTTAAAAAGAAGAGGGAAAGAAAAAAAGTCTCTTCATTTTAGCAGTATATATAAGGCTGAGTAAAGTGGGACCTAAAAACTAGCCAAAACTCGAAAAATCACGCATGAACACAAGCAAATCAAGCAGCCCAAGATATCCGGGATTTTGAGTATTTGGACCCAACGCGTTTACTTGATGGGTCCGTCCTTACACTCACACAGAAACCTGTCTAAATATAATATAATAAATACCGCCAGTGGTAGTAGATAGAGACAGACAAACCCATTCTTTTCCTCTCTCTGCTTCTGCGTATTCTACTAGGCAGGCACCCTGGTAAACCAAAGGTTGATCCTTTTCTTTCTCACCTATATACCCAATGTTATTTTTGCTCAATTGGGTAGCCTAGTTTCGTGTTGAATTATTCAAATTTGATAGCTTTTTATTGATTTGTTTTTTGATTTTAGTATTTTTCTTTTGCCTTTTTCTTTTGTCCTGTTTCTGTAGACCTTTTCTTGGTTTTGCGGTCTTATATGTTCAGTGACTTTAGTTTGTGATCCACAGATTCAAAGGTGTGTTCTTTGTTGTACAAATTGCTGATTCAGTCGCTGATCAAGCAAGGTTTTGACCCTCTCTGGGTTCTCTTTATTTGGTTGTCTTGTCTCAAGTTTCATCATTTTTGTGTAGTTGCAGTCTTGATTTATTTTTTCTGTTTCTTGTATCGAAGGGAATTCATCTGTCATAGATGCTATATCAGAAAGTTGGTAATTGTGATTTCTGTTTGTTGATTTGGTGGTAGCAATTATACATCTCTTTTTAGGTGTATAAATCCATGCTTTTTATTTTACATCTATAAAGTCAATCTAGAGGGATTTGACTTCTCAAATTTGGAGATTGGAGATTGGATCTTATGTATTTTGTTAAGACATTCAGTAGAGTTAGATATTGCTGCTGAGGAAGTGTCAAGGAAGGAATTAAGTGTTGGTCTAAATGGGGAATACTTGTGTTGGACCGAGCATTTCCAAGAATGGATTCTTCCAATCGGTTTCGGCTGTAATGTGGCCAAACCGGTTGCCAGATGACTCAGTTCACACAAACGGAGAAACTATCAATGAGACATCAACACCTAAGGAACCTGAGTCACCTATGCCGGTACAAGACAAACCACCAGAACAAGTGACAATACCAAAACCAGAAACCGAGCCAAAGCAATCCGCAAAACCCAAAAGGCCACCACAGATGAAGAGGGTATCTAGTGCAGGACTTCGGACCGGTTCAGTGTTACAAACGAGAACTGGAAAGTTAAAGGAGTTTTACAGTTTGGGGAGGAAACTGGGACAGGGGCAGTTTGGAATAACGTTTTTGTGTGTGGAGAAGGCGACAGGGAAAGAGTTTGCATGCAAATCGATTGCAAAAAGGAAGTTAGTAACTGATGATGATGTGGAGGATGTGAGGAGGGAAATTCAGATAATGCACCATTTGGCAGGGCACCCAAATGTTATATCTATTAAGGGTGCGTATGAGGATGCTGTAGCAGTTCATGTAGTTATGGAATTATGTGCAGGAGGTGAGCTCTTTGATAGGATTATCCAGCGTGGGCATTATACAGAGAGAAAAGCAGCTGAGCTAAGTAGAACTATAGTTGGAGTTGTGGAAGCTTGCCATTCATTGGGGGTTATGCATCGAGACCTTAAGCCAGAGAATTTTCTTTTTGTCAGTCAGGATGAGGATGCACTTCTCAAAACTATTGATTTTGGATTATCTATTTTCTTCAAGCCAGGTAATTGTCATAGCGCTGTTTTCTTATTATTGGAATCTCTTTTTAGATATTCTTCTATTAATGTTACTTCAGTTATGATGCTCGAGGCTTTAAGTCTATCATGCCCCTACCAAATGAAATGCGATCTAGTACAATATTGTGCATAAAACTGATCACAGAAACTTTTTTGTCTAAATATTTCATTGCCCATCTGCTCCTTTCAATCATCTTTAAAACAGTATCCATTCACTCACTTGTCTTACAATATGCTTTGAATTCGAGGGAGATTCTCCAATAAGTATTTAAGTTAAGGATTGGTTACATATTTCTAATCTCGGCCGTTGGATTGCATTCATTAGATGTGTTGGTAGATTTAATATGCAACATACATGCAATCCAACGGTCGAGATTAGAAATATGCAACCAATCCTTAACATAAAATACTTATTGGAGAATCTTCCTTGAATTTGATACTCAATCATGTTTTAACATTTCGTGGCTCTGTTCTGGACCATTATGCTGTTGTACCATTTGTCTCTGAACTAATCACTTCTAGCATGCAAGCTTTTTCTTTAGTAAACATCCAGTTAACTCATAAGTTTTCTTGGATGCTTAAATCTGGGAATTGGAATACCTGAGGCCATATTTACATTATACTCCCACTTTAAAAAGCTTTAAAATTTTAGAATTATCTTCTTCCAGGCTTCAAAGTTCCAACTAAAAGATCTGATTGTGGAAACCAGACGTAGTCTGGTAGCTTCAAAAACAGGGGAAAGCAGGGGCAAGACTGCTATACAATTGCTTATGTTACATTGGGTTCCCTAAGAAAATTTAAAATTTTGATAATGAAATTTAAAATCGGAATTTTTTATTTCATAATCTTGTGTAGTTGATAGTATTTACAAAAACCCTCAAAAAGTAAGTACAATAACATATGATTCAAGTTATATCTCATGAATGGTTTAGAACTTATATGAATTTTACGAGAAAATGGGAGTTTAGAACAAATGCTATAATTTTTTATGGATGTAAATTCGTATCAATAGATTTTTTTATGATAAGCGTGATCCCTAATCTTATTACCAACACATGAAAGTTTTAAAGGGAACATAAATAACCTAACCTAAGTTTTTTCCATAACGGTCACTTCTTAAATAAGCATTACACAAAATATCCGAGAGCCACTAATTTTTCATTGGCATTGCATCTTTTTAGTATAAATATATTTCTTGCTCTATCCATTCAGTAGCCTATATACCTTGAGCTGAGACTGGGATGATATTTGTATTACCAATAATTCCAAGTCATTCTCTTATTATACACTATTCAACCATTAACTCTGCAATCATACTCACTGAAGCCTGAGACCCCAGACTGTCTTCTTTCTACTTTTGTATCTTGGCCCATTTGTTTGGCTTGTTTCATGCAATGTACCACCCTCTTTTACAGTTTTGGAAAAGTTCTGGTTTGGGGGAGCTTTTATGGCGCTCTATTCCTATATAGTCAAATAGCTGTTGTGATTGCAAATGGCTTCACCTTCACCTATGGGATTTGTATAAGCCAACCCTCTGTCTTCTAAGAAAAAATAAATTCAGCCAAATGAATCATCTTCTTTTACAGTGTAGGACAACTTATGGTTTTGGATAGCTTTGTTGTAGTATTCCTAAATAGTCAAATTGCTGTAATGATTGCAAAATGTATCACCTCTGGGATATGGATAAAGCAAACCTTTGTTCATGCACATGGTCATTTTGGAAAATGAAATTTTGGAATTTCATGGCAAAAGCTTGTTACCAAAAAAATAGAATACTTTGTTAAAGTTTTAATAGTTGAAATGATAGATTCCATCAGTGGAAATTTAAATATAATATTTGAATCCATACAAATTTCTAGGATGCATTGGATATGATTTTATGGTAATGCAAATAACCATACATGAATTCCTTTTCTGTGCATGGTTTCCGAACTTAGTTCGGTAAAGCATGCTTCTTTTCTGTGCTCTTTTGACTCATTGGTACTTTATTTTTATTTTTAACAAATAATAACTAGAGTTGAAGATTAAACTATTCAGAATTTAATGATGGAATCTAGAGTTGAAAGATCCATGGTTGCCTCCTTGCAGGAGAAACATTTAGTGATGTGGTTGGAAGCCCATATTATGTTGCACCTGAAGTTTTACGAAAGCGTTATGGTCCAGAAGCAGATGTCTGGAGTGCTGGAGTGATCCTTTACATTCTGTTAAGTGGTGTACCTCCATTTTGGGCTGGTGAGAACTTTTGACTTGATATACATTTGATTCTTGATGTTCTTTCATGCTTTAATAATTATGATTTTACTTTTGATCATTGTAATAATTTTCCCCATTTTCTTGTTTTTACTTTACTTTGTTGTGATTCCACAGAAAACGAGCAAGGAATATTTGAACAGGTCCTGCATGGTGACCTCGATTTTGCATCAGATCCTTGGCCTAGTATTTCTGATGGTGCCAAAGATTTAGTGAGAAGGATGCTTGTTCGAGACCCTAAAAGGCGATTGACTGCACATGAAGTTTTGTGTGAGTCCCTTTCAATGTTTAAAAAAAAAAAAAAATTATATATTCTTTCAGGATTGTTGATTGTGAAATTTGAGGATATTTATTTATGGCTAGGGTATTGGACTAATCAGAATCCAAAAAGGATTGGCTAGGGTATTGGACTAATCAGAATCCAAAAAGGATTGTACTGAAATGCATATTTGTACTTAATTTCTTCCAAATCACCATTGGATTGCTCTACTTGGAGCCTAGGTCATAGGCCTTAAGTACTCTTCTGGACTGTTAAAAAATCTTAATATTGATGTGCTGTCCAAAAAGGATAAAAGAAAGTGGAAGTTGAACAAAAACAGGTGCAAATATGACTGCTGAGTAATTCTCCCATTGATGTTCGCCCTTTCAGTTCTTTTTGTGAGCTCTAATGCATGCAGCATCTACCTCATATACTTCAAAAGAAAGACAATTTCCTGCCTAATCATTTGTGTATTATGTGTCTCATCAGCGTTGTTTTTCTTTATTTGGTATTAAAAAATTTACCTTGTCGTTCAAATCGGCAATGTAAGGTTAGAGTAGATGTGATTGTTAATGATTAAGTAGAAATATAAAGAATTTACACATTACCATGATGTTTAAAAAGCCTTAACACAGCAGTTGAAGTCGGATCTTATTTTTTAAACCTCTTAGGAAAGCGCAAGGATCACTTCGGCTGCTACATATTTAGGCATTTTTAAGTTATATGTATTTTGTTGTGATCATTTTTACGCATGTCATTTTCTTTTAATTGATTACATGGGTTTTATTCCTTTCAGGCCATCCCTGGGTGCAAGTTGATGGTGTGGCTCCTGACAAGGCTCTTGATTCTGCAGTTCTAAGTCGCTTAAAGCAATTTTCAGCAATGAACAAGCTCAAGAAAATGGCTCTCAGAGTAAGTATCTGAATGTGCCAGGCACAAACATTAGATATTTGGAGCGCTAAATAATTGAAGTTGTTGCATAAAACTTATTGAAATACTTAAGTTAATAACTTTTGTCTTTTGGCGGGAACTTTGATTAATAACTTAAACGAAGTGTTTTTTGGATTGTCTTTCACCAAGAAGGATGATAATTTCTTTTTTAATTTTTTGCAGGTCATTGCAGAGAGCTTATCTGAAGAAGAAATAGCTGGCCTCAAAGAAATGTTCAAGATAATAGACGCTGACAACAGTGGTCAAATCACTTTTGAGGAACTTAAGGCTGGATTGAAAAGATTTGGAGCTAATCTCAAGGAGTCTGAAATTTATGATCTAATGCAAGCAGTACGTACAAGATCAAAGTTGGAGTACTTTCAACTTTAGTAATTTATTATCTTTTTCAGGAAGTCAGAAGTAGAATAGTAGGAACACATATTTTACCCCTAGAAGACTTGACCAAAGTAATAGACGCATGCCTCTCTCTCTTAGTTCTACCTGCCACACTTCGTCTTACCCTCTCTGGCCGGTGCTTTTTTCTGGTCATAGCCACCATGGTCATTCCAGCCACAGTGACCTTTCTTTAAAGAAATGAAAAAATGAGTGCAAGTTCTTTTCTGATGTTAAAAAAATGAAAGAAAAAATTTAAGAACAATACAGTTAATTTTTTGGTGGGTATAGAGAGAAATTAGTTGGGTTCATATAGAATGGCCTCTTCAGGAGAAGATAAAATATTGAAATGGGCAAATTACAGATGCACCTCATGTGGTTGGCCGAAAAACAAAAGCCAACATACAATTTGTTTATCAACACTTATAGAACTTATGGTTTCATAAATAGGGGTAAATGCGACTAAATTCGTACGATGGTAAAACCTTAGAGGTAAAAATAATTCTAGATTTGTAAAAGATTAGAAGATCTAGAGTTTATTTTTTAATAGTAAAGTTTCTGATAGACAAACTATTCTTGTTTAAGGTGAAAAAGAAGCAAATATGCCCACATTTAGAAGTTTAACGCTTAATTGTCACGTGTCAAATTACACAGGTTTTCTTTCTAGGTTAGAATGTCTTTCTTAAAGGGAGTGCAAGTTAATAATATCGTATTACAGAGATTTTTTAAGATCATTAGTAACGCATTTTCTGATTTGCAGGCAGATGTAGATAACAGTGGAACCATTGATTATGGAGAATTCGTAGCTGCAACATTGCACCTAAACAAAATTGAGAGAGAAGATCATCTATTTGCAGCTTTCTCCTACTTTGATAAGGATGGAAGTGGCTATATTACTCCAGATGAGCTTCAACTAGCTTGTGAGGAGTTTGGCATAGAGGATGTTCGCCTTGAAGAAATGATACGAGAAGTTGATCAGGACAATGTAAGTGATTCTATGTTAACAATACATCATTGGTATTAGGATGGGAAGTAGTTGAGTGAACTTTTTCCCTGCATAGAAGGATGATGTGGCTCAAAATAAGGCATGGATCCCAAGTGTCTAAACTTGGGATGATTCAATAGTAAACTAGCATTATTTGGAGAGTATTGCCATAGGTTCACGTATTCGAAGGATGGTGCGACGGTTACAAAGAGTTATACAAAAAAAATTATTTTATAAACTGACATGGCAGTTCCATTTTCAGTTTGCTAGCATACATAAGAGGCATGCTAAACGCACCAAATTAATCATGTGATTACGGGTGGCTGCAAACTCAATTGCTGCGTCAGTTTATGAAACAAATTTGTTACGGTCAAACTGTGTCAATAGTATTTGCTTTTGTATGCACCCAGTAGCCTTCTGGTGACTGATTAGAAAGCAGTTCGCATGAAACTTGGTCAAACTGCATGTCTGCTTTGCGACCCTGAGTAATGAATTCATACAAAATTAATGACTTCAATGTCAAGTAACAGCTCTTTTACTATCGTGGTAATGTTGTTTGAAATAGTACTGTGGATTTGGGGTTTAGAACTCATGATGACCCAAAAGGGGAATGAGTATGTCAAGAATCCGTGCCTTGTCTTTGTTTCATTATTACATGTTTATACTAATATTTATTGCATAAGGGATGAGTTCTGTCAAGCCAGCCTTCTGATCTTTTTACATGTGAGAGTTACCCGTGTAAATTTCTTTCTTTTTATTTATTTATTGCAGGATGGGCGCATAGATTACAACGAGTTTGTGGCCATGATGCAAAAAGGAAATTTTGTTGGCCCAGGTAAGAAGGGCTTGCAAAGTAGCTTCAGCATTGCCTTTAGATAAGCTGTTACAATTTAGTTTCATAGATAGCAAAAGGGTTTCCTGCTTCATTCTTAAACTGTTTTGAGGTATTAAGAGTGTGTAGAAAGGTGCTTAACTGCTCATCCAAGTTGCAGCCAGACATTTCCGGTCATCCTTGCTGAATTTGTTGAGACTTCCACCCTGAAGGGATTTTGCAGTTTTAAGCCGAGCCCTTTCTATTTTGTATGCAGTGGGGAGAGATTTTTTTATTGCCATACGTATAACTTTTTTTTTCATCCATAATGAATATATGCATGCATACCTTGGATGGTTTAAAAGGCACAATTCTGATGGCATGCCGGCAAGTTTGGTTTTCATTCTTACAATTTTTTGTTCTCGAAATTGCGAACCAAGAAATCAACATTGTAGACAAGTTTTCGAACCAAGGCGAGGAAAGGAAAACAAAAACAGGGTTTTAGAATCACTTTTCAGGAAAGGAACTTATGTTCAGGAAGTATTGAATTGATGTCAATTATCTCAGTTCAACGAAGAACCTTTAAAAAAAACCTGTTATTGTTTATTAAAAATCATTTTCCTAAATCTGATGCATTTATGCCTGATATCAAACAACTACCACAAAGCCCATATGATGCATATAATAACTTCAAATATTAAAATAAGCATAAAAGTTTTTTAAAAACAAGAGGCACTAATCTGAATCCAAATACTCTTGGATGATAAGGCACCGTTTTTTTTTCTTCTCTTTTTAGCAGAGACCATTGCGTATGTGTATAAACGTAATATGGTAAATAATTATAAAACTGTAAGTCAAAAAAATTTCAGTATCCAACACAAGTTGGAATTTGGAAATTCTATTTCTTGTTTTGTTTTGTCTAGAATCATATTTCAAAAAAGAGTTCTGCATGTCCAATAAGAAAAAGAAAGAAGAATTCTACATGTACAACATTTTATCAGGAACGTATATTGGTTTAACCCATTCAGGAAACATGATCTGAGAACTCTGAGAAACCCTGGGAAACTGATTTGGACAATAATCCAGTACAACTTGGTTTTATCCGATGAGACCGAGTGTTAGATTCATCCATGATGTAGCATTCAGATAATTCCTACTTTCCCAGCAGTTTTGAATGAAGGGATTCTGGTGCTGACTTCTGCCCAAAAGACTTCAAATGAACAGTAACAACTCCAACACAAAAGCAGGCGAGTAGGTCGTAGGTTGACTAATTGAATTTAGCAAGTCCATGAATTTGATCTCTTCATTACCGGCTTCATCTGTCTGTCTTCCTCGAGCGCTATCATACCCAAATGAGACGGATCTTCCAACATCATCTTTGCTACCAAGTACCCCGCAACTGACCAGGTCTGGAATTTACGGGCCTGCTTCCCAACGTAACGGCCAAGTTTCCCATCATAGTATTCAGGCCAATTGTCTTTCAGCAACCTGCTCTCTGCAAGTTCAATGGCACGTCTAGCAATCTGGGGCCGCCCAGTCTTGATGCATGCAGCAGTGAGAAGCCATAACAGCACTGTATCAACCAGAATGACAACATGTAAAAGGCAGGAAAAATAAAGGAACACCCTAACAATAACATTACCACATCATTTAATTATCACGGTGAGATGTATACGCAGGTATATGTAGAGTAATCAAGCTATGCAAAGTAAAAATACTACAGTTTTTATCTCAATTCACTGCTAATAACTCATGACCAAAACCTTTCTAGTGACAAAAATGATAACTTTTCCAAAAATTTATGGAGTAAAATAGTAATGAAACTTCCTACTCTACTTGCAAGTTGCATCTGTTGCTCTGTCCTAGAAAACCCCTATATTCTCTCATATCGTCTGCAATTATTTGCAGACATTCAGTCCATGCCAAGATAGCATTGATGCTGTCTTGAAAAATTTCAAACGCTGAATTATAGGGAAAAAGAAATTTGCACCATGGATAGAGAAATGTGGACAAAAGAGGGTCAAAAGGAAATCTACCAAATAGTGAAGAATAAGAGTTGGTTGAGTAAATATTCAATATACTTTCATGTAAACTGCAGAATTGGTCCAGCAGAATGGACCAAAGGAGGGGTGAAGGAGGCAACATGGGAGGAGGATGGGGAGCAGGGGAGACATTCTCCTTTTCCAATCTTTTTCTACTGATCTATTGTGCAATTTCCATAGAGTGGTGATTTCCCCACTCCAATTTTGTCCATTTACACTCCATTTTATAACTGAAAAAGGAGTGTAAGTGGTCAAAATGGGAGTGGGGAAATCATTACCCTTTCCATAATGCCATCAGTAGTTACGGTATAATTTTGTACAGAGGAGGCTATAGAGTGCAAGCATACCTGGCCAAGACCCTCCGTTGTGGTAGCTCCATCTCGTATTTTTCGGGTCACAGCCTGTTACAATCCGCCATTCATGACTTTCTATAGCTGGATAACAAACCTTTAGTGGCATTTCTCCTGCCAATTCTTCCCATCGTGATTCTATGAGATCCATTATTGCCATGGATTGTTCGGGGGTTGCCAAGGATGAAAGAATCGCTATACAATTACCCAAGCAAAACCAACGGAAATCCATTCTGGCGGGACTGATATTCCCAATAAAGTAACCACCACGAGTTGGCATAAAATCAAAGACCCAGTCTGGAAGAGAATCTGGTATCACATTGAACTTGTTGACTGCTGTATGTGAGTACTCTTCAGTTTTATATCGATATATGTCATTTAACTGCTTAAAGTCTAGCCAAAAGTAACTTCTCATGTGATAGCTCAAGGCATGAAGGCGTTTTACTATGCGCTCTACAAACTCCTTCCCCTCATCATCTTGCTTAAGCAACGCCAAAGCACATCTTAAAGCCATGAAGAAAAGAGCCTGAATTTCGATGGGGTACCCATAGATACCCTGAAAACACAAAACCAATACAGAAGTGAGCTTAAGGAATTGAAAAGATAGGCAACACAAAACCAAAATCTAAAAAAGCAGCATATTTATCTTAAAACACAAAATTGAAAGCAGCTAGTAGTGATGACTGATGAAGATCAATGAATGCTCTAACAAGAGAGTGCCCACAGTGCCTCATATTACAAGAAAATGTAATCTTCTTTTGTTTTTGTTTTTGTTTTTTTTGGTTTTGTTTTTGCAATTTAATTGATGGCAAGCTGAAAATTTGATGGGGAGATTAAAAGTTCTCAAAAGTCTGTGCACCAAAACATCACGATGGGTTTAGTTGCATGAATTTACCTCTGCCAGGGTCACAAGAACCTAAAACAATCCTTCAGGCAGAGATATCTTGGGGTTAACACGGCAAGTGAGTGACTTAGCTCATAAGCCTTTACAACAAACCTGATTTACAATATAATTTCGAATGCTGCACTCAGATCATGAGGAAGAAGGCACTAACTAGGAGATTCTTTTGTTTTGGCAGACAAGAAAATATCGACTCAAATTCGAATATGTTAGATCCAAGTTCCATCCTCCTAGACAATTAAACAAATGAGAAGGCTGACCAGGTTGACACGAAATTCAATATTTGAGTTACTCACAGAAGGATGATTTGAGTTTCTGAATGTTGTAGACTAAGTTACTAGCTGCAAAACTAACAACTTATGCATATGCTAATATTTTAAGGGCTTTGACTGTGGTGGACTCATGATATTAGGCATATATGGCCTGATTCATACCAGATGATAGAAAAACAGGACTCAACATAATTATGAAAATCTTACCATTCTACGATCAATCATGCAGCATCCATCAGCACAAAGAAGGGTTGGAAATGTGTCGAACCCCTCCGATAGACATAAACTTAGAATAAGCCGCATACCCTTCTGGCATTCAGGAAGTTCTGCTAATGAAGAGTCTCCAGTGGATTTTGTGTATGCTCGAAGCAATATGATCCACCAAAATCCAGAATCAACAGGAGCAACTCTTCCTATCGCACTCTCGCCAAAATCTGCTATTAAAGTCTCACTGTTCCTGACTGGATCATGGAGTACTTTGAAACTAGCTGGCATTACTCCTTCTCCAAGATGGAACCTATCAATCTTTTTCTCCCATGACTGAAGACGCAGAGTCTTCAAGATAAAATTTTTAACTATTTCAGGTTCACCATTCATCAAAAAAGCCAATCCACTGGGGACAAAGTCTCTGACAAACACCTTCACAGATGCATAAGAAGAAAAAATAAGAAAAAAATTTGTGATTGCCAACTTCATGGAACAGAAACTCTGCCTGGTAAATCAGACTTAAAGAAAAGCACAAATGGAGAAATGGATAAGTTGAAAGTTGAAACTAATAAAGTTTGTTCAACATATAAAAAAATATGTCCTGCATAAAGAATATCCAAGGCAGAAGATATCCCACAGTTTGAAATATATTATTGGAACATTAAATCAGCAAGTTAATTATAAAGCTTGGAAACTCGGGTATTCCGCTCCCCTCTGCCCCCAGGCAGACAATGTGCCTAAGCCTGTTTGTATGCATGTATCAAAAGTCCTAAGACCTGTATACAGTATACATATAAACATGGTGGTCATCAAAAACTGAAAATGTGGCTCCCCAAGACGACTAAGGGACTGACAAGAAGGATAACACAATGCATTTCAAATTTGTTTACTATACGGATGTGTCACAATAACTCATGTCTTCAATGCAAAAACATCATAAATGTTCCTTATGTGTGTGTATTTGTAGGGTGATACTGATGCAGGACGCATATGACCTAAATTTATTAGTTTCCTAATGTATTTGTTAGTTTCCTAGATTCTCTAGTTTTCCCAATTCTAGTAGGATTTCTACTCTTCCAGATTTCCAGATTTCTAGTTTTAAGTTTCCTATTTTATTTGGGTTAGGATTTCTATTTAAGCAAGGGATTTTTATCCTATTATGTATAGGTTTTAGTTTGCTATAAATACCCCCATGTAGTTCTTTAAAATTAAGATTTGGATATTGAGTAAACCTTCTCTTAACACTATGTGATTTCTGTTCTTCCTTCTCAGTTCTCTGATTTCGGTCCTTTCTTTCGTCCCTTCGATCTATATTTTCATCTCCTCGACCTCCGATATTCTTCTTGTTCTACTTTTCTGCCCTTTCTTTCATCTTTCGATCTATATTTTCGTCTCCTCGATCTCTTATATTCTTCTATGTTCTATTGTTTGCGTGTTTACACTACAAACTACGGGCTGTTCTACATCAGATACTATAACCAAAAGATTGAAAACATAAACAAATGGAGATATACAAACAATGAAGTCTTAGGTTCTCTCTATTATTGCAGACTCAACGTTCCAAGAATATATACATTTAATACAACGAACAAGGAAAGGAGGTCTCTACCTGATCATAGTTAAGTTTTTCTTCAGAGGTATCTGTTGCAGCAATTGTCCCAACTGGCTGACCACGGAAAAACACCAACGAACGCCTCAAAGTTTCCCAGGCTTCAGCAACCATTGGATGTGGCTCAAAGCCAGTCAGTGACCTAGGGGTGCCAATGAATGACCTTCTACCGGGTGAAAATAAATATTCAGGATGGTCAAAAAATCTGGAAGAGTTATCAGCATTTCTTGATGAGTGACGTGGGGACAACGCAACAGATAGTTCACTGAGTGACCTCTCATCAAATGATCTTTTTCTCTCCATATTCAGAAGGCTTGGTCGGTCTAACAACTTTGAAAAATCAATTTCTTCAATTTCTGCCACACTACATAAGGAATCAACATGCCTTATATTTCCATTGTGAGACATGTCTGAATTGGGTATTGACATTTCCACAGATTTCAGCACTTGACAGACAGTGACCCAATGGTTAGTTTAGTGCTCAACACCCACCCTGCAATTCAACCACCAGATTTGAACCATTCATCATCTGCAAAAAGGCAGTAATCATCTATTTCCACCTCTCCCACGTGACCAATAACGGATAAGAACCCATTTACTTTACTACTCTATCCAATGAAAACAAATAGAAATATTCCAATTATAGAATGATAATTGACAATTAAGAAGTGGTTTACAAACCAAGTTTGTTGCATACAGCAGGAAAATTCACAACCCTCCAGTTTCCCAATTACAATCAATAATATATATCATTATAACGATGCTCCAAAAGAACGTAGGAAACCAAATATATTACTATGTTTCCAATCCTTCAAATTTCAGCAGTTAGGTATCTCAATAATTTACCAAACAAAATGAAAGGTGGGTTTTCGATTTCTGTAAAGCCAAATAAAAAGTAATAATCAATGGATTAAATTTGATTCTCATTTCCACTTGTTTCTTCAGCAGCCAAACAGATATGTGACTAGCATGTAAGAAAATACTCAAATCTGTTCGCCGCAAGAAGAGCAATTCCCGGAAAACAAATCCCAGAACTGATGTAGAATGCTTCAAGATCCAATCAAGTTGAATACTTTGATAATCCAAACCCATCAAAACATGCATGCAGTATGGAATGGACATCGATTAATTAATTGGTTTTCAAGAACAGAGAACTAACCTCAAAGGAGTCTCCAAAGGCCAAGCTTGAGATATAAAATCAATTGAAAGAAAGAAAGAAAGAACCAAGCTCACTACTGAGAGTGTATTCTTATAGAATTTTTGTTGGGTACCATGAGGCGGTGGTGGGCCACTCAGTACTCTGTGAAATGGTAGAGATGACTGGCAGATGGGTTTGGGGTTAGAATGCCTAAACATCACTGCTACATCATATACATGAGACCTCTTCGGCTTAGCATAAGAGGCTCTGTGATGTACGGAAGATTTTATTTTATTTTATTTTTTTTTCGGTCGGAACGGAAGATGTTGACACTTTGGTGCATCGTGGATGATTTTTATTGACTGTGATGGGCAACTTGGTTGCGTTACATGTCGACTTAATTAGTGTTTCCGATGCATATTAATATTAGGGATTTTTGTGAACTTATACATGAGTTTCAATTTGTCACTTTAAAGAAAAATTTAAACAAAATATCACCTTAAGTTTTTAAAATCCATGATTTGTCACATGACTTTAACATCATCCAATTTTCCATCAATTTTGAAGGGTATTTTAGTCTTTTCAATATGTAAACCCTCTTTTTTGTATAATTTAAATATAAAGCTATGTAAACCCTCTTGTTTGGAAAGACTAAAATACCCTTAAAAATGGATGGAAAATTGGATGATGTTAAAGTAATGTGACAAATCATGAATTTTGAAAACTTTAGGTTACATTTTGCTTAAATTTTTCTTTAAGATAACAAATTGAAACTGATGTATAAGTTCAGGTACAAATATCCATTAATATTATAAAAATGCTTAAACGGTGAGCTCAATGGCGGAACCACACTAAGGGCTACAGTGGGTTGTAGCCCAGTGTGGTTTTTTAAGAAAAAAAATATAAAACTTATGTATTTAACTTATTTTCAATATTTTACTTTCATTTATTTTTATATTACTCCATTTACTTAAGTTTACAATGTAAATAAGGAAGTTCCCCCCATTTGGATTCAAATAAAAATACTAGAAAATCAAATTCCCACCAAATCAAAATATGAAAAATCGGTTTTAGTGTAAAATACGATTTAGGCTAAAAATGATGGCTCATTAAGCCAATATATACTTCATACTAAAATCCCATAAAATCAAGTTTTCTTATTTGATGTGTGAGGAATAAAAACCGCCAAAAATTATCTTGAGAAAATGATTATTCCTAAAAACCATTTTTCATACTTAGTCAATATTTTTACATAAAATAATTTTTCATGTATGATATGAATGCATGAAGGGACCTAATGTCAATTTAGATAAAAAACCTTAGATGTTCAATCCACTATGGTGTTAAACCCTATTTGGTTTATATTAAAACTTATTGAAAATTAGTCTATGGAACTATGAACTAGCGTGGTTTATATGATTTAATGTTTACTTTTATTTTTAGAAAGACTACAGTAATTGTAAGTACAAAAAAAATATATATATCATTAAATTTTAAGCTAATAATTTTAGCTAGCCCACCCGTTGAAAACTTCCTGGTTCCGCCCTTGGGTGAGCTAAAATGCTTAAACGGTGATCCTTTACCAACAACAAAGAGAGAAGCACACTCACAGAGTCACATGTGGAACCCTAGACATCCTGTGATCTAATCAGCAAATTGCAAAAACTCGGCCAAACTTTTAAAGTTTCTAAGATTAATCAGCAAATTGAGATGATAAAATAAAACCTTGTCTTACGTTGACCTAATTGTCGTACGTGCGTAGGATTGATCACCACGTGCAAGCTACTTGGCATGGTTAAGTAGTGCATGCCTACCTCATGCGAGCATGCTTCATGTGTGACTTCAAATAAAATGAAAGGGTAATGCTAGGCTTACCACATTTTTCATACCACATTCATACCACCTCTCTAATAGAGGTGGAGCCCACCAATACAATGGGGCCCACCTCTATTAGAGAGGTGGTATGAATGTAGTATGAAAAATGTGGTAAGCCTAGCATTTTCCAAAATGAAAACATGGACACCTAAGGCCACATGCGGATCTACTCCAGCCGAGTGCTGAATTTTTTTTGGGGTAGGCTTAGTGGTATAAGTCAAATGTAGGTAAAGTAAATAATAGGCTAGTCGTGTATTTAAAAGAAGCACAACTCTCTATATAGAACTAAGCCAACTCTTGAAACATATATGAAATAGTAAACATGCAAATCCATAACCTATATAAATTTGATTAGAAACAGATATCATAATTTTTCTTTTAGCCATCCAAAACACCATATTTGAACTTTGAGAGCCTAGAAGAAATAGCTCTACCCCTCTTAAAAATTGTACCAACCTATCATTTTGTCTTCTGAATTCACTGTCGCTCTTTCTCTTCTTTAGTTCTTCTCTTCTCTTCGGTGTCATACTCAAAGAAAACCCAACTCACGCTCTCAGCCCCAAATTTGGTTATCTTTCTATGGGAGCAAATATTTTCATCTCCAATCATGAGACACCACGTGGACAAGAAGAATATTCCCTAGGTTAATTAATTGAGTCCATTTATTTGGCCAACTAATTAATACTAAAAATAGGGATAATATCACCAATTTAGATATTATCCCAATTTGAAGATATAATCATCAAATTACGAGATTTGATCCCAATCAAATCCTTAATGGACTCAATCTCTGCAATTTTGGGAAAGAATAAACTCCTTCCAAAGAAGAGTTTATTCTTTGCAAAACCCTAGCCTCCAAGGCTACTATTGTAACATCCCTATCAAAAAATAATTATTAAATAAAAAATTTAACTATGGAATTACATTTTTACCCTTAAGGGTAAGGGTAAATTGGTCACTTTTAATTTGAAAAGGATTTTGGGGAATTGAAATGCGCCATTGCATAGAGCTCACTCTCACGAGTTCGTAGACACATAGTGGGCTCAAATCGGAGTTTTAACGAAGAAGTTATGGTCAATGAAATTGCAATGGCACAACCGCAAATTTCTTGAAGTTGGGTTTAAAAAAAATCTGGTCTTCTCTCTCTTCCAACGATTCTCTCTCTCTCTCTCTCTCTCTCTCTCTCTCTCTCTCTCTCTTTGTCGATACCGCAGCTTTCGACGGCGTTTCCAACGTCGTTCGGCCACCAAATCCAACACCACAACTTGCAAAACACTCCTCTCCACCTCCTCTACACGACCCACTGATTTTTCAGACCTGATTTCAAGCAGTGAAGCGACTGGAATGAGGAGAAAAGTCGCGATTTTTCCGTCGTCTATTTCAGGCGATTCCGGCAACGGAATCTGAAGAGTAAGGTATGCTTCTTCATCCATTTTTTGTGTTCTAGCTGTTTTGATAGTTGGTTTGGATCGATTTGAAGCCGTTAGTGTTCGATTAGAAACCTAGGTTTTGTTCGACATTGGCAATGTTTTTTGGCCACTTCCCAGCCAAATTGGAGGTCGACCCAATTATATAAGTTTCTCCCCTAGTTGCCCTGATCACGTAGGTGTAGGTACTGTTGGGTGATTTGAGAAATTTCTGTCGGCGGAAATTTCTCAAGCTACCCACCAGCTGTTGGCGTGTGTGGCGGGACGTGGGCCATGGTGTGGTGGCCCATTGGGTTCTGTTTTAATCCCCTTGTCGTCCTGAGCTCAACAGTATGCTCGGATTCGATTTTGGTTATCGTATGACAGTCGAACAAATTTAGGCCTATTAGGTGATATCCAGGTTCGACATGTTCGGATTGTTAGATTGACTCCAATTCCAAGTATGTTGTTTCCCTTACCTCTAGAATCGGGTAGGAATTCTCGGATCGGGAATCGGAGTCCCGAATACTTCGATTCAAGGAGTTTAGGGTTGGGTAACTAATAATCATCTGATTGTGCGATCGAGAGTAATCTGACCGCTCGATTGAGACCAAACCCTCTGGACATGTTGCTTGTTTTGAGTTGGACCTTTGGGAACTCTCGATTTGGAAATCAGAGGTCGTGGTCCCCATGGGCCCAGGTTGACCAAAAAGGGGAAGTTGAACAAACCGTAGACCACGAACCTATCGAAACCGTCTTAACAAAAAACTACGCATTTAAATCTCAAGAATTAGGGTTTTCTTTCTAATTTAAAGTTCGTATTCGAAATACAATTGTTAACATATCTCGATATTTCTTCAATAGGTGCTCAGGCTCCGGCTAGCCAGCAGGCGGGACCCCCACCAGCCCATACCAGCTTGGACTTTCTGTAAGTGGACTTTGTTTAAATAAGTATTTTTTTTAAAGTATGAATTTCCTGCATAAAAAGGGATTTTTTTTAAAAATTTATATTTGTTTTTACTTGGATATGAGAAATATTGGAAATTGATACATGTTTGCATGCAGAAATTTTAAGGGATCTTGTGGCACTATTTGGAAATAAAAAGGAATTTCAGTATTGATTTGTGCGGCACCTTCTATAGTGCACTAGGTGCACCCATGCTCCATTTGTCCTTTATGAATCATGTGCAGTGCACATGCTAATTGATTTGTAAATAAAATAGAAGAAAACATGCTATAACAGGTCAAGGTAATAGGTTTTTTCTTGGGTATTTTAGCGCGTGATGCTCCCAAAAGCTGGTCTTGAACTTCAAACCCAAAAAAACTCTACTGCTAAAGATGGCCATCTCCTCCATTGGTTGTCAGTTGTTTCCTAAGGTTTAAAGCATTGGGTATCACTCGATTTGAAGCTTTCTAAGGTTAGTATTGAGCAATCTCACCTATCTCTTGCTAAGCCCTAACTAATCTCACCTCTTTTTAAGTTAATTATGTTTATGGGTAAACCTTAATCTCATTTGTCTCTGGCTAAACCCTAACTAATCTCAAGAATTTATAAGTTAATTTTTGTTGATGGGTAAACCTTAATCTCACCTAAGTTTCGTACCAAATTTGAATTGAATTTGTTTGGGTGGGTAACCTTATTCTAAATTGTAAAATTTGAATGAAAGTTAGTAGCATTGCAATTTTATTTTTTATACAGAGAACAAGCATTGTAATATTATGCATAAGAATTTCGTTGGATGTATAGAAGATGATTTATTGGAGCACGAAAATACAATTGCATAGGGGTCATGCAATTCATAGCTTTCTGTTTGTCAATTGGCATATGTTTTGGCATATTACTTTCCAATTGAGTTTGTTTGATATGACTGGCGAGAATGCAATTTCATATATGGTTCAATAAAAATCAGTTTGATAATTGGATATGAGTTGACATGTTATTTTTTGAGTTTATTTGATATGACTGACTAAAATTCAATTATATAGGGTTCATGCAATTTGTTTCTATGATTTGGCAATTGCATATGAGTTGACATATGTTATGTGGTGAAGATTCCTCCATTGATTGGCAACTATTTACTTAAGGTTTAAAGCACTTGGTTTGAAGTTTTGTAAGGGTAGTATTGAAGAATCTCATTTTATCTCTTGATATAAACCCTAACTTTTTGTAAAATTAGTATTGCGTAATATGACCTGTGTTTTGCTAAACCCTAACCTCACCTTTTTAAGTTAATTTTTGAAAACGTAATATGAATTTAATTTCTGTGGGTGGGTAACCTTATTAAAAATTGTAAAATTATCATTAAAGTCAATAGGCTGAGAACAAACCATTAAAAGTGCTTCGTGATCCCTCAAAATTATATTATATATGTAGAAGGTGATATATTATTATAGCACGAAAATGCAATTGCCTAGGGGTAATGCAATTTTATATCACCTGGTTGGCAATTGACATATGAGACATGTTATTTTTCAATCGAGTTTATTTGATAAGACTACTTTTTATTTTGTTTAATATGTTGTATTCTTGGATGTTCGAACTATTGAATGCGTTGAAAGATTTAAAAAATAATGGGTGGTAACCTATTATGAATTTAATTTCATTCACATATTAATAAAAATTGTAAAATTTCCATGAAAGTGGATAGCATGAGAACAAGCATTGAAATAGTTTTGGATGGCTGAGAATTACGTTGAATGCGTAGTGAAGGAAACATGCATCTAATGCTTAGGAAATGAACTTTGGCCACAACCTATACAACAAAAACATTCTAAATGACGGATTCATTTTGTTTATACTAGGTGAGCTAAACCTTTTTTATTTTAAACCAAATATCTTAGCCTAGTCTCTTTGAACACAAATAGAAAAAGGAAAAAAGGAATAGATATTTACCCATGATGACCTTTTCTTGATTTCTCAAGAATGAACACCTTTGCTGGAAAGACCTTTTCTTTCTCTTGATTTTGACTCTTTCACCTTAAGGCTCCAAGATTGGAGTCCTCTACCTCACCACACCAAATGCTCCTAGAGATGAAGAAAAGACAATCAAGAAGTATGGATGTTAGTCTACTTCTTGATTGGACCAATTTTTGATTTATGGAAGATGAGATACAAATATGATCACTCATCAACCAAAGTAGGAAACCAAAAACCCTAGTTAGGTTTTCTCCAATACTTAGCTTATATAGGACAACACAAAAAGGCATTGGGTGGGAATTTGGGGCTCTATTTGGTCCATGGTTGTCGCCTAGCAGCAAGTCACGGTTATCCGAGCTAAATGAGACGTTGTGAAAGAACCTATTCAAATTGGAATGACTGTGCAATTGAATTCTTCTCTTATGTTTATTCACATTATTAGATCATGGAATCTGATTGTCAATATCCTAATGTGAATCATTCCTTTTATATGATTATCCTGGTAAGATTTGAAGACTTCTTCTTTTAAGTCTTATCCACTACTCTGCGTAGAGATTTGACAATCATATCTTGGAGTATTCTCTCTCATTTATTAAGAGTAGAGATTCCTTGTTGTACATTCATTTGCTTTCATGACTCTATTGAGAATCCTAATGAGCACCTTTAAGCTATGCCTAATTCAGCATGACCGTATAGTGCTCTAAAAGATTAACAACATAGCCATAAAACATCTATTATACCTCAGGTCTAAGGATTAGTTTGCATCGTTGCAATTTATGAGTTCCAGCTACACATGTGAGTAAAGACTTCCATGCTGTAACTTATGTGTTAGATTGCGTTCAGTGTACTTGTTCTTCTACAAGCACCTACACACATATCGATGTGTCTCCACACTTAATGACTTGAGACCTTGCCATTTCCTACATATAGAGACAATACTGTGTGTACTGGTCTTTGTGGAATATTGATGCCCAATCAATATTCCTATGATCAGGAACATATTCATGATTTAGGGATGATGAGAAGTCTCCATGTATGCAATCTCATTACATAGCTCTCATATCCATTTGTGTATTCCTTGGACTATGGTTGTTCTATATGTTGAAAGATAATATATGATGATTTAATGTATAAAACAACATTTCTTGCCCATTGATAACATAATATGTCTTTTATCAAAGATGTCCTTAACTCTAACTATTACATAATTAGTTGGCTTTAAGGGCATATTTCTAACACGTAGAGGGAGATATATTGGAGCACAAACATGCAATGCCTAAGGGTCCTACAATTTCATATCTCCCTTGGCAATTGCATATGAGTTGAAATGTTATTTTCTCATTGAGTTTGTTTGATATAGTTTGACAATTTGCATATGAGTTGACATGTTATTATTTTTGATTGAGTTTATTTGATATGATAAAATGTTTTTCTTGTTTAATGCAGGCTCATCATTAATTGGAATTATAAAATGGTGAGAAAGAACAGTGATGTGCATAATAAGGGCAAAAATCCAAAAACAAGAAAAGACGAGTTAAAGACGGTGATTGGCTGCAAGATCGGTTATTTTAACAATCTGTAAGTGTTAAATGTCTCTTCCAGTATATTAAAGAAGGTGTATTCAATTAAGATTTTAATGGATTGTTTTGAAGCTTAAAAGTACAGTGGTATTCAATTATGATTTTTAAGTAATCAATAAAAGTTTGGTGGTATTCAATTAGGATTTTTAAATAATTTATGCAAGTCTGGTGGTATTTAATTAGGATTTTTAAAAGATAAGAAAATGTACCATGGTATTCAAAAACTTACTAATTTTAATGTATTTGTGTGAGACTTTTGAGTGTGTGATATAAATACCAAATCACATAACAAATCTCACCCTCCTATGCCTGATTCTCATATATGCTGTCATATCTTTTTTTCCCCATTATTTTTTTATGCTTTCTACTGAGCAAAAAGATAAATAATAAAAAAAAAAATCATAAGAGAGACAATAACAAGAAGATAGAAGGGGAGAATGTGGGTGATCAGTTGAGAATTGTATAGTTTAATATAGTTTTCACTGCTATTACCAGCCACCGTATAATATACTTTCTTTAAAGATATTTTTGCACGGTAGAAGCTTCAAAAGGAGTTGAACATGAACAAAAAAGATTAACCTCTACTTCAAGATTCCATTGCACAGTGGCCAGGGATTTTGCAAGGTCAACATTTGCATCCTCCAGTTTAGCCAAATGTACAAAGACTTCCGTTCTAATATTATTATGTTTCTGCTTTTCTAAAAAATTAGCAACTTTCATGGTTTCCATAATGGTATATGCCATTAGGTTATGTATTTAGGTGAATGATGATAGGTGATAGAGTTCAAGCTTATATCGAAATAATACGAATCCTTAATATTGTAACCCTTGTGTTTACAAGGATAATGACCCAATTTACTCCTCATAAGTTCAATCTTACCTTAATGTTGTACTGAGGTCCTTTGCTTTGTAACTTCTGGTATTACAGGTTTAAGGATAGGTTTTATAACGCAATGGAACCCCGATGTCCGTAATAGTATAACTACAGTCCTAAATGTTGTAAACCCCTCGTGTTTACAATTATAAGGACCCACTTTTTCTATACCAAGGTCCAGTCTTACCTTAAGATTGTAGTAGGGGTCCTTTTCTTTGTAAACTTGTGTATTACAAGCTTAAGGATATCATTTATACTTTTTATGGAACCTCTATGTCTATAATGTTGTAATTTGTGTCCTGAATGTTGTAAACCCTTGTGTTTATAAGGAAAATGACTCAATTTTACTTCTCTAAGGTCCTCTCTTACCTTAGCATTATACTAGGTGTCCAATTCTTTATAAATTATGGAATTACAAGATTAAGGATAGAGTTTATAACTTTATGGAACCTCTATGTCCATAATAGTGTAACCAGAGTCCTTACCTTTATAAAAATATTCTGTGTACAAGCACAATGTCCCACTTTTACTCCTTCAAGGTTGACCATAACCTTCACATTATACTACAGGTCCCTTTCGTTATAAATCAGGGTATTATCATATTAAGGATTATGGTGGACCTGTCAGTTTTACTGAATATGCAAAGTTTCATAAATACGAACCCAAATATTGTATCCTACAAGAATAAGGATATGTTTTAAAGGGTTTGGGAACAACTATGTCCAATATAGTGTAACTAGAGTCTGTAATAATGTAAACAACTGGGTTTACAAGGATAAGGATCCAATGTTACAAGTTTAGGTGCATGTTTACCTCATCGTTATAGTAGGGATCCTTTTCTTTGTAAATTAGAGTATTACATATTTTTAATACATATTTATATATTTCAAATTTTTTATTTACTTTTAATATAATTATATTTGTTTCAATTTATATATATTTACAATACATACACAAAGGAAATATATTAAAAAAAAAAAAAAATCACACTGAATATTTGTAATGCTACAAGTTACTTAAAATACAATTGGACATTGATATACAATTTGATGCTCCCTGGTTGTCAATTACACAAAGCACCAGAAGTAACTTACCATGCAATTGCATATTTGTTTGTAATTTGATGCTCCCTGGTTGTCAATTATAAATTATGACATTATATAATTTTTGAGGCTCCCCTAATATTTTTCTCCACCTTTGCATTAACTCGATTGAACCCATTGAATCGACATTACACGGGCACATTTGACCTGGTTACATATGTGCAATTGTATATGTTTATGCAATTACTAGCTCCCTGTTGTCAACTAGTGGTGGCTACCACTGAGCGTAAATACATTGGATGCAACTGACCAGAGAAAAAAACATACCAATACAAAACTTCAACATAAACTACCCATCAATTTTATCACATGCATATCATACAGATAGTGAACGTTTGTATGTAACAAGAGTTGAGAAATGTATCACAGTAATCACACTTTTTTCAACGTCTACTAAAAAAGGAAATTACCCATAATACAATTTAAGTTTTCTTCCTTAGCCGCTTACTAATAGGTTCTGGTTTGGGCAAAGATGCCTTGAGCTTTTCTGGCAGTGCATTGCCTTTTGCTTTAAGCACAACTGCTTTTTCCTTGGTATGCACCTCCCCTCTTTTGTCTTTTGTTTTCAACACAGCTTCTGTGCCTTTGTTTTTAATGGGTGATGACTTGGACTTTGGCTTGCCACATGACGCCTGGGGTTTGTAAACCACTAGTGAGTCCTCCTCGTCATCTTCACCATCTTCATCAACCTCCTCCTCCTCCACCACCTTGTCGTTTTCCTCGTCCTCGTCCTCGTTCTCCTCCTCCTCCTCCTCCTCCTCTTCATTGTCATTCTTTGTTGAGTTCTCACCCTCCTCACTTGAATTCTCAAACCCATCATCTGTATTGTCATCAAACTCACCATCCTCACCATCAATTTCATTCCCATCTTCCCCATCATCAATTTCTTTTCCAGCACGGCGGTCATTGTTGTGTTTAATGCATCTCTTCTACAAAAACAAAGTCATAATATTGGATTCATACCAATTTATAAATATGTCACCTAATCCAACCTTTAACAAATATGGCACATAAGTGGATTGCAATAATTTGGTAATTAAGCTATATAACAAAGTAGATTTCATCATTTGAGCCAGCGTTACCTTTGCAAGGTCTCTTATGATTGACCTAGCTGCCATGCATTTTGTGAAGAGCAAGGAATTTAGCCCACTAATCATATCCAATAGTTCTGCTGCTGTGGATGCACTTACCTATAGTACAAATATGTTATGTGTAAACAAAGTTAATATATTAGTGTAGTTTCGATTTCAACATTTAAATCCAACCCTTAACCTCAAACTTACATATTTCACATCCTTCGAGAGTGGAAGGCACGTGTTAGACTTGCCTCTTGGGATAACCAATACTTCACAATCATCTGCGTCCCCCCATCCCACCACTTGAACAGTCCATGGTGGAATTTTAATTTCACTAGCTTGAACTTTCAGACCAATAGAACACACACCATCTTCCACAATCCGCATAGTGATGTGATGTGAATTAAATTTTGTTTTGCATAATGCAAAACTGACCATTATCAAAGGTAAAACTTACATTTGTGGCCACACTTGGATAATGCTTATATCTCACATACTCATTTCAAAACACTTGATAATCAATGGATTCAGCAAACTAGTCATCCGCCTTAAATTCCTTAAGTGATGCTTTGGTTTCATTGTCCATGACATACACTTTCATGTCTCTAAGCATGGTTCGATGGGGTATTTTTGGGATCCGCTGATCTGGTGTAGCTAGGCTTTGCACAGATACTCTTTCCCCTAAATACTAGGCATACCCGGCTGGTCCTTTGGGTAGAATTCTTTGCTTTGTAACTGGAATACTGCTTTGCACATAATGCGGTAGGGTTGTATCATCAGTTCCCTATGGATGTCTTGACTTGATTAGTAGTGATATATCTCATGGTTATCCTAAACTGCTCCAAGTTGTGGGATGTTTCCCTCACATCCGGGACACCCAACCACTGTAACGCGCGCAGCCATTGACTGTTTTCATCGGTAAATGGTCGACTTAAAGCAAGTGGCTTTAAGTACTCACACGCCCATACCTATAAACTCAAAACGTACCACTGTTAGTTTTGACAACCAAAATACCTAAGCGCAATGAATTATAATAATCATTTAGTTTGTCAACATAAAATTATTCACCTCGCCAATACCCTCCTGAGCTTGACACTATCCTTTTGGAAATAGCATCCATCGACAGATACAAGCATGACAACCCAGCCCCGCCCAAATTGTAGTCTTTAATCTCATCGACTTTAGCTAGACTGGGCATGTAGTATAGATAGACAGAGTCGCTCTTATCATTACATATAGTGTTGCCAATCAATGTGAGAATGAAGACACGAGTTAACTGGTTTTCTTATACAACAGTTTGCGGCTTCCATTCCTTATACTTATCCACAATGTCCCTATATTTTATCTTGGTATTAATTAGGCTTGCAATGTGGTTCCTGAATAGCCTCACTACCTCCTTAGTGTTTTTGTGAGCCTCCATGTCATATTTTAAAGGCTTCCCACAAACGGGTAAACCTGTGATCGCACTAAAGTCCTTCGGGGTCATTGTAAGCTCCCTGACCTCATCCAGATGGAATGTATGTGTAGTGTCCCACCAACGCTCCGCCAATGCTGAAATGAGGTGTTTGTCTCTCCTTCCCTTTCTCGCAAGTAAATTTGCAAACTCAGAAAATCCCGTTGCTTTGACTTTATCCTTCATTGGACCAAGTAAATGATTTTGAAACCATAAACAACATAGTTTGTCATTTCCGCATCCCTTAATATGGGTACCCAAATTCTGCAAGTGTAAAAAATTGAATCAGTCACAAGAACACTTTCCATACAACATATTCAGAAAACTTTCCATGCAATTGGATTTACAAATATGCAATTGGCAAACAGTAAGCCGATAATTGAATATGTGAAATCTAATTGCATCAGTGGAATGCACAAAAATAAGTTGGGGAAAACTAAACATACTCCCAACACTCAGTCAAATTTCCAAAGATTTACTTAGCATGCACCTGGGTTAATAGAACATAAAAACAAAATTATGCATACTCAACAAACTTGAAATGCAATTGGATTTACACATCTTCAATTGGCAAATAGTAAGCTGGTTATTACATAAGTGAAATCTAATTGCATAAGTGGAATGCACAAAAATAAGTTGGGGAAAACTAAACATACTCCCAACACTCAATCAAATTTCCAAGGATTTTCTTAGCACGCACTTGGATTAATGGAACATAAAAACAAAATTAAGCATACTCAACAAACTTGAAATGCAATTGGATTTACAAGTCTTCAATTGTCAGGCAGAAAACAAATAATTGAATATGTGAAATCTAATTGCATAAGTGAAATGCCCAAAAACAAGTTGAGGAAAACTAAACATGCTCCCAACATTCAATCAAATTGCGAAGGATTTACTTAGCACGCAACTGGATTAAGTGAACATAGAAACAAAGTGATGCTTATAAAACAAACATAAAAACAAAAAATAGTCAAATGAGCTCACGATAATTACCAATATCTACCTTGTAAGATAAAAGGTCAATGACTTTGACATGTAGCATGGGATCAGATGTGTTGTTGTTCTTGTGTACGTATCGTCTCACCCTGAACAATGGGTGATCCGTAAGGCTTTGGTGTTTTGGTCAGGAATCTTGCCCTTGCTCAGTGATTACAATAGAACTGTTGTTGTTTCACTTTGCTTTTATCCTTGCTCTTCTAGTTAACTAAAGCTATCTTTTATAAACCATAAAGTAGAGTCTCTTGACCACCTGGCCAACAAAAAGATATCCTAAAAAAAGAACCACAAAAAATCCAAAGTAGAATAATGGAAGCTCAACAAATGCCATCACGTCCCCAATTAGTGTGAATGGAATTGCAATTCCAATGGCAGAAATCAGAGTACGTTCCTTTGCTCCTTCTTTCATAAATATTCAACCCCCATAAACCATCTAAGAAGAGAACTGAGGGAGCCAAAGAGACACATACAACACATCTAAAAAGAGAGTAGGAGTCCTGTGCATAGGAGCTTAGAGGCTCTTTAGAGCATTTGGTCGAATAGTTGGTGGCCATCCCTATGAGCCCAAAAAAATTTTAAACATAAAGTTTGGGAATTTTCAAAAATTACAAAATAGAAACGCCATAAGAATTCAATAATTAATGAAGAACAACTACTCATTGTATTCTCTGCCATTCATGTAAATAAATAGATTAAATAAACAAAATCAAAAAAAAAAAGAATGAGAGAAATCGAAATTACCTTGGTAAAAATTTCAAAACCTTTACTTGAAATTTCTCTATAGAGAGAGAGAGAGAGAGAGAGAGAGAGAGAGAGGAAGAGAGTTCAAAAAAATACTGTTGTGCGAGGAAGAAGCTGCTGAGCGAGGAAGCGAAAATTCTCCAGTGCGTTTTGATTGTTATGGGTGCGCATGGTTTTCTAAACCCTTGTTTTTCCTTAAACGACGTTGTTTTATTTATAGTCACTACTACAAAATAGTTAAACCATGACACAAAATAGACGACGGTGCATCTTAAAACCGTCGTTATGTTTTAAAAGACGACGGTGTTTTTAAAACTGTCATGATATATCATCTTATACACTACTAGCGTTAGATTGATTTTTAAAAGACGACGCTTGTCCCTAAAAAGCGTCGTTTTTTAAAAAACGCTGAACAAAAAAAAGGCCACTTGATTTTTAAAAGACAACGCTTGTTAGTGACAAGTGTCGTCTTTTAAAAATCAAGTGACCTTTTTTTTGCAAAGACACGGTTTTTTTTGAAAAAACCGTCGTCTTTCCATATAATAGATGACCCTTTAAAAAAAAAAGGGTCATCTTTACATATAATAGACGACCATTTAAAAAAAAAAAGGGTCATCTATTATATGTAAAGATGACGGTTTTTTTTTAAAAAGGGTCATCTATTATATGGAAAGACGACAATTTTTTTCAAAAAAAGGGTCATCTATTATATGGAAAGATGACGGGTTATTCAAAAAAAGGGTCGTCTATTACATGGAAAGACGATGGTTTTTTTTTTTTTTTATAAAAAGGGTCGTCTATTATATTTAAAGATGACGGTTTTTTTTAAAAAAGGGTCGTCTTTTAAAACACGCTAAAAAAAGGCCGCTTAAGTGAATTCGCGCTGGACAAATTTTCAAAATTTCCCCCGTCTTTGAAAACCTTATTTCTCATTAACAAGCGTCGTCTTTTAAAACACGCTAAAAAAAGGCCACTTAAGTGAATTCGTGCTCGACAAATTTTCAGATTTTCCCCCATCTCTGAAAACCTTATCTCTTCCTCCTTGAAACCCTCTTGAGCTCTCTAAAACACCCTCATGAAAGGTTTGATTTGAAAGTCACCTAATCTCTCAATACCCTTCTATATCTTGCTAGTGAATTCTGGATTAGTCTCTTTGCGTTTCTGGTATGTTCTTTGTCTCCCTGATTTCAGATTTTCTGTCTCTCTTGATTTGTCTGCTTTGTTTACATATTTTTTTTTTCTGGTTTCTTTTTAGATTTTCTGATTTGGTTCTCAGGAGATGAGGAGGAAGCTTGCAGATTTATAACTTTTTCTTTTGCAGGTTTTTTATGTGAGTCGTATGTTTTTTTGTTGTTAAAAATTTGTTACCTTCTCTTTTCACCATCATTTTATTTATATATTTTTCCTTTTGCAGGTTCTCGATGGTCTTTTTTATGCTCATTTTACAAGTTTTCTATGGAAATATGGTCCAATGGTAAAATTTCTCTTCCACCTAATTTTATATGTTTATAATCTTAGCTGTTTTTCTCTCTCAGTCATTTTGATTTATTTACAGGGATGATGGAGGAGACTTCAGTTGTGCATCATTTGTACGTTTGGATGAGGAAGGCGTAGGTCTTGTTAGGAAAAGATTGTACTACTTAATTGGTAGGAATTATGTTTGTTGTAGAATAAAGATTGGTTAACAATGTAATAACTATTGAATCTTCAAGTTTTATGAAAGAAACTATTTTTGAGTGTATATATTCATTAATAAAGCATTATGGTTGGTTTTCGAGTTAAAATCGTTGTATAGCATCATATGAAATCAAAAAGAACTAAAATGTAGCAGTTTGGGAACTTATTAGATGATGGTTTTCATAATAAATTATGGTCGTTACAGATAATTAACGACGGTTTTTATAAACCAACCGTTGGCTTTATAGATAATTAACGACGGTTTTTATAAAACAACTGTCGTCTTAACCTAAAATCCACGACGGTTTTAAAACCGTCGTCTTTCCTCCTATATTAACGATCTTTACCTCTAAACAACGACGATTTTCTTTAAAAACCATCGCCTTTACAGATAAACAACGATGGTGAAAGCCGTCGTAGTTTGACACCCAAAAGACGGCGGTCGATTTAACGACGGTTTTCAAAGCATTATAACGACGGTGGATCCCCGTCGTCTATTTCGTTTTTTGTAGTAGTGAGGGTGACCTTTGGGTTTTAATAAAACTGTTCGTTTTGATTGTTGTTTTAAAACCTTTTTTTGTCTTTTACTTTTCCCAAATCTATTTCTCTCTCATCCCAATACAATCACACTAAACCCCAAATTCTTGTTTTCCTCATCCGCATGTGTGAAAGGGGTAGCACCTTTCCTTGCCACTTTTTCTCCTCATCAATCATAAGCTTTACTTTAGAAGTGATTCTTGATTTCCCTGCATACAAACATTATACATATGGATCATTAGATACCAAAATTTGATACTTACATTACTCAAATGAATAATTTGATGGGATTGGCATCTACCTTAATTACTCATTGGGTGTAAATTAGACCATTATAATAACAGAGTGATATAAATGCAAAACAAGACCAATAAAGTGTCATGTTTTCCTATTTAGATTGGTGCACTAGATACTAAGTTATATAAGGTTTTGATAAGAGTTTAAATTAAGTTGTACCTTGAGGCTCAAAACCTTGTGAAATAAGGAAGGGTTTTTTAGGCCTATTAAGAGGTCCTATTTATTTCCTTTTATGCATGAACCGATTTGGTGGGCTTGGAAGATAAGTCAAGTCGGCCCTCGGTGATGAGTAGAAACGACTTGACCTAGCCCTACTTGGTAAGTTGGCTCTCAAAAATCTTCGAAAACTGATAAAATAAAACTTTCCCCATAACCATTACTTTGCAACATGCCATATGAAACTTCTTCTACTTCTTGTTAATTCTTAAGAAATTTTCTCTCATAAACAATATGCCATTAAGAAGAATTGGCAATTACAATTTTTCCGTCACTTTAATGAGAGAGAGTTGAGATGGAGAGATAGCTGAGAGAGGAAGAGAAATATGTGAGAGAGTGCTGAGAGAGAGCGACGCTACCTAAGTATAAGTTACCTTTGTTTGCTCAATTTTCTCCATATTTAATGAATCTTTGTGCCTTGGTTTCTCTGTTTAGGTGAAAGGACACGACCCAAATTCCACTTTGGAATTCATGTCGAACCCCATATGTGTCCAACTCTTGGCAAGTGTTGGGCACGAATGACCAAAACACCCTTCTTGCTCTAATCCCAAAAAATTGCCTTAGGGTTTGACTTCTATCGGAAAACCGGCAGAGTCTCTGCTGAAAAAGGCTCAAATCCCAGAAATCTACCTGCATAACAAACTCAATTATTTCCCAAGCATTTAGCAAATTCAACTTTACAAAACTGAACATAACAAACGAATCATAAACTTGCAGTTGCACCTAGGTTACCCTAGGTTGCCTACGTACCCCTAATGAGGGATCAAGCCACATGTAGTTCTTTCCACCATGAATCACGATTAAGATAGTGCATAAATATTCAAAGTGAAACCAACGATGAAATTCTAGAATCATTCTTTACCTTGATTTCAACATGTTATATAATTGAATATCATGCCAAGAAATTATGTAGCTAACTGTTCAATTAGTATATCATTGTACATCCAAATACTTGCATAACTAAACCTTTTTACCTGAAAGCCATACCTGCAACCATTGGCATAGTGCATATGTCCTGTAATCACCCACCAAGGGGTATATAGAAATACCATCAAATCCGAAGGCAATAATGTCACGACCCGATTCGAGAATAAGGAACATTCCTGAATCAAGATGCGAGTCATACCATAGTCATAAGAATAAAATCCTACAACCATGATATGATGGGAAATAAAGCCAAAAATCATACAAATTTACTTAACAACATAGAATTAGAGTCGCAGTAGTTCATAGTTTAATATACACTAAGATCTTTATCAAATGGTTGACTACTTACAAATTAATTATACAAATCAACAACAAAAGCCTAGTAGCTTGGTTGAAACCTGCTTCCTCAAATGTCCCCTTGAATCCTGCACAATCTAGAAGGATATGAACATTCTAATGCCTAATAGAGTACCATCACACCCCCCAAGATCAGCTTACAGTTAATCAAAGTGTAATGCATCAAACAACACAAAATATATAAATTATGCAACCAGACTAGATAAATAAATAAATTTGCATATGCGGTGATGCCATAAACTCACTCTTTTCTAATCCCTCTAATTCATACCTTAGGGCAACAAGCCTGCATGTCCCATACCATGCGTTTTACCACTGTAGCTCCGAATGCCCTAAAATATGAACTAGTGCCTATCCGTCCCTTAACCCATTTTTCTTTTGTTTACGAATTTCTTAACTTTCACTTTTTATTAGAGGCCCTACTCCCATCACCTCAATATATATTCAAGCCATGCTCCCATCACCTGAATATATTCCACATTTTTCCTCAGGTATATCTAAGGTCTTCTCCCACTGCTTAGATATATTTCAAATGACACACACACCCCAAACACCATTGTATTTATGATGCATATGTAATGTAGTGCAAACATCATTTATCTCTGCGGAATAATAATACAAATAATAACAATAATATTCCAAGCTTAATTACATGAATAATAATATTCACCAAACGTCAAATAATATCCATGGAGAAACATTAATAATAATATTCACATAACATCAAATAATATTCACAGAGCAAAGAAAAAATAATATTCATATTTATAATACTATATATAAGCACCAAGATTAAAAGTGACATAGCCCAATCATCAGAAAATTAGGAAACCCTACCTCATGTCCAGCTAGCTAAAGTACCAAATTTACCATTCGGAAGTTCTCGGAGTTGTCGTATCTACACTTTTGATCTAATTCCTGAAAAAATTCAAATCCAAATTATTATTGAGCAGTCTTCACTCTATTTCACCTAAGACCAGTAAACCTCAACCTTACGCATTTCAAAGATTCTGCGTGAAAATGATGAAAATGCCCCTAGGACCAACCCGGGTTCCAAAGCAGCCAAATAAATCTCGTCCAAAATAATCTAAAACTGTGTCCTATGCCCTATTAACGTCAAAACAAGGCCAACGACACCCGTTATCCAACATTTACCATTTTGGTCCCATGGGCCCCACAACAACCGATACTTTAAACAAAGTCTGCATCGACGCACAACCTCGGATTGACTTAAAACATATACCATCAGACTTGGATCGAGAAATCGAGTGGAATGGACTAAAAATATGGTCTCGAAGGCTGTCGGAACAGCCGCCACTTACCGGAGATGCGAGTGGGCTTGGCCGCAGTTATTGTTATTCATCTCCTCAAAAAAAAAAAAAAAAAAAAAAAACTGCAAATTTCCCCGGTTTTTTCAGACAAAAACTCAAAATTTGTGAGACATTTTGACCAACCAAAAGTTAACAAAATTGGGCAAACTCTCTAGTTTCTAACCCAACAAACCACACTCAAAACGGAGCTGAAGCGAAGGAAAAAAACAGCTCCAAAGTTGGGCTCGTGGCTGGTTTTCTACAGAAAACATATTTTTGTCCAAAATTTGCACATGTGTTTGACGTATCAAAATTCAACTAAACAAATTGTGTTTTGTTCCTTGCCAAGTCTAGTTTAAAACCCAACAAATGGCTTCCTCAAACACTCAAAGGATTGGGAGAAAAAGAGAGCCAAAGTGAGGCTCGCGGACTACAAATTTCCAGATTTGGTTCTAAGTCGTTTTCAACCATTCTATCACTCCCATGTTGTTTCTGTGGCTTATAAAACTCTTCATTAGAACTCATCAAAAACTCAAAATGGAACCAAAATCATAAACACCAACACTTGAAAAATTGCTCTTTCCACCCAACCCGAAAATGAAAATTCAAACTCTTCCAATTCAATTTATCTATCACTCAAGTGACTTAAAATACTCTTCAAGGGACTAGAATCACACAAACACAAAGTAAAAAACCAGAAATCCAAAATTTGACACACCTTTGGAGATTTCTCCTTTCTTCCTCCTATTCTTCCTTCTCCTCCTCACCCTACTTCCATCTCTTTCTACCCACAATATTATCTTAGCTTAAACAATCATTACAGTTAGCCTACTAAGTGATTCATCTCTAATAGGTGAACAACTCACCCCTAATTGAAGATTACGATCCGATTTTGGAAGGGAAAAATATAAGGGAAGGGGGGAAGAATGAAGGGAAAGGATGGGTTTGCCTACACGTTGTAGATTCCTCTTCTTCTTCTTTTTTTGCTTTCTTTTTTCTTGCCTTCAAGGGTATTTTGGTAATTTTTACACATAAGGGTATTTTGGTCATTTTGGCCCAAAATTCATAAACGATTTCCTACATGTTCATTGAGTCGACTACTATCGTACTACCTAAGAGTCATAATGGTCTCACCTTAATTTCTTAAATGTCCCTTGAAAAATTCACAAAATGTTATGTAAGGGCATTTTTGTCCAACTTGAAATTGAACACACTTAATCCAATAGTCTCAGTCCAAAATCACTTGGTAAACCTGTAATTATTCTTCACCATAATATTGTTTTTTTTTTTCCATTGAAATATGAAGGTATTACAAATATGAAAAGGGGAAACTAGCTAACCACCAGTGTAGACAAGTCGGAAGGTGGCTAGGGATCCTGGGCAACCCTGTGCAGATAATATGAGCAAGGTGGCGAAGAATATCTTGTTAACTGTACCATACATTTGTACTACACTATTCTCCACATAGATGTATCTCAAACATAATTTGTCAGTTCCAAGTACCACACATATATGGCCACATGTGTGATACCTCATCGCAGAACTCAGGGAACACGAGGTTGCCCCGAGATGCATTTCTCACAAAACTCAGGGCATGGTCAGCCTGTGACGCAATCCTCGCAAAACTTAGGGAGTTATACTCAACCAGAGAATGCAAATCCTCGCAGGACTCAAGGAGATGTACTCAACCTGAGAAAGCAAATAATTTGTCAATTCCCCTCACAGGACTCAGGGAGATATACTCAATCTAAGGACGCAAAATGATCCTTCAATTCCCCTCGTAGGACTCAAGGAGATATACTCAACTTGAGAACACAAAATAATCCGTCAATTCCTCTTGCAGGACTTAGGGAGATATACTCCACCTGAGAACGCAAATCCTGGCACCACACTGTTCGGGCGTCCCCGATACTCGCAGGGCAATGTCATAGGCATGTAGACAAATTCGAAGACAACTGAGGTGTCTGAAGACAATATGAAGGCAACCATATGTTTGAAGACATTCCGAAGGCTACTGTATGTTCGAGGTGGGAATAGAGGTGGGTTAGGCAGAGGACGAAGAGATGAAGATTTTGGGACATGACTCTCTTGAAATAGTTGCCGGCCAAAGCGACGGCGTCGCTAGGTGTGAGAGAGAGAGAGAGAGAGAGAGAGAGAGAGAGAGAGAGAGAGAGAGAGAGAGAGAGCTGGGTATTTAGGGTTTTCAAACAATTTTAAAAATTTCCTTTGTGTCCTTTTGGTTTTCAGACTTTTATGCGCTCGTTACAACTTTGAATTGAGTGTGTCGCCTGTCTATGGACTCGTATCAACGAGCTCTACATAACGGTGCAGTTTAATTTTCCAAAATCCTTTGTTGGCTGCGCAAATCTCACGGCCTGGTGCTCCGGGCCGAGGGGATATGCGTCAACATGTGACGTCCTTCTTTTGGATGTGGTGCGGTTGTGCGCGGGCGTGCCAGCACGGTCTACTGTGCGTCGAAAGAGTGATGTGTTTGGATAAAATGGTTAAGTGGTGCGCCTGTTTGAGTTCGACTTTTAATCAAACGATTGTGGCCGAGAGAGGAACTGATCTCGGCCGTCAGGTTCACGGCCTGAGCTACAAGGCCGTTTGGTGGTGGCGTTGGTGGTGGGTTTTGGGCGGTGCTCCGGCGCGTTGCTCAGAGAGCGACGGTCGTATGATATATGGGGTGGATGAGAGAGTAACAGAGATGGTGCTCCGGCGCCTTGAAAATCAAGATTCGTATGATATATTGATGAATGGATTCTCCTTACAATCTATCACTACTCCTAGGAAAGCAAGTAAAGGTATTGAAAGTGCATTACAGGAAAATATAATTTGCTCCGTGGGAGGCTTTTGGTTTGGTGTTTGAACCCTTTAAATGCAGCTCAAGCTTGGTATTTATAGGAAGAGCTCTGGAGGAGTAATCGAGGCTGAAAATATGCATGGTGGAGCCTGATCAGAGCAAGTGGGTAGTCCAATCGACATTTGGGATCGTGAAGCATAGTGGTGTGACCCCATAAATCCCGGTAAATCTCGGCCGCCACCCTGATCGTGGGTTCTGCACCCCTGGCCGTGGAGACGCATTTAATGCTCTAATAGCTGGTGACCTAATCTCTTAAGCTGTAAGAATTTTCGTAAGAATGTTTGTGCCTAACCACCCTGATTTCCTTCACCAAACCCTGACTTCAGTCATTTCCCTTCTTCCCTCGTGCATTAAATGCCTTTTTGCGGCTAGTGGGTTTGCTGCAACAGTTAGAGGCGTTACTTCATTAAATGAAGTGTGGGACCTTGTTGCCACGTGGCGATTTTAACCTTAATATCTTAAGCCGTGTCTCTTACACCCTTCGGCCTCGGTCATTACGAAGCCGAGAGGATTCCGCCTTCTCAGCTTTTCTTTTGTTTTTTTTAGGAAGGCAAAATGCCTAACGAACCACCACGTTTCAGTTCATGAGTAGGTGCTAGGGCCGAGAGGAAGTCCCTTCGGTCAGTTTATGACCGTGACTTATTAGGCACAAACATTGCCCCCACATCCCCGGATTCTTCGGTCGTGGCACGGGTAGAGACCGAATGGATTCCAGGGTATGGACCCTTTGCATTCTTTCTGAAGTGATTGACAGTTGGTGCCTTAAATGCGCAGGTCGGTCGGCGCATTTAATGCGCAAGCACGTCGCCTAAGCCATTATTGTCCTGACTTGCGCGAGCCGTCGCTTCGCCTCGTCAATTGAAACGTCAGCCCCCAGGCCTCTGACATGTCTTCGCGTGCTCCGAGTATGCTGTCAGGTCGTTAAGTCTTTCGAACTTTCACGCCTTCAGAATCCTCAAGCTCATGCTCCCCAGAAGTTCTCTCTGAACTTTCCAACTTTCTCAGCCTTCTCTCTTTGATTCTTGAAATTCTTTCCCTTGCTTAGTAACCTCTCACTCGTAAACACAGGTGTTTCGTTCTACTGTCCAAAAATTCTCGAGCCTTTCGTCGATTCCTGGGTTTCCAGTTTCGATTGCTGGATTTTGTCTTCGTTCTTCCTTCAACCCTTTCCCTTCAATTTCAATCTGCTCTAATGGCCCCCACTGCGGCCTCTCCAAGACCGGGACCGAGGCCCACCTGCTGAATCTTGCGGCGTGGTAGTTTTGGTCCGATCCAGATGGCCCCTCTACCCTCGCTGTCCACCAACTGTCTTTTGTCTTGGACAACCGATGTGAGCCAAGGCCATGATGTGGCCGAGATTTCTTTCCGGCCCCATAGGGGGATGACCTTCCTCCCCTTGAGGTCGTGGAGAAACTGCAATGCAATTGATGAAGATGGGAGGGTCTGGTATAATGATTTTATCTTGGCCATATCCGTTTGGCTGACCACCCCGGCCGTACCCATGGCCGGAGTGACGGCCCTGGCTTCACCCGACTGCAAGCATGCCCAGAGTGACGGCCTTGGCTTCAACCCGGATGCACCCGTGCCCAGAGTGACGGCCTCGGCCATGCTCTGACCCCAATTTCCAGAGTAACGGCCGTGGTCGGGCTGCGGTTGGTGAATGATGAGCACATAAATTATCACATTTTCTATCCTTAAATTATATTTGTTAGTAATTGTTTTTCTTACAATGTTTGTTAATTAGGTGTGTTTTCACTTATATGCTTGCTTACTATTTTCTGCACCACTTTTTGATTTGTAATATTGCACTTTAATGTTTGCAGTGGGGAGCCAACCATGCATTGCAAGTGATGATAATTGAAGCAATCCAATTAATTATGGCAGTCGACACTAGAGAAGAATTGAGGTGCAGCTTCCACAAGCCAAGAAGAATTATAAAATGAAGAATGTGGTTACAGCACAATAAAAGCCAATTGAATTGATTACATATGTTGATGTGTATTCCAATAAAAGAGATGAAATTGCATAAACAAAAGAAATTGGATGAGCTTGGCGGCAAGGTGGATGAACAAAATAAATGAAGAAATATTTGATTGGCTTTGTGGCAAGGTGGAGAAGTTATTTATTCAAATGAAGTTGGAATTGTCTACTCTCATTCTCCTATAAATAGAAGGAGCTACGGCATTGTAAAATCACACCAAGCTCCACAACTCTTGAGCTTTCTCTCTTCCCTCCATCTTTCTAAGTTTTAATTTCTGTTTTTAGTTTTATTTTATTATGGGGAACTAACTCCCTAGCTAAGGCTAGGGAGAAAGCTTTTAATATAAGTGTGTAATTTTTATTAGTTTGATCCAAACTTAAGCTTTAATGTGAATTTGTAGTTTTTGTTCAAATGGAATTTGTAGTTTTCTTTTTAATTAATTGATGAATGTTTGATAATCTATTTCATGGGTTCAATCATGATTTTTCCCATTGTGTAGTAAAAACTTTCATGCTTTTAAAAGAGAAGAGAATTACTAAAGATTAATAGAATTTTGATGAAGATTATTTTTTGATAGTTTGTTGCCAATGGTACAAGTTATGCTTAGAATACTTCTAAAGGAAATTAAAAAGGGCTTTAATTATTTTGAACAACTACAAAGGAAAATATTTTGTGGATCAAATTATTAAGAGTTGCATGCTTATGTTAAAAGTGGAACCCCAATGCCTTAGTGTTTTAATCAATTAAATTTTCTCTAAATCAAATCTTGCATAAATCTACTTTTCAATCATAATTGTTCTTTTTCAGCTCTGCTATCTTTACACCGCTCTCTGTGGATACGACACTCGGACTTCCGAGCTACACTGCTATACGACACCTCCCTTGGGTTTTGCAAAGTGGTGCGAACAGTGAAGATATGGACGGCGGAGACATCACCTAGGGAAGGATCATCTGTCTGTTCATCGAGGGGATCAAGAAGCCGTCGTTCATAGACTTAGGATGTAATCTATATTTCACATATGTATGTTTATATGTTTTTTCCAATCGGCCACGACCGGCCGTTCCTATGTAAACGCGACCCCCTTTCTTTAAATTTAAATGAAGTATTTTCCTTTTCCCACTGACTGAATGCATGCTTTTCCTTTTAGCTTCATCATGTTGTTTACTTCATTCGTTTGTTATTTGTAACTCTCACAACTCAATCTCGGCCGTCTCCCATAATGACGGGGTATATTTCTTTAAGTACTGGCCGTTTATTGGCAAGTTGTGCTATTCTCCATCCCTATCTTTCAACTAAAAAGCACCTCGGCCGAGGATTCGTTCGATAACAAACGGCCCCTCCCAATTGGGTGAGAATTTGCCGAATCGAGGATCCTTAGTCCCGATAGGAAGCACGGCTCGCCAAACCAAGTCCCCTTCGGCGAACGTCTTTTGCTTGACCTTTCTGTTGTAGGCTCTTACCGCAATCTGCTTTTGTGCTTGCATCAGGTTATAAGCATTGAGCCTGGACTGCTCTAAATCTTCCAACTCCTGAGCCATGGCTTGCGCGTAGTCCTTCCCTTCTTGCCCAGGCCGCTCGGTCACACGGAGAGACCGAACCCTTAACTCCATTGGAACGATGGCGTCATGACCGTAGGTTAAAGTATAAGGGGACGTGCCAGTAGCCGAGCGTTTTGAGACTCGGTAAGTCCAAAGGGCTTTAGGGAGTAAGTCGTGCCAAGCCGTAGGCTTTTCCTCAATAATTTTCTCAAGAATGCCCTTGATTACCTTGTTGCTTGCCTCGGCCTATCTGTTAGACTGGGGGTAGTAAGGTGTTGAGTGAACCAATTTGATTCCCATCCTTTCGGTGTACTCCCGAGTCTCGACCGATGCGAAGATTGGGCCGTTATCGGCCGTGATAGTCTCAGGTATACCGAATCTGTGGACGATGTGATTTTCAAAGAATTTGACCACCTGTGCGCTAGAAATTGACCGATAGGACTCCGCCTCGACCCATTTAGTAAAATAGTCGGTTGCTACCAGAATCCATGCGTGTTGGTTGGACGCGACTGGATAGGTTTTGCCAATGATATCGACGGCCCACCCTCTGAACAGCCATGGTTTAGTAACCGGGTGGAGGGCTTCGGCCGGTACCCTTTGTATGGGGCCGTAGATCTGACACTTGATACACCCTTTCACATATTCTATGCAGTCTTTTAAAATGGTCGGCCAATTATAGCCGTGCCTCTGATCCAACCATCTCATCTTGACGCCCGACTGATGAGCGCCACAAATCCCCTCGTGAGATTCGATCATGATAACCTTAATGTCTTCGGCGCTGGGACATAGGAGCAATAAGCCGTCTGGCAATAAGACCAGTAAACCTCAACCTTACGCATTTCAAATAACACCGAGCTCGGAAGTGCGTTGTCCTTTCATGGTTGCCAGAGGGGTCGCGTAGATACTTCACTATGGGGTAGCGCCAATCGGCTTCGGCCTTGTTGACTTCGTCGGTGATTTCGGCCGATGACACTTGCGTTGCTATTCCTCGCTCGACCAAAGCCGATAGGGTACGCCTCTCGATCCTTATCACGCGATCGTGGTCGCTGTCCGGAATATTCACACCTGATGCTACCTGGGCCATCTCATTGGCCTCATGGTTTTCGGCGTGCGGTACGTGAACAAAGGAGATCCTAGAAAACTCATTGGCCGAATTGAGGGCCGTTACGTAGTACGTAGTTAAATTCTCGCTCGTGCATTAGTATTCCCCGGTCAGTTGGTTAATTACAAGCTGAGAATCACCGTAGACGAAGACACGGGTTGCCTTCATTTCTTTTAGAATTTCGAGACCGATGATGAGTGCTTCTTATTCGGCATGATCATTGGTGCATTTAAAATCAAGCTGAAACGCAAATTGCCACCTCTGCCCCTGAGGGGACTCGATCACGACTCCAGCCCCAGACCTGGTCTCGGTGCTGGAGCCATCGAAGTACATGGTCCAGTAGTTCTTCTCCATGCGGGCCATGCCGATCTCGACCTCTAGCTCTTCTTCCTGTCCCTGGGCCGGGTGGTGAGCCAGGAAATCGGCCAATGCCTGACCCTTGACTGACTTCTGAGACACATATTGGAAGGTGAACTTTGATAACGCCATCGTCCACTTCCCGATTCGGCCGCGCATGATCGGCCGAGTGAGCATATACTTGATGAGGTCGGTCTTGGAGATGATCTGAACGGCCGAAGGAAGCATGTAGTGACGCAACTTGGTAGCCGCGAAGTAGAGTGCTAGGCATAACTTTTCAATCGGTGAATAGTTTAGCTCGGCTATGTTAAGGGTGCGGCTCAGATAGTATACTGCTTGTTCTCGTTCAGACTCGTTGTTCTGAGCCAGCAAACAGCCGATAGAGCTCTCCGAAGCCGAAATGTAAAGCCTCAAGGGTTTCCCTCTTTTTGGCCGCATAAGGACCGGTGGTTGTGATAAATATCTCTTGATGTCGTCGAGGGCCGCTTGATGCTCTGCCCCCCACACGAACCGTTCTGTGTCTTTCAGTTTGAGCAGAGGAGTCAACGGCTGGATTTTCCCTGCCAAGTTGGATATGAATCACCTCAAAAAGTTGACCTTGCCGGGGAAGGACTGGAGTTCCTTCTTGGTCCTCGGCGGAGGTGCCGCCATAATGGCCGTAGCTTTATTTTTATCCACCTCGATCCCTCATTGGTGGACCAAGAAACCGAGAAAGTTCCCAGCAGTGATGCCGAAAGCACATTTCTTAGGGTTCATCTTCAGGCCGTGCGCCAACATTCGGTCAAAAGCCTGTCGGAGATGCCCTACGTGGTCAGCTTTGGATGGGGATTTTACAACCACGTCGTCGATGTAGACTTCAACGGTTCGGCCAATAAGGTCGTGGAAGATAAGGTTCATAGCTCGCTGGTATGTTGCGCCAGCATTCTTTAGGCCGAATGGCATGACCACCCCCACTCATAGGTTCCGATTGCGCCTGGACATCTGAACGCCGTCTTGTGGACATCTTCCTCGGCTATGAAGATTTAGTTGTAACCAGCATGGCCGTCTATGTAAGACAGGAGCTCGTGCTTCGCGGCTTCGTCCACCAGGAGGTCCGACATAGGCATGGGGTACTCGTCCTTGGGGGTCGCGAGGTTCAGATTTCTGTAATCGGTGCAAACCCTCAAAGCCCCAGTCTTTTTCAAAATCGGTACGATGTTAGCCAACCACTCAACGTACCGGGCCGTACGGATGAAGCCGGCTTTAAGGAGCTGTTCAATTTCCGCCGTAAGTTTAAGTTGTACTTCGGTCGAGAACCGCCTTGGCGGCTGTTGGAAAGGCCTAAACCCCTCCTTGATCTTCAATTCTTGCTCGACCAAACTTCTTGGCAATCCAGGCATCTCATGGTAATCCCAAGCAAAACAATCCTTATATTCATGGATCAGGCCGATAATCTCGGCCGCTAACTCAAGGTTCAAAAGTTGGCTTACAAAAAGAGGCCGTGGTTCGGCCTCCGTCCCTACATTTATTTCTAATAAAGGGTCCTGGACCTCAGGGTAGTTATCCTCCATCTCGGCAGGCGCCGTTTACAAGTCGTCAAAGGTCAAAGCGTCCACCTCATCTGATTCGTGGAGGAACTCGATCAGGTTGATCGGTGAGTTTGGCCGTAAGGATTCCTCCGCCCAATGTTCCAGCAGTCTTTCCAGCAGGTTGGTCACTGCCGCTGCTCCCTCTTCTTTAGTGGCTTTGTCTGTCATCTATAGGCTAGTGAGGTTGATCAATACTTCGCGTGCCGAATCTTGTCGAACATTCTCGGCGCCTAACTCCAGCACCTTCTGGGCCGTTGTCCTGGTTGGTCGGCCGCTTGCATCGTGGCCGGTGAGGAAAACCCATCCAACGTCATCGTTGTAAATCCGTGCTTGCACGGCATTGGCTTCGAAAGGTTTTTCGTCGGTCGGGTGTATGGACACCTTTTGGCCGTCCCAAAAGAACAATAGTTGGAAGAGGGAAGACGGTATGCATCCAGATTGATAGATCCAGTCACGGTCGAGCAATATATTGTAGTCCACACTGGATTCGACTACGTAGAAGGCCGCGACTCTTGTCTGGTCGGCTATGGTGATTTTTAACGGCAATACCCCAATGGTTTTAGATTTATCACCGACGAAGCTGCTCATGACCACGTCGCTGGGGATGAGGTCCTCTTTTGACTTGTCCAGCTTCCTCATCAGGGAATAAGGAAGGATGTTGACCATCGTCCCACAATCAACGAAGACCTTGGACACGGGCACACCCTCCACGTGGGCCGAGATGTACAATGGCTTGAGATGTCGGTATTTGTTTGGCTCGTCTCTGGGTATTACTTCGTTAAAAGCCACGGCCAACAATTCTTCCTTTGTCTTTGGCCTCTGATCAAGCTGCCCCTCGACCACGTCATCATCCAGGCGGTTGCTCTGCCCTCCTGGGGCTGAAAACTCAGAAGGTAGTACCAAGACCATGTTCATACTGACCTCCCTCGGCTCGTGCTGGTCTCCCCTATCAGCTCCCTCTTCGGCCATGCAGCCGTCCTTGGCGAGGGCCTTTTCCTCAACCATCCCGAGGATCCCCTCGTATTCCTCATCTGAAATTCCTAAAGTGGGCTCGTCTTCGGCCTCATGCCCAAAGAAAGGATCACCGGAGCCCTCGATCATAGGTCTTGCAGTCCCAGGGATATCGCCTGTGGACATTTTGATCTCAGGGGGGTCCGAGGCCTCGACCTTCTCCTCGAGGGCTCGTCTAGCCTTAGCCAACGTATCCCTGGCTGTCAAGTAGTCGTCCAATCGGCTTACCCGGGCCTTTTCCTCGGCCGTCAGACCAAAGATAGTGTCGGCCGGAGTCACGGTAAAATATTGGCGGAGGTATTCTAAGTCGCCCTTGCTGAAGGGGGCCTTGGCCTCCAATCTTCCCAGGTTAGGTTGGTAACCTGGCATCCCTCTCGCTCTGGCCTCTCGGTTTGCCTGGTATACGGCCTTAATGGCCGAGTCAGATCCCCTGGTAATGAGGAGCCCTTCCGCCTTAGTGTTCTTGAGGGCCAACTCCACGATTTCACGGTTCTCACGGGTCATGCCGTATAGGTCGGTGGCTGAGTGAACCTGTCTCTGCATTCTCCTCAGCTGGGTTTTTGTCAGTGGTTCAGCCCTGCCCCCAGGTCGTGCATGGTACCAACGGTCATCTCGCATGACCGGCGGTTTGAAAGTCTTGACTTGCCTAGGGGCGGCCTCATCTCTTTGGCCAACCGAGATACCGTGGGTTCGTGCCCCCAGTCGATAAAAAACGTCTCTGCTGGCTGGCCGAGGGTAGTATTGCCCGCCGAATCTCTTCACAGTCGGTTGAGAGGGCTCAGCGGCCTTCCTTTTGTTCTCCTGTAGTCTGGGCTAACCCATCTCACACTTGCATCGGTTGCAAAGTACCGGCTCTGGTTCGGCCAACGGCCCCTTCCCTTTGGTCGGCCGGTGAACTTCCCTATTTTCGGCCCGGAGCTGGGCGTTGACCATGTTGACGACAGGTGGAGGGAACGGCTTGGAGTCAACTTGCATGGCCGCCTTCTCTGGGAATTGGAGCTTCTTTTCGTCTATCAACTTTTGGATGACGTCTCGCAAGACAACACAGTTGTTGGTGTTGTGAGGCCAAGAACTGTGGTATTTGCAGAACGTCTTTCCTTTGAGCTCGTCGGGTTTCAGAATTTTATGGCCGAAAGACAATTTGACCTTTTTCTCGGTCAATAGCAGGTTGAAGATAGCCTCGGCCCTTTTCAAGTCAAAAGTGTAGGCTTTCGTCTCTCGGGTCGCGAATTTGGCATCGGGAATCTTTGTGAGGCTATTGTCAGCCTTGACAAGCCCTTTGTAGACAAATGATTTGTCTATGCTGACTTCGGCTAAGCTTACCTCGGCCTCGCCGCTCTCGGCCTCCACGGAGCCATCTGCTTCGGCGTATCCGACGATGAGATTCCTATAGTAGGTCCCTTTCGAAGCCGTCTTCTTCTGCATTTCTTCCTTCAATAAGGATGCGTATCTGTCCACCTTATTGATCAGGTCATGCATGTCTTGAAATTCGATTCCCTGGAATTTTTTTCGGTATTCGAACTCTAATCCTTCTTCGGCCATCTTGACAAATTCCCTCTCTGGTAGTTTTGTTCGGCACCAGTTCCTGCATGTTTTGAACCGCTGCAGGTAGTCGCGAGGTGATTCATCTGAAGCCTGGCTCATTCTTGCTAGTTTGGCGACCGTTATCTCTCGGTTGGTCTGATAGAAATGTTCGTGGAATACCCTTTCCATGTCAGATCAATCCCTCATCGAATTCGGTGGAAGGTTTATGAACCAAGAGAACGCCGCGCCGGTGAGAGAGTGAACAAATAAATGGAGCTTTTGGGCGTCCGAATCGGCCTCTCCACACTGGGCCGTGAAACGGCCTATGTGTTCAATGGAGGAAGTCTGCCCATCCCCGGAGAATAGCATGAATTCTGGCAACCGCTAGTTCCGGAGAAGAGGGGTTCGGTCAATCTCTGACGGGTACGGCTTTGTGTATCTTGGCGCTTCCGGCCGCCTCTGAGCCAGGCCGTCCTGGATCATTCGCCGGACGTCTTCAAACCGAAGCCCTTGGGGGGGCGTTTCCTGTTGGGCCGCACGCGGCCGTGGGACCTGTTGCGCTTCGTTTTGTGGCCTTACCTGCTGGGCCACTTGAACAAGGGGCTCGGCCATTGCGACCGAACCGGGCGGCACTAGATAAGTGCCGTGGGTTTGACCGGGGTGCGTATGTGTAGCCGTAAGAATGGCCGAACCGTATGCCTGCAACGGTGGTGCAACGGTCAAACTACTCTGACCGTGCTGTTGTGATGTCGTGGAGGTCGCATTGGTTGGGCCAGGCTGCGTCTGGACGGCCAAAGCATGGATTGGGCCGAGTTGCTGGACCGCGGAATGCGTAAGGCTACTTTGCCCCAATGATATGGCCAAAGCATGGAGTGTACGTTGTTTCTGTTGGGTAGGTCGGCCCGGGATTTGCCCACATTGGCTGGGATTGCCCCTAGCTATTCGTCGGCGGCTGAAAATGCTGACCGTAGCCTGACGCTTGGGTGTGACCAGAGGCGCCGAGGCTGCTGCTTTCGCCGTAAGACTCAATCCTCTCTCGCTCTTGGCTTCTCTGTCCGGTTCTGGGAGGCATCGCGGACGAGGTTACCGGCTTCCTTTCCTGAAAGAGCGTCCATAGCTCTGAGGAAAATCTGTCCATTGTGGCCATAAAGGATGTCTCTATCCTGTAGGCCTGCTTAGACATCAGATCCTCCATCACTGCTTGCTCTTGTATGCACTCGACCGTGTGATCCGTCGTCATTGGAACGCTGGCCGAGATTCTGACCGCTTGTTCGGTCTAGGCGATATTTATCGGTGAGGTGGACTCGGGGGTCTCGGAAGTCATTTCGACTATCTTATTCTTGAGTTTCGCCTGTGCCCTAGTTTTCACCATGTGTTTTTGACAAGAATAGGGTTTAGGGTTTAGGGGATATGCGTCAACACGTGATGTCATTCTTTTGGATGCGGTGCGGTTGTACGCGGGCGTGCCAGCACAGTCTACCGTGCGTTGAAAGAGTGATGTGTTTGGATAAAATGGTTAAGTGGTGCGCCTGTTTGAGTACGACTTTTAATCAAACGATTGTGGCCGAGAGAGGAACTGATCTCGGCCGTCAGGTTCACGACCTGAGCTACAAGGCCGTTTGGTGGTGGCGTTGGTGGTTGGTTTTGGGCGGTACTCCGGCGCGTTGCTCAGAGAGCGACGGTCGTATGATATATGGGGTGGATGAGAGAGTAACAGAGATGGTGCTCCGGCGCCCTGAAAATCAAGGGTCGTATGATATATTGATGAATGGATTCTCCTTACAATCTATCACTACTCCTGGGAAAGCAAGTAAAGGTATTGAAAGTGCATTACAGGAAAATATAATTTGCTCCGTGGGAGGCTTTTGGTTTGGTGTTTGAACCCTTTAAATGTAGCTCAAGCTTGGTATTTATAGGAAGAGCTCTGGAGGAGTAATTGAGGCTAAAAATATGCATGGTGGAGCCTGATCAGAGCAAGTGGGTAGTCCAATCGACATTTGGGATTGTGAAGCATGGTGGTGTGACCCCATAAATCCCGATAAATCTCGGCCACCGCCCTGATCGTGGGTTCTGCACCCCTGGCCGTGGAGACGCATTTAATGCTCTGATAGCTGGTGACCTAATCTCTCAAGCTGTAAGAATTTTCGTAAGAATGTTTGTGCCTAACCACCCTGATTTCCTTCACCAAACCCTGACTTCAGTCACTTCCCTTCTTCCCTCGTGCATTAAATGCCTTTTCGCGGCTAGTGGGTTTGCTGCAACAGTCAGAGGCATTACTTCATTAAATGAAGTGTGGGACCTTGTTGCCACGTGGCCATTTTAACCTTAATATCTTAGGTCGTGTCTCTTACGCCCTTCGGCCTCGGTCGTTGCGAGGCCGAGAGGATTCCGCCTTCGCAGCTTTTCTTTTGTTTTTTTTAGGAAGGCAAAATGTCTGACGAACCGTCACGTTTCAGTTCATGAGTAGGTGCTAGGGCCAAGAGGAAGTCCCTTCGGTCAGTTTATGACCGTGACTTATTAGGCACAAACATCCTTTCCGAACAAAAAGTGCCCCTACGCACAGGCAAAAATGTAATTGGACAATTAAATAATTAAATAAACACAATTTGTTGGGTCTTGGTGTTACAAATGGGGCCTTAGGGCTTCCCTGCATGAATGAAACACAAAATCAAAATATATTTCGCCAAAATCCTAACTTATTACTCTCTACCACTTGAGTTCTTGTGTTTCAGTGTGAGTTCATGTGTTGGCTTGCGTATAAAGGCAAATGACTGCATACGAGGTGACAAAAGTTGATTTTGAATCCAATCTCAGTTATAAAAAAATGTTTTATCGGTTCACATTCTTGTTTTTTTTTAAAAACAAAATGGTGTTGCAATGAATATGATCAAACATCTTCAACTAAATTGACTTACCAATTTGTAGTGTTTTATCGTGTGAAATTATCCTAAATTCAAACATGATTGTTAACTTATCATGTCCAAATAAAACTCAAACTTATTTGCAAATTTAAATTTTCGTATTCTATCTAGCGAAAAATTTAGTTGGGAAGGTCATGGGAAAGGTATCTTCGGGCGAAAAAGTTAGGGCCCGTTCGGTAATGTTTTAAGAGGTTGTTTTCATTTTCAGAAAACAAAAATGAGGCAAAAACATGTTTAGTAGCCCAAAAACAGAAAACACTGAGAATGTTTTCATAAAATGAAAACAAGTTCATGTGTACTTGTAGAAAACAGAAAAAAGTTGTTTTCATTCTCGTGGAAAACATTTTCATAAAAATAACTCACATATTATTATTTCAAATTGTACTACCAAACACGTTTTCATTGTTTTTGTTTTCTGAAGATGTTTTCTAATTAATCTACCAGACGCATTTTCATTTCCTGAAAATGCAAATTCGTTTGCTTGTTTTCATTCTCTGAAAATATTCTCAGAAAACATTCTTTGAAAACGTTACCAGACAGGCCCTTACAAAATTCATCGGGGAAGGTCAATCCCAATGAATGAATTACAAAATTTTCTGGGACAAATCTATCTGTGCGAAAAACTAGTCAGATGCACAAAAGGTCTATGCCGGCGAAATGAGTACAAATCCCGGCAATAAAATTACAAAACTCGTCGGGACAGGTCTAACAGAATTAGCCTGGACAGGCGAAATTTTTACAAAACTAGCCACGACAGATCTGTGCCGGCGAAAAAAAAAATTCATTAGTGGCCTACGTAATTTTTGTGAGCCCTAAAATAAAACATTAATGAGACGACGACGTTTCGCGCTTTCTTCTTTCCACCATCCCGCGTTGCATTGCATCCACCATGACCATACACTAAACCCTTACCAACGTCTAAAATGTTGATATTATCGCCGATATTTCGGCGATAATATCAGTTTTTTTGGCTTTCGATATTTTCATCACAGCCCAGTTACATTTCGTCATTTTATCGAAAATATCGTCGACAATATCGCGGAAATATCGGGATCGATATTGTCGTACAAATTCAAGCTGAAATGGTGATAATATCTCGATGTTATCGAAATTATCGATAAAATCTGAGTACTCGTAGGGACAAAGATATTATACACATCACACATTTCTACAGATCAGGACCCAAAACAAATTTTGAAATCATCGTTACAAGATTATTGGTTAGACCTGATGCTGCACTCCTTTTCTCAGATGTGGTTCATCTTTTCGGGAGATCACTGGCAGATTCTATGTTGTTGCAGGTCAAGTGGTTCTTGGGTGACTCAGTGTTCTTTTTGGACGAAAAACCATTAGATCGTCTTCTCAATATTGCTGAGATTGGTTCTTGGGTGTGGTTATGGTCAAATGGCGAATTCGTGAGGGTTAATTCGTGAGGGTTAAGATCGCAAGATTTAGTGGAGGGTTTAAGATCCCATATTGAGTTCTTGAGAGAAATGAAGAAGGGCGTCACCTCCTGGTGTGTTAGTTTTTAACTTTTTTTAATTTTTTTTAATTTTCTTTAATTTTCTGTTCTTTAATTTTATTTTTTTCTTTCTCTCCTAAAATACTTGAAAAATGCTGAAAATTCTCCTTGTTGCGGATGGAGGGATTTGAACCCTTGCCTCCGTGAGAAACAGCCCAGCGCCTTATCCAACTCAGCTGCGTACGTGTTTGTGATTATATTTTCGGCGTGTAATTTTTATAACGTTTTTAAAATGTCTGTAAGCTAATATTTATTATATAGGATAAATTTTTATATTAAAAAAGACACCAAGGGGATTCGAACCCCTCCCATTTTACTCCTTCAACACCTTAACCACCATATCACTTATTTTTTTGTAAAAATATGCTAAAATATTTATATATATACATGGTTTTGTTTTGAATTTTTTTTGCAAGAAACAAATTGTTTTGAATTCTTTTGACCATTCCTTTTCAAGTTTCTACTTTTGATTATAGTGTGTTTAATCTTTTTTCATTAATTACTACATAATTTCTACACTCACAGTGTTTGCCAGCTCGCTATATAATTAACTTAAATCAGTTAAATCCATCATGCAATGCATTTCCTTCCAATTTTTTTATGATAAACTAATAGATAATTGACTAAATAAACATCCTGCAAAGTTTCAATAAAAATTTTCAAGTTTTTCTTACAATTTCCGTGATTTTTATTCAATTTTTATCGATATCGATAATATCCCGATATTTCCATCGAAATTTCCGTGTTTTTGGCCTACCGATATTTCCGATATCACCGATATTTTAGACTTTGACCCTTACAACTTACAATCAAGAATTTAAGAGCTCCAAGTCCCAGAAACCATTTTTCCCAAACAAAAACGAGACCGGGGACTGAAGGAGTTCAACAATGGCTGGCTCTGAAGCTACGCCTAAAGAGAAGCGGACGAAGAAGAACAAAAAGAGAAAGCAAAGGAGCCTTGGAGAATCTGAAAGGCCTTCCAAAACGCACCGTATTAGGGTCTTGGAGAAAGCGAGTGAACCACAAGAAGTGGAAGTAAAACGAGCTGAAAAGCCCCAGCTCAGAGAACCCAATCAGGAGCTCGAACTAGGTGGTCCATGGAGGAACCTGGAGTTAGTTTTGTCCATTCAGAACAAAGAACTTAATCTTCGGAAGTGAGTGCCTTCCTCTTTCTCCCTGTTTTCATTTGCTTAAGTTTGTTTGGCTTCCGAGAAAGTTAGAAGTCAATCAATTGATTATTCCGAAGGAAGATTAGAGAGCTCAATAGGCTTGAAAGCGCAAAAAGTTATTACATGCTTCTCAGAAGCCAAAATGGAGCAATTGATTATTCCGAAGGAAGATTAGAGAGCTCAATAGGTTTTAAATTTAAGAAATGAAGACAGAAGGAAGACTCCGAAAAAGTCATCCCGTGACACAAGGCAGCAACACAGTGATAGGGCTTGAGTGGCCAATACCAAGTGTTCACCCGTTTTACTTTTGTTCCTGTGATGGTAGGGTGAAGTTCCCCATTGGCTTGAGAACCATTAACTGGTCAACAAGTCAACTTTCTTTAATGTGCGAGCATGCCACTGCTAGCAATAAAAATCCTAACAGACTTTCTAAAAATAGATAACTTGCGCTCCATGTTACTGACTTCTAAACAAGTGATTGTGAATTTGGGTGAGGAATATTTCCCAAGTAAGTTCTTTTCTTGCCTCAATCTGGTGAGGACTTCACAATTTTTCACAGTATAAAACTGATAGTTCTGGCCAGAATAGATAATGAGAAGATGAACTATTTTCAGACAAAATTCTCTTTTACAAGACTTAAAAGGGAAAAATTGACTCCAAAAAGAGAAAAAGAAGACTGGACTTCCATTTTTGCCTGGGCAGATACTTCTGATCTGGGCTGGATTGGGTATGCCTGTGCTGGACTGGACTATCAACAACTTCAACTGGTCTATTTCAGCTGCAAATCGATACCAACGTTTGAGTTTGGCAGAGCTTCAATTTATTTCAAAATCCTAGGAGGCTTTTGATGGGGCACCATACCCTTCTTCCAATTTAACTGCTTTTGTAAGAGTCTCAAACTGTGATGGTAAGTTCTCAATTTTGAACAACTCCCTGTTTCCCGCTTATCTCCTTTTCATAAATCAAAGTCGGCGTATCCCTTGAAAATGGTGCCTTCTTTGGAGCAGAAGAATATCCTTGAATAAACAAAACGGAATTTAATCTCCTGGCAGCAGAGTTTTTCAGAGACGTTCTTCTTTATACCTGCCCCTGTTCATCCATTATTAATTTCAGTTGAAATTGTTGACTTTTCCAAATCAGAGGGTCACATGGGTCTGTTTCTCCTTCAGTCTTCTTTTTAATTAAAAACCTGCCAAGTCCAATTTTGTTTCAAGCCCAATTTGGGTTCCTTCGAGGCCCAAGTCATTCACGGTTTTGACAGCTTCCGGGCCTCCAATGTTTGGGTCGAGTGTATAGCCTTTGCCTGTTTATTTGTTGACGGGCTGAGTGCGTCAAATTTAGGCCCAAACACCAAGTCGGCAACACAAAGGAAGAAATAGGGGCTGTGCAAAGGGAACATCGGCAGTGTAGCATGGCAGAGAAGGCTCGGGGAGCGTTGACGAGGCTCACAGAGGAAAGAGAGACGGCTCGGTGAGCGATGACAGGCAGCATCAACAAACAAGAGGAAAGTATGGACACCACGATAGAGAAACCATCAGAAATACATGAGAGAGAGAAACCACAATTGCAGACTAGGAAAAGTGAAAGGAAAAGTGAAAGGAAAGGAAGTTTTTATTTTATTTTATTTATAGATATGGGCTTCTAATAAAAACAAAATAAAGGAAGGGAAGCATTAAGGTGAGGAGCACGAGGGTTTGGGCAGGAGAGAGAGATGAAGCTTAAGGGAATGAAGGGGAAGCATGCGTGTAGATACATATTGGAAAAATGGGGGCCTATTGACACCAAAGAGAGAGAGGGAGTCTTGATATAACTAGAGAAAGAGAGAGAGTTCAAGAGGGAGTTTTGATAGAGAAAAAAAAACAAAAGAGGAATGAGATCCTGGAGAGAGAGAGAGAGAGAGAGAGGATATAGCACATGAGGGATAAACAACGGTTGTGCAAAGGGACTAACGACAGTGAAGCACAGCAGGACAGAGACAAAGGCCGGCTAGAATAAGGCTTGGTGAGCGATGACAACTGACAAGGGGGAGAAGGCTCAATCTTCAATAGAGTGCATAAGAAGGAGACATGGCTCAATCTTCAACAGAGAGCTAGACACGAAGAGAGTGAAAAATAAAGGCTCATCAATGAGCGGAGAGATTGATAGGGAGCGTTGAAAAATAAAAGGAAATGGCAGCGGCAGAGAGAAAGAAAAAAAAATTACTGATTATAGAAGGGAGGAGAAGATGAAGAACTATACAGAAGCAAACACCCTTTCGGGCGAGGAGAGCCAACGACTCTCAATGTTGGCAAATGAAGGATTGCTAATTGGCGTTAGCCATATTAGCTCTGATACCATGTAGAAAATGTCTATTCGATTATATTTGAGATATTACAACCGATATTTATACACAAACTATAAGATATCTTCCTAGTGGTTACACAATGAAACGGAAAACCCATTATATCCTAATAAAGGCTAATAACAACATAACAGCTAAAACAATAATGTATTGTCATTGAAGACCCTTAACTATGGTAGCTCCTGTAACCCCCTAACAATCATAAACAAATTCCCAAATAATTCCAATATAAATATGAGATATTTCCAATTGACAACTCCTACGAGATCCCATCATAGCTTTTGAAGATTGCTCTACCATGCCCACTGGTGGACCCACAGAGGCGTAAGGAGGTGCAGCTTGGAGTCTTCCATACACTTGACTTTGCCCTTCTTAAAGGGGTCGCGTGCGCATCACATGGGAAGAGCAATGGAGAAAATGGATTAAATCAGTGAAAATCTGACGGTAGGGACCTAATTGACTATTTTTAAGAAATTCGTATCCTTAATTTACCAAAAAAATAATCATGGGTGCAAATTGACAATTATGGTATAGTTCAGGGGGCAAAACCACATTTAAGCCATATAAAAAAAATTCATTCAATAAGGAGCATATAGTAAATTAACAACTTTTCATATTAAAGAAAATTAAAATAAAAACCAATAATATTCCTATATAGACATATCTTCTATCATTTCCGGTAAGAAGGTATTTGATGGGCATATTTTATATTATATATTTAGTCCCATTCTTAATATATTTTGGTTAATATTTTGGAAGAATTTTGATATTTTGAATTATATTTCCAATATAGGACTTTCGACTTCCTCTGGAGCAAAACATAATCAAATGGACGAATTTTGGAGTAATTCCAGTTGGAGGACGTTCGTAAGTCACTTGGCTTGATCGTATCAAAATTTCAGACTTTTCTACCAAGCGGTTATTTTCTGGCGATAAAATAAAGGAGCAGTGTGCAGTACTGGAATAGTGACGTTTTGGACCTTTATTGCGTTTTTGGAGCCCAAGATAGCCTCGGATGGGTTTGTGGCCTTCTGGAGAAGTGTTCAGAATGTTTTTATCTTTAAAACGAGCTGTCTTAGGCTGGATTTGGAGCAGATTTGAGGCCAAAACGTGGCTGGGCAGATTGGGGGCAGATTCTCCTAATCCAATTTGGACTTTATATCCTAGTATTATTTTATTTTAACCTAGTTTCCTTGTGGGGATTGGGTAGCTGGTTTTTAGGAGGTATTTAAGTTATGGGTTAATTACTGTAGACATCCATGAACTATGGCGCCAGTTGTAATTGGGTCCGTGAACTAAATTTTGTGGCAATTTGGTCCTTTAATTAGATAATAAGGTGCAATTGGGTCCTGCCGTAACTGAATCCGTCGAAATGACCATGTGAGTGTCACGTGCTCTTGTTGTTCGGGGTATTTTCGACTTTTCGTCGTTTTGAACAAAACAAAATAGGAAGAACAAGAAAGAACAGAGACAACAATGACACCCAAAACCCAGAAAAACCCACAATTCCATTTGATCATTCAATCCCCACATAGCAAAACCCAAAACCCAGAAACCAAAATCAACCGAAAGCAACCCTTCAAAAATTATAATGTCCATTTCTTATTTGATCACAGGATTGAGCCTTGTGCCTTGCAGTGCTGCTGGCTTCTTGTGTGAGCCAGAGGTTTTCGTTTTAACATATGCTTTTATTTACCAACAAGAAATGAAATTGCAGCAGCCTTGTTGGAGGGGCAGGGCACCTATATTATTCCCAAAACCATTTCTAACAAGAAAAACTTCAAGACCCATTTCCCACCATCAGCACCAGAGGCTTGGCATCAACAACAACAAAGATAAGCATCCAAAGAACAACAATTTCTTTTATTAATGGTGATATATACTATTCTTCGAACAACAATTTCTCAATTGAAATATTTTTTATATTTTTTGACAAAATATTTGTACGTTTAATGCCTATAAATGCAGTCGGAAAAACATTTTTTCGACAAGCTTCCATGTCGAAAAAGCATAATTCCAACAAATTATATTTGTCACAAATAGTAATCTAGGGTCGGTAATACTATTTTCGACAAATAGTCATTGGTCGAAAAAATAGTATGGCAAAATAAAAAAATCTCGATAAAAAATTATTTCCTACAGGTGCGCAAGTATTTGCGACCACATTTATTGTTGGAAATGAATTTGTATGGTTGTTTTGAAAATCTATTTCCGATAAAAATATAAGCAATATCGACGAAATATGGGTGTCGAAAATACATTATTTCCGACGGAATGGTCGAAAAAGAAGTATTTCCAACTAGGGTTTTACCGACGACTTCCGATGAACTTTTGCCGTCGGAAAAGCGAATTTCCGACGGCAAAAGGCTTTTTGCGACGACAAAATACCCTCGCTAAAGGCATTCTGTTTTGTAGTGACACTCAAACCAACGGCGGGAGAGAGAACTTGCAAAACATGACAAAATGATTGCCAAGCCAGACCCTTTCCCCTGCTTTCCAGCCATCGAAATGCCGCCGAGTGGTCACACCGAATCGAGTCGCAGCAACCGACGCAGATCGCTCGTCGCCGTGCCGTTCCTTCCCAAAAAAGCAGGCAAAGGCACTGAGCTCGGGGGTGGAGACGTGTAGAAGGCGCTCGATCCAGCGTAAATCGCATCCATGACCTTGAATTCTGCAACCTTAATCTGCTTCCGTACGGTCTCCGGGTCGGGGCCCAAACAGTCCGTCGATCCCAGTACCAAATCTGGAACATCTTCGCTCTTTGCCCTCGGCTTGCCAGCATCGCCGGAAACAACTCCGAGTCCTCGGTTAAAATCAACCGAAATGGCCAAGACTGGCGTGTTTCATTATGATCCGGCTATGGTGGTGATGCGAATGACGACTAGGCTTGCCTTGGATTGTCTGTGTGAGAGAGAGAGAGAGGCTGTCTGAGTTGGGGATTAGATGGGATTGGGGTTGTAGTGGTGGTGGTGGGTGGCTTTGGGTTGGTTGTTGGTTGTGGTCTGATGGTAAATTGGGGGAGGACTAGAGGACGAGAGTGAGAGGGAGACGAAGAAGTTTTTTTTGATTGTTTTTTTCATTTTTCAATATCTTAGTTTTTTTTTAATTGTTTTTTTCATTCTACTTTTAAGTTTATTTATTTATTTTATTTATTTTTATGTTCTGTTTTTTTCTTCAGACTCGAAAGGACGCTTTTACCCCTCATTTTGACGGACAAAGTGACAGAGTTGGACGGCAGGACCCAATTGCACCTTATTATCTAATTAAAGGACCAAATTGCCACAAAATTTTGTTCACGGACCCAATTGCAACTGGCCCCATAGTTCACGGACGTCTACAGTAATTAACCCTTAAGTTATTTTTCACAGCAAATTTAGGGACTACTTCTCTTTTGGCTTTTGAACGCGACTTTTGCTAGGATTTTCAGACTTTTTCCATTCAAGGTGTTTTCGATCTTTATTATTTTAATGAAGAACTTGATGATTTTTATTATGAACATGCGTAACTAACTCTCTTTTGCTAGGGTGAGGCCACGAGCCTTAGCAAGAATATGTAGTTTCTGTCCAATTTGCTTATGATTATATGCATGCAGGTTTTCGAATTATTCATCACTGGGTTAAACTATCTAAGTGTCTTGATGCTTGATCACCATTAGGATGTTTAGAAAAGTAATTTTTGATGCAGTTTTGGTCGGAGGTCGGTCCCTGAAATTGACGAAGGCTTCTTGTGATTAATATGTGCAAGTTCACTTAGGATGAATACCACGTCTTAAGGGTTGCATGGTTTTTCAAAAGGTTTCACAGAACTTAATGAGTCATGTATGTTTAGATTTGATCTGAATACCACAAACGGATTGCATGTGTGATATATGCTCTATGTTGGGGGTCCAAGTAGGGATATATTAGGAATACCTAACCTTCAAAATATGCATGTATAGGTCATAAGTAATTGGGAGAACTATATAGAATTGTTAAGGTGACGGCGGATCCCTAGTGCTTTCTTAATTTGATTTCTAAAAACACAACTGTTTCTCTTGCTCTTAGCTTTAATTTTGCATATTGCCTTATGTTTATTAGTTAAATTCGTTTTAATTTAAGGTTTTCAAATCAAACATCTCAAGTTTCTCTTTTACAATAATTAATTAGGATTTGGTTTGCGACGAGTTATTTAATAATCCCTGCGGAGAACGACCTTGCGAGAATCATTTATACTACAATAACCTTGTCATTCTTGCAAGTTTTATAGGAGTTTTAACCTTGTTTGCGCAGGTACAAAAAAGCCTATCAAGAAATTGGTATTCATACTTCCTGCAAATCACATGTCAAACTAGAATGTAGAAGTTCCGTTCCTACTTCCAGGAAAAGAGATAAGTATTTTTCTTCCTTTATGTATTGTATCTTTTCCCTATTCATATAGTAAATTAGTAACTTTTCACTTTTCTTTCTCCATCATACAAAGCTTGGAGTTTTCCATACACTACTTGACTCAAAGTCTTTGTCTCTCATTCTTTGAAGTTAAGTATCAATTAATGTGTTTTCTGCTTCATATGTTCAGATGTATCCCACCTTAATGCTTCACAATATTGGATGCTCAGAAAGTTTTCAATTTGGACGATGTGTCTGGTGGGATCTGTTGGAAATCAAATCTTGTAATTGAAGGATTGTAAATATTTTAATTGTCTTTCCTATATTATTAGATCCCAAGATTTATGGGTCAAACCTAGATTGTAGCCTTAATTAGGAATTATGCTAGAATAGGAGATTGTAAACCTAGTATATAAAGGATAGTATTATGTACAGCAGAATATCAATAACAGAACCTATTGTTCCATCTCTTTTATTTTTTTTACATGGTATCAGAGCACCGATCCGGTGGCTCGTGATTTACATCTTTATTTTCTTTTGAAACTTTTGAGGGTTTCACTCCCTTGTCTTCACCATGGGCAATTCCAATGCCGTTGCTGGGAATCATCCACAGCAGCCACTTGATAGCAATACCAATACATGCTCCAATTTTTCAGCACATAAGGTCAACACATGTCTTCCAGCAGCCCTTTCTCAGACAGCCCCTTCCTCTCATTTGGGGCCCATCCTCAACGTCCTTGCTGGCCTCTCAGAGGAGCAATGTAAACAACTCGCTGCCGCCATGGTAAATTTGTCCCAACTTCCCTATGGAAACCCAAATTCCTTTTATAATGCAGCAGGTCGATTTCACACTTCCCACACTCCGTCTGTTAATTCTATTTTTTCTAACTCTTGGATTCTTGACAGTGGAGCTACGGATCACATCACATCCGACTCTTCTCTTTTTATTCATAGCAAATCCTCTTCTATACCTTCCGTCAATTTACCCACAGGTTCATCTGTTCCTATTGATTCCATAGGCACAATTCTTTTTAATAAAGACATCACCCTAGAACATGTTCTTCATGTCCCTACTTTTCGTTTAAATTTAATGTCTGCTAGCAAACTCACCAAATCTCTTCATTGTTGTATAATTCTCTTTCCTGATTTTTGTGTTATTCAGGACTTGGCTATAAGGAAGATGATTGGTTGGGGTAAGCAAAATGGAGGCCTATATTATATGTCGCTGTTGACCACAGCACCTGTCTTTGGTCATGTCACGCACACATCCACCATATGGCATCATCGTCTTGGACATCCTTCCTCTGCTCGCCTTCAGTTGTTATCTAAATCTTTTCCATTTATATCTTCTTCTTTTGATCATTCTTGCATTGTTTGTCCTATGGTCAAACAAACTCGAATTCCCTTTTCCTTAAGTAGAACATCAACTTCTTCACCGTTTGAATTGTTACATTGTGATATTTGGGGTCCACATCGTGTTCACTCACATACTGGTGCACCTTACTTTCTTACCATTGTGGATGATTTTACTCGATGCACTTGGGTGTTTTTGATGTCACTTAAATCTGAAACACATACTTTGCTTAAATCTTTTTTTGCCTTGGTCAAAAATCAATTTAATGCCACTATCAAAACCCTTCGTACTGATGATGGTTCTGAATTTCTTTCTTTGAAGGATTTTTTTGTCTCCCAAGGGGTTGAATTTCAACGCTCCACTTCTACAAACCCACCTTCCCGGACCCACTCCACCACCCGATTCTCCCATTCCAACCTCTAGTCTCCCTACTTTGGATATAGGGCCCGTGTCTAGCCCGCTGTCCCCAGCCCATGCTGGGCCTCCTTCTCATCACAACCCTACTGTGCCCACAGATGCAGTCCCCCATTTATTGCTGACCCATTCCTCCTTCTCCGCTTGATGCCCCAAACCATCCACCTCCATGACACTCCACTCGTTCGACGCACCCACCGCGTTGGCAAAATGATTATTTTATGGGCTTCTCTTCTACCTCCCCTGACTCGTCATCCTCTTCGGGGCCAACCCCTTCTTCAGGTACTCGTCATCCTTTATCTAATTGTATTTCCTATCATCGTCTTTCTCCTTTGCATCGTGCTTTACCTGCTAACGTTTCAGGAACCTGTGAGCCTACTAATTATGCTCAAGCTGCTTCTGATCCCCATTGGCAACTTGCCATGAAAGCCGAGTTGGATGCATTGCAACTCAATCGTACTTGGACACTTGTTCCTTTACCGCCTGGTCACAAACCCATTGGCTGCGAATGGGGTTATAAAATTAAATACAATTCAGATGGTTCCATCGAGCGCTACAAGGCTAGTCTCGTCGCCAAAGGCTACACCCAAATTGAGGGTGTTGATTATAGTGAGACTTTCTCCCCTACTGCCAAGATTACTACTCTCTGCTACCTTTTATCTGTTGCTACTGCTCGTAATTGGTTTATTCACCAACTTGATGTTCAGAATGCCTTTCTCCATGGTAACTTGCAGGAGGAGGTCTATATGGTCCCTCCTCCCGGTCTTTGCCGACAGGGGGAGAATCTAGTGTGTCGGCTGAATAAGTCTCTTTATGAGCTTATACAGGCATCCCGTAATTGGTTCTCCAAATTTTCCCATGCTATTAAGAAAGCAGGCTTTCAACAATCTATGGCTGACTATTCTCTTTTTACCATGGTTAATGGAGATTCTTTTACAGGTGTGCTCATATATGTTGATGATATTCTCATTACAGGCAATAATCTTCAAGAAATGGAACGTCTTAAATCTTTCCTTCTTAAATAGTTTCGCATCAAGGATCTTGGTGACTTGAAGTATTTTTTGGGCATTGAATTTTCCCGATCGAAGAAAGGTCTTTTTTTGTCACAAAGGAAATATTCCTTAGACATCGTACAAGATGCAGGCTTGACAGGTGCACGACCAGAAAAATTCCCAATGGAGCAAAATGTGAAATTGAAACCAACAGATGGTGATCTTCTCAACGATCCGATGAGATATAGGAGGTTGGTAGGAAGATTAATTTATCTTACTGTCACAAGGCCAGACATTGTTTATTCAGTTCAGATTTTGAGTCAGTTCATGCACCAACCTAGAAAACCACACATGGAGGCCGCACTTCGTGTTTTAAGATTCATTAAAGGCACACCTGGTCAAGGCTTGTTTTTCCCGGCTGTGAACAATCTTGAGTTGAGAGCTTATTGCGATTCAGATCATGCAGGTTGTCCAACAACAAGGAGATCAACAACAGGTTATTGTGTTTTTCTAGGAAATTCTCTTATCTCATGGAAATCAAAGAAACAATCAACTGTTGCTCGATCATCTGCAGAAGTAGAGTACAGGGCCATGGCAATCACATTTCTTGAAATTACATGGTTGTGCTATATATTGCGCAACTTAAGAGTTACACAGAAGGGTCCTGCACTTTTGCATTGCGACAATCAAGCTGCACTACATATAGCTGCAAATCCAGTTTTCCACGAAAAAACGAAGCACATTGAAATTGATTGTCACATTGTGAGAGAGAAACTACAAGCTGGTGTAATTTCTCCTTCCTATATTTCTTCACAAGATGAGTTGGCAGATATATTTATGAAGGCCTTGGGAGGAGATGCCTTCAATATTTTAAGTCGCAAGTTGGGACTTCACAACATTCACTCTCCAACTTGAGGGGGAGTGTTGGAAATCAAATCTTGTAATTGAAGGATTATACATATTGTAATTGTCTTTCCTATATTATTTGATCCCAAGATTTATGGGTCAAACCTAGATTGTAGCCTTAATTAGGAATTATGCTAGAATAGGAGATTGTAAACCTAGTATATAAAGGATAGTATTATGTACAGCAGAATATCAATAACAGCACCTATTATTCCATCTCTTTTATTTTTTTACAGGATCATCGACTGTTTTTGTTTTTTCTTTTTCTTCTTCTCTAATTGGTGTGTGTTAGATAAGTTGAAGAACTAAACGCAAAATTGTCGTTTATTGTTTTGATTCAATGCATAGGAATAGGAATGTGAAATTGATCATTTGCTTTCGTGAACTTCTTTGCTTCAAATCTACCATTGTTACACTGCAAAGAACTTAACAGATTGAAACGAAATTTAAGAGGGTGGAGTGGTTACTCTATCCGTGGTGTTTTTATTTTTTATTTTTTACTTGCAGCTTTTACAATATCTTTTTTTTGGGGTCTCTATGACACATTGAAAAATAGGAAAGAAGCACACAATTATCTATATCTTCAGTCACCAGGGTTTCCTTCAGACTACTTGACTTTGAAAATGAATGTGTGCGTTGGATTGGTTGACTTTATTTTCACCTTCGGGCTCACGCACACGACTGAAAGATCCTTCAATATTTTATATGTGTGTTTTTTGGGAAATGTATTCGGCTTGTTTCGTAGTATATCTTGGGTAAGGCCTTTTTGGGGATTGCGTTTTTTCGCCAAAATTCGGCTTCACTTTAAAGTTAAGCAATTTAATATGGCTCACTTTCATCCATTGACCAAGGTTTGATGACCTATTTTGCCCCTGCCATCAACTCCATCCAAAAGTATGTTAACTTTGGTGACATGACATGGGTGTTTTTGTGATTTCGTACGTATGGATCAGTATCCACCAATTGGGTGGGTGGTGTGAAGCCCACCTCCAAATGGATATAAGATTTAATTAATTACTCTAATTAAATATGATCTTTTTATCCCAATTCGCTATTTTCCACCAATATGAGATGGGGAGGTGGTAATATGTGAAGCCCACCTCTATATACCATTTTTTAGAAATTAATTAAACAAATAAAATAACATTAGAAGAAAAAGGCAATTCCTCACTTCGCCTCCCCCTTTCCCCACCTCAACGCCCATCGCACCCATGTATCAGATTCATTATCTCTCTCACACACACACTCTCTCTCTCCATTCGTAATTTTTTTGCAAAATAATTCTCCCAACCCTGCTTTCACAAATTTTAAGTTTCCCAATGCCAAAAACCAACCCTCTACAAATCTGGTCTCTTTCTGTTTGGGGTGGTGAGAATTAACCAAACCCGGGTGCCTTTTGGAAATAGAGAATTGGTTGGGTGTAAAGAATAAAAGTCGGCCGGGGTGAGAGGCTTGAGATGCGGCCCGGGGTGTGGAAAAAATACGGCCGGATGTCTACTTGGTTGGGAGAGTGCGGCCGGGTCTATTGTGAAATGCGGCCGGGTGTTGTGACTTGGGAATTCCAAGATGGAGCGGATGGGGTTTTTTTGTTTAGGCGGAGACAAATTTGCTGGGTAATGCTTGAATGTGGCTTTCCAAGTATGATATAATATATATATAATATATAAGAAAGTGTAAGGACAAGGTGCGGCCAAGGTTGGATGTTTTTGAGAAGATGGGCCAAAAAGTTATTTGGTCCTATTTTATATATATGAATGGGTGGATGCATGCATGAATACGGCCAAAGCTTGGAGTTCTTTGGAATTGATGTGGCCAAAAAGTTTTGTAAAGCAAATTGCAAAGGTGCGGTGGGGCACTGCTGGAATTACTAGGATATCTCGGCGGGATTTTTGTAGAAGTTGCGGCGGGATTTTGTAGAAGCTCGGCGGGATTTTTGTAGAAGTTGCGGCCGGATTTTTTTGGTTTGGAGCAAACACAGTTTTGGAGAATGGCGGCCTGGTACTTGTTGAGATGCGGCCGAGATTTATGTATGGTTGTTGCCCACTTTTTTCACAACTAGAAGGGTGAAGGGCCGCAACGATTCTGGCGGCTACAATATTTGGGTGGCCTTGCGAATAGTTGGCTGAAGGGTTTGTAGGGCTAAATCCAATTGCCTTTTATATATATATATATATGTTATAATATATAAGGAATATTGCGGCTGGGCTGTTTTTAGAGGGAAAATTCTACAATGCGCAAGGCGCACTGATGCGCCATTTATTATAGACCATTGGATGAGTAGCTGGGGCATGTGGGGTAATCCAAAGCGTTGATTGTTGGTTACCGGTTAAATTGGTTGCTGTAGGTAAAACCAATAAAAAATACTTGCTCTCTCAGTAAGAGACATTTCAAGTTTAGGGTTGGGTTTTTCATTTCTTTCCCTTCGAGTTCCTTCCACAGCAGCTCCTCTCCTCCTTCCGTGACGACGAGACAGCGCGACGAACACAGCTCATCTCCTCTCAGGTATCTCTCTCTTTCTTCTCCCTAATTGTCTCTGTAATCTCTATATCTCATGGTCCTTCTCAGGTATTCATATTTCATAATATATCTATCTTCTTCAACTGAATCTGGGTCGTTCTAATTTTTCATTGTTGTGAACTTTTTTTTTTATGTAAAAAAGCGAGGATCAAGGTCCACGAGCTCAGAAACAAGACAAAGGCAGAGCTTTTGGGTCAACTGAAGGATCTGAAGGCAGAGCTTGCCCTCCTCCGAGTCGCCAAGGTCACCGGTGGAGCTCCCAACAAGCTCTCCAAAATGTACCCTCTCTCTCTCTCTCTATAATTTTTATATGTTGAATTGTTGATTTATGAATTCTTTTTACAATTTTGTGTTTGTGGTTTCAGCAAGGTGGTGAGGCTTTCAATAGCACAGGTGTTGACAGTGATTTCCCAGAAGCAAAAAGCGGCTCTAAGGGAAGTCTACAAGAACAAGAAGTTTCTTCCTCTGGATTTGCGCCCAAAGAAGACCAGGCCATCAGAAGGCGTCTGACCAAGCATTAGGTACTATTAATTTTTCATTCCCAGTTAAACCCATTTCAGTTCGTTGATATTAAGCTGCGTAGTTATTTGGATGCTGCCCATGAGCCATGTAATAATCATTTCTTTTGTTGTGGATGAGTTCATTTAATTATGTTGAATTCGCTTACCCAATCTAGTTTTTGTGAGAAATGTTATAAAAAAAATGGTATCTAAGAGACCGAATTTACTTGCTGAATTGTATTCAAGGATGAATCTAAGCAAATATGCATTTCACTTCTCACCATATTCCTTATTTTCACAACTGTCCTTCCCTACACCAGTTTGCCCACATGGTTTGTTTTCTCATAAGCAGATAAATTGTGCATTAATTTACTATCATTAAAAATTTTAGGCCATAAGCACTTAGTTTGTTAAATTCTTTCCAACCAATACAAAAATATTAAATAGACGGTTTAATTTGAGAGTGTTGAACATGTGTGGATTTATTTTTTGCAGAATATGCAAGTACTGAAGCTGCTGCCACCAGTACAAACACATTTGGTGTAGATCCAAAGGGAAAGGGACATGCCTTGAACTTGAACTCTTGATTGATTGTTTTGTTTGTTATTAGATTTGATTTTCAGATTTAATTGAACTTGAAAATTTGCAGATTTGATTGAACTCTTGTAAAAGCCTATATGAGATTTGATTGAACTTGAAAATTTGCAGATTTGATTGAACTCTTGTAACAGCCATTTGATTTTCAGATTTGATTGAACTTGAAAATTTGCAGATTATTTACGGTATCAACATTGATACCGAATCATACCGATCCCGTTTGGGTCCGGTATGATTTGAACGTGTTTTCAAAAACTCTCATCCCGTGTCATCCCGTACCGATACCTCTATTCGGGATTGACACCGGGATGACCTCCATCCCATGTCATCTCATACCGTGCCCACCCCTAGTCTCCCTCTCTCTCTCTCTCTCAATCGTTTCAGCCTTCACTCTCCCTCCCTCACTCGATTCTCTTTCTCTATAGCTTTGGCTTGCTCTCTCTCTCTCTCTTAGATACGAGCACCAAACTAAGTGGGCACAAATTTGTGAGTGATGGGCATCCTTTGAAATAGAAAGTTTAGGGTTTCAATTTTGTTAAACTGAAACCATCTTAGCCAGAAAGTTTAGTAATGGGCATCCTTATGGGCATCACTCCCGATGCCAAAAGATAATTTTAATTATTCAAGGTTTGAGTTTTCTAATTTATATTGTAAGTTTTAGGTTTTAATATTGGGCTATGGTCTGTGCAGGTTTTCAACTTTTTAATTTGTATTTTGACCATTAATTTGGAGACAATGTGAGGACTTCATATTAGTGTTGAACTAGATGTAGATTTGGTAATGTTAGTTTAATTTTGAGTTTACTGCTGCATTCATCAATTTTTGGTGTTTTTTTTTCTTGTCCAATTGAAATTTTTTTTTTCTGAGTTGGTTCTTGTGTCTACAAGTTGCATCTTGTTTTCGTATTCAGATTCCTGAATGTGCTATGATGGCAGTCTTAAGTCTCTTTATTTATTTATTTTTTTTTTCTGGGCTCTGGAGTGTTGCTTTGTTTGCCTTTGTTTAGCCCGGATTCTTCTTTTTTATGTGGTTTTTTTGCTTTTGTTTGTAGTCTTGGTCGTGTGGGATGGGTTGTGCGGATTTCTCATCCTCCTGTAGCCCGATTGATTTATGAATATAATCTTTGGAAGCTTGTTATGATTGATTTTTTTTTTCTTCTTGTCAGTATTCTACTAAATGCGTGTGAAGGTTGCCTCTTTTTTGGGGTTTTAATGAAAGCTACATAACAACCAAACAATAAAAGCCTCTGTTAGTTTCTTTAGTTTCCTTTTAGTCTCTCTAATTTTTTGCTGACCTTGTGCCTTCTCTTACTAACTGACAATTGGATGTTCACTTGGTGTTGTATTTCAGAAAGAGTGCTGTAATTTTCTATGAATTGCTTGATTTTCATTCATCATGTGTACATATACATAGGAAGCCCTGCTTATTACCTCCTCTCTCATGCTTACTATCCTAGGATTGTCTACCCTTCATGTATGTGAGTTTTAAATTTTCATCATTATATATGTTATTAAACATTATAGATTATTTAAGGCATCATCTATTATCTGAATTCTGCTTAGTCTTAGTTCCATGTGCATTAATTCACTCTTTAATTCATACATTTACATTTTAGCATTTTCATAATCCAATTACCAACTGACTAATCTGTTATTGCAATTAGATTATGCGACATTATATTTGTTGCCTTGCATTTTTGTAATGAAATAGGCAATACATTCATTACAATTACTTTCTTTTGAGATGATTGGTTTTCTATGGTGTGGCCCTTTTTCGGGTCTGCAATATATAAATTTATGATAATCTGGTTGCATTTCTCTCTCTCTCTCTCTCTCTCTCTGTTTTGGTATGTTGGGCATATTGTTGATGTTGAAAAGTTTGTGACTCATTCGAAAAACACTAGATAGAATTTATTAATTGTAATGCAAATGACATGATATTTGTAGCATATCAAAATGTGGTGGAGGAGACCACAACCAAGTTACCACCCCCTAACACAAAAGGAAAAGGAGTTGTGGTGAAAACAAAATGTAAAGGAGGGGCGGTGCATTCCAAAGAAAAAGCAGCTGCAATTAAAGGGAAAGGCAAAGCATCACCACAAAAATACAAGACAACTTTGCCGAAACCAGAACCACGCCCTATTAGTAAGCGGCTAAGGCTAAGGAAGAAAACATAAATTGTATTATGAGTATTTTGTCTTTGTGGTATACGTTCATAAGTGAGATTATATATTTTGTGGTAGATGTGAACTTATGTAACTTGTTTGATGCTATAAATTAATTATATAACGATGTCAAATATGATCGTCCATTGGTCTCTGTGAATGGATTGAATGAGTTAATTTGAAAGGAAGTTACCATAAGATGGAAAGGGGATTGATAGATTGGCTCACCTAAGAGTAAAAGGAAATAATGCAATCGACAAACAGTCAGTGGGCAATTGAAAAAGAATAATGCAATAGACAAACAGTGAGCAGAAAATTGAACAAGAATACTCCAATTGACAATCCGTAAGTTTGAAATTGCAAACGTGCATCCATGCCTTTTTTCATCCCTTTTGGCTTGGTTTTCCATAGGATTTCAATTCCCGTTCGACATAGTTTTCTAACCCCAAAGCTTATGTAACTTGTTTGATGCTATAAACGTAGTATATAATTGTTTCACCCGTTATTTGCAGCCACTGAGTTTCTTCTCTGAACATGCCTTGATGCATAATAAACTGGGGATGCTAGATTGATCCAATGCTGCAAATGTAGGATATTTTGATCTCTACGTAAGTAGGAACAACATTCATGAAGAACTTAATTCTAGTTGAGCAGTAGAAAATCTGATTTAGCAACTGACTGGTCGTCACAGATTGCTGTCACGAACACAAATCATGATTAATACTGTGAAGATTCAATAATTGTGTAAATGACGCCAAATTCGGATATGTCGTAGTAGGCATCCAACTGAACAACTTTCATGAAGGCTGAAGGTTCATTTGAGGACTGGAAGCTGGCCAGAATTGGACCATAATTAGGCCAGAATTGCCACTGTTTTCAGCTTTCGCTGTTGCTGGTATGCTTCTGATGTTTGATGTCGCGAGGATCCCACATTTATCCGAATGATGCCAAATTCGGATATGTCGTAGTAGACATCCAACTGAACAACTTTCATAAAGGACGAATGTTCATTTGATGACTGGAACCTGGCCAGAATTGGGCCAGAATTAGGCCAGAATTGCCACTGTTTTCGTGCATCGCTGTTGCTGGTATGCTTCTGATGTTTGATGTCGCGAGGATCCCAAATTTATCCGAATGACGCCAAATTCGGATATGTCATAGTAGACATCCAACGGAACAACTTTCATGAAGGACGAAGGTTCATTTGAGGACTGGAAGCTGGCCAGAATTGGGCCATAATTAGGCCAGAATTGCACTGTTTTCAGCTTTCGCTGTTGTTGGTATGCTTCTGGTGTTTTCAGCTCTTAGGATTCCAAATTTGTCCAAATATACCGAAATTTGGATATGGTGCAGTAGACATAGAGATGAACAACTCTCATGAAGAACGAAAATTGATTTGAGCGCTGGAAACTGATTCTAGCCATATTTTGGCCATTTTGATGTTCATGGCAAATTATCTTCCATTTTAGGCAAAAATTTAATTTTTGGTACAAACAATAATGATGTCAAATATGATCGTCTATTGTTGTATGTGAATCGAATGAATGAGTTAATTTGAAAGGAAGTTACCATAAGATGGACAGGCCACTGATAGATTGGCTCGCCCAGGAGGAAAAGGAAATAATTTAATTGACAAACAGTCACTAAGACATTGACAGAGCATAATGCAATTGACAAACGGTAAATTAGAAACTGACCAAGAATAATACAATTGCCAAACAGTGAGTTGCAAATTGAAAACAAATGAATGCAATTGACAAACCGTAAGTTTCAAAGTGCAAACGTGCATGCATTCCTTTTTTCAAAAAAAGAACATGTAGTACAATATTAAGGTAAAGGGGAACATTCGGAAGGTAAATTGGGTCCTTAGTATCGTAAACATGAATGTTTACAATATTAAGGTCTCGTATTACTCTATTTAGGATAGTTATGTTCCAGGAGATTGTAAAACTCATCTTTATTATGGTAATTTCGTAATTTACAAAGAGAAGGACATGTATTACAATATGAAGGTAACTAGGGACATTGAGAAAGTAAATTGGGTCCTTATACGTGTAAACACAAACGTTTACTATATTAAGGTCTTGTTTTACTCCGTTTTGGACAGGTATGTTCCATATGATTGTAAAATGCATCATTAATCTTGTAATATCGTACTTTACAAATATAAAGACATGTAGTACAACATTAGGGTCAAGGGGAACATTCGGAAGGTAAATTGGGTCCTTAGTATTGTAAACATGAATGTTTACAATATTAAGGTCTCGTATTACTCTATTTAGGATAGTTATGTTCCAGGAGATTGTAAAACACATCCTTATTATGGTAATTTCGTAATTTACAAAGAGAAGGACATGTATTACAATATGAAGGTAACTAGGGACATTGAGAAAGTAAATTGGGTCCTTATACGTGTAAACACAAACATTTACTATATTAAGGTCTTATTTTACTCCGTTTTGGACAAGTATGTTCTACAAGATTGTAAAATGCATCCTTAATCTTGTAATATCAAAATTTACAAAGATAAAGACATGTAGTACAATATTAGGGTCAAGGGGAACATTCGGAAGGTAAATTGGGTCCTTAGTATTGTAAACATGAATGTTTACAATATTAAGGTCTCGTATTACTCTATTTAGGATAGTTATGTTCCAGGAGATTGTAAAACACATCCTTATTATGGTAATTTCGTAAATTACAAAGAGAATGACGTCTAATACAATATTAAGGTAACTAGGGACATTAGGAAAGTAAATTGAGTCCTTATACGTGTAAACACAAACGTTTACTATATTAAGGTCTTGTTTTACTCGGTTTTGGACAGTTATGTTCCATGTGATTGTAAAATGCATCCTTAATCTTGTAATATCGAAATTTACAAAGATAAAGACATGTAGTACAATATTAGGGTAAATGGGAACATTCGGATGGTAAATTGGGTCCTTATACTTGTAAACTCGGATGTTTACAATACTAAGGTCTTGTATTACTCTTTTATGGATAGTTATGTTCCAGAACATTGTAAAACCCATCCTTAATCTTGTAATATCGTAATTTACAAAGAGAATGACGTTTAGTACAATATTAAGGTAACTAGGGACGTTAGGAAAGTAAAGTGAGTCATTATACGTGTAAACACAAACTTTTACTATATTAAGGTCTTGTTTTACTCGATTTTGGACAGTTATGTTCCATTTGATTGTAAAATGCATCATTATCTTGTAATATCGTAATTTATAAAGATAAAGACATGTAGTACAATATTAGGGTAAATGGGAACATTCAAATGGTAAATTGGGTCCTTATACTTGTAAACTCGGATGTTTACAATACTATGGATTAAGTGAACCCTAATGTTGTAATCATAGTTCAAAAACTTGTAAACAGCTACCCAAATCTTGTAACTTATAAGTTTTAGGATCCTCTTACAATGTTATGGTACTCTCATATCCAAACTATTGTAAATCACTATCCAATCATATGCCAATTGCCAAACAGGAAGGGCATAATTGCATGACCCTTATGCAATTGCATTTTCAAAAAGTGGAAACTTGATAACTTGTATAACCGGTAACCAATTTTTTTTAAAATCTGGAAGCATCATAAAGGACAAATGGTGCATGGGTGCACCTGGTGCACTGTAGAAGGTGCCGTTTTTAGAGTTGGCAAGGTCTTTTCTAGTTGCCCACTTTATATGTAGCCGCCCACTTACATATATATATAATATTAATTAGTCTAAGCTATAAAGCCCAAGTGAATGCCTACACCCACATTCTGACATTCATATATAAATACATATATATATTTAAATGAGAATGAAGATTAAATGAAGTCTCCCTTGGCAGACTAATTCTAGAGTGCCAAGAATTCAAACGTCATGGGCATCCTGTCATGCCAAGAGATTAAGGGTCTTGGCCCAAGGCACCAATCCAAAGCTCAGCCTACGAAACTAAGTTCAGAAGTTCCAGCAGATGTTTTCTTGCAAGTGGCGGAGTTCAAAGACCGAAAAACATTAACATTGGGAAGATTTTCAAGACATCGGGCAGTTCATGCCTAGAGCTCCGGAAGGCATTAACATCGGGAGGATTTCCAAGGCAGAGTTAGTTGAATGGCCAAACCCATGAGCTGAGGAGCTCTATAAATAGAACATCAGATGAAGAAATAGGGACCTCCGACTCAACACACAAAATCTATCTTTCTATCCTGTACTTTTCAATTCATAGTCTAGGATTTTATCTTTCAAGTTCTTTAGATTATCTAAGTTCTTCGTTTTCCTAGTGTAAGCTTACATTCTTGCAATTTAATTTCAATTGTCTTTACATTCAAATTTAATTCAAGTCTTTATCGCTTTAATCTATTTTATCGCATTTACATTTCTGCCATTTCGTTTATCGCACTTACATTTCTGTCATTTCTTTTATTGCATTTACATTCAATACACTTATCACAAAAATCCTAAAAATAGTCATACAAAGCTCAATCATCCTTGACCTCAAGGAGGAAAAAGAACCTAGGCCAAGAGGAGGTTCCTTGCTTGGTCGATCAATCGTTCGATTAAGAAGTCAGAAGCGCAAAACACTCACACAATCTTTCCATCCAAGCCATCAAGTGGTTTGGTGGTGGCACGCCTACGCATCTCAAGAGAAGAAGGACCAAAAACTCCTTCCGTCGGCCTACTCGGCCGAAAAGAGGGAAACATAATTTGGCACGCCCAATGGGACTACACTATATGAGTGACCGAAAGGAATGGCAACATTCCTACCAGCCGATGAACTACAACGGCTATGATTCTTATGGCTCGAGTAGCCAATCCATCGGCCAACATGGTGGCCACAACCACTTTGGCCAATATAATTTTACCCATCAAGGTGGGCCTAACATCCAATATGACTCAAGTAGTCAATTCGGTAGCCGATATGACAGACACAACTATGTTGGCGGATTTGGTGGCCAATATGGTGGGCACAACTATGTTGGCGGATATGATGTTATGAACCAAAATAGTTTGAATGATCAAAATGGCTTTGGTGGCCAAACTAATCAAGTGGCATGGGGGCAATACACTTACCCAGGTGGCCAAAATAATCCGGCCAATATCTATGATCAGCCTAATTATTATTCCCACCAAGCAGATCATCCAATTGGCTTTGGTGGCCAACATAATCTCAAGGTGGGTGAGATGCCATCTAGCAACCATACCTACATGGGGGAAGAATGTATAAATGAGATGACATCTAAGATGGAAGTTGTATTAAAAGAGTTTGTACAAACTTCCAATGAACTTCTCATCCAAGGTTTGCATAGGATTTCATCTCGACTTAGCCAACTAGCCGAGGGGCAAACCCTCAACCCTAACCTTATTTCTCAATCACAAGAGGAAATTCCTGATATGGTTGCAATTAGACCACCCGTTCCACCTACTCCTCTAGGGAAAAATGAGGTTGGTAGAGAACGTGAGGGTGAGAAAGAGGTGGGCGAGATGACTTTAAAATCGAATATTCAAGGCAACCTTCCTATTGAGAATCTGACATTGGTTGAGGAAAATGAGTCCACCCAAGGGGATGAGATCCAAAAGGTGGTCACCAATGATATGTGCGATATGGTCCAACCCAAGGCAACCATCTTAGGATGTAATGGCCTGCGATCTAGTGAAGAAGAAGGTCGGAGCATGACTCAAGATGCAAAAATAATAGACATGATTGTAGGAGAAAAACCCGACATTGCGATACCACAATTGCAAGTGGTCAAGTTTATTGAGCCCCAGCCAAAGGCCAAGATTGGCCGACCAAATGGACTTGGGGGGCATGAAGGATCGGCCAAAGTGATGGCCAGAAGTCATCCGGGTAGTTCTAGTCATCCTAGTTTTTCTACCCATTGCCAACAAAATGGCAAAATCCAAGTCAAGAACAAGAAGGGCTCCAAGTTTGGAGTAAAACATGGTTGGCCACCGCCATGGTATCCGGAGCAGTTTGATCAAGAGGAATTTCCACGAGGATTCAAAGTTCTGGATTTTGCATTATTTTCAGGAGATGGACTCCAGTCGACCGTGGAGCATATTGGTCGATTCACTGCCCAATGTACCGAAATCGGACATCGTGAGGTCTTGAAATTAAGGCTATTCCCCAGCACCCTCACAGGGGCTGCTTTTTCATGGTATGTCAAACTTCCTCGGAATTTTGTCCCAAATTGGCAGACCGTGGAGCGAATCTTCCTCGAACAATTTTATCGGCCGGAGCCAAATGTGTCAATGGCCAACTTGGCCAAGATGCGCCAAGGACCAAATGAGTCAGTCCAAGAATACTTGGGGAAATTCAGAGAAGCAAGGGCTAGGTGTACGATCAACATGCCTGAACATGAGTTTGGAAAGTTGGCTCAAGGCGGGTTATTGCTCGATCTTCGGAAGAAGTTCGAGGGTATTGAATTTTACGATATTTATGATCTCCTACTGCGGGTGGATCAATATGAAGCTCTTTTAAAGGAGGAACAACAAAAGAATCGGCCGACAAATCGACCGGCTTTCTATAGAAATCTACCAAAACCTTCCACATCTAGAATCATGGCTGTCCATGCGGTGGATGTCAAAGATGTGGATTCAAAGGAGGCAGATGAGGAAATCTTCCTAGAAGAGGAAGGAGAATCGGCAGGGATAAACTTGGCTAAAATCATGGTCAGCGAACCACGCGTATGCAAGGCTTTGTCCAAAGCCTCCAAGGATCAGAGGCCGACAACGGTCCAGATTTCAAAGTTTAGCGGAACTTCTCAAAAGGGAGTCGGAACCAAGTCCTATACCTTTGACATTTCAAAAGCCGAACTAATCTTCGACCAACTTTTAAAAGAAAAGATGATAAAATTACCAAATGGTCATGATATTCCATCGGCTAATGAACTTAGAAACAAGACTTTTTGCAAATGGCATAATGTATGGTCTCACGTTTGCCTTGTTTTTCGGAATGTCGTGCAGGATCTCATTGATCGAAAGATCTTGAAATTTCCAGAGAAAGCTACAATGGGTGTTGATCAGAATCCATTCCCAAATGCTCAGGCCAACATGGTGAATGCCAACTTCCCAAGGCCAGATCAACCTCGACCAAGATTAGACTTGGGTGGCTCCAGAGAGGCAGCGACTGAGAGGAGAGCAAGGGAGAACCAGACGGATCCTAAGGCGAAGGGTAAGGCCAAAATGTACCCAGAAGTGACAAATGCTCTAGATGAGAAAATTCCAATTATGGAAGAACCTCCCAAGGCTATTGTGCTATGCAGCCGATGTCAATGTGAGGTCTCATTGGAGGTAGTTCTGCCAAAACCCAAGGAGCCAGCCAGGGAGCCGACTAAGGAGACAATCAAGGATCAAGCCCAGATAGGTAGACCAAAAAGTGCTGGGAGAAATATGATCAAAAGTTCGGTCGAGAATTACGGCCCATATAGCCCAAGGGGCATGATGGAGACTAGGCCGAACAAACGGCCATTGCATGAGTACCAAGATAGGTACGAGAGGCCGCGATATCTGCCCAAGAGAAGAAATCATCAAATGCCACTAAAGTATGAAGATGTTGATCCGCTGAACCCAAGCCAAGATAAAAATATAAGCATGTGGGTTTCGGCGGGAGAAGGAAAGAGTCGAGATGTGGCCTATGTATCAAGACCTCGCCCATTTGATGGTACTGGTGTCCCAACTTTCAAAATGCCAAACACCAAGGCAGGACAATGGTATAGGAGTAGAGGTTCGAAGTTGCCTCCAATACCCTTGAGCAAAACTCAAACAAGAAGGGCTCAGAGACAATATGCTGCCACTTGTAAAGCAGAGTTTGAGTGGGCGGACGAGAGGCAAGCCCAACTTAACCGATTGGTCGACCTTCGAGAGAAGCTTCGACTGGAAGAGTTGGAGTTCGCCAAAGTTGATGTCGTGGCTTCGTTAGAGGTAGCAGCGGCCAAGGGGATGAAAATGCATCGACAATTGGTGAATGGTCAAGTTATGGTGACAGCCTTAGATGAGCCGATGTTGGAGTTGGAGGCTCATTTGACCGGAGCTTTTGAAGCAAACAATCTCAAGGCGGAATCTAGCAAGCCAATGAAGGTGTTGGACAATGGGCCATCAAAAATTGAGAGATTTAAAAAGAATCAGCCCAAGGCCAATCCTTCGACCTCCAAGAGGCAAACACCAATTAAAGTGGTATCACCACCCGTGGTCGAGGAGAAAAAAGAAAATGACCATGAAATGGTCGAGGATGTTAGAGGAAAACCCCAGACGACAGAAGATAAGCTGACAGCGGAGGAGGACCAAGTCATGGTCGATGTCCAAACATCCGTAGTTGAAGAAAAGGCCGAACTAACGGCCGACGTAGAAACCGAAGAGACTTCAGAAAACCTAGGAGGTGCTTTGGCTAATGATGAAGAATTTTATGGGGAAAATGAAGAGTATGGTGATGGCGAGTATTTTGAAGACCTCCCAGAAGAGGCTATGGAGCAACTAGCTAATGAATGTAGGGAAGAGATTACCAAGTTGGAGAGTGAACTGAAGACAAGTAAGACCAAGGTGAAGTTTGGGGACTTTGACGAGGTCGATGCCATGGTGGTCACACTTCCATTATTTTTCGAGGCTCAGCCAGGTCAGCCAAACTCCATGGATGGAGATGTTTTTGATGAAGTCGAGTCCATGGTTCAGATGGGAGAACCAAAGGAAATCGAGGAAATTCGGGAGACTCCGAAGGCAGAGGTAGCTCAACCTCAAATTATGATGCCGAGTACGGAGAAGAAAATGCCAGAGAAAGTGTGATTTGAAATGCCCACCAAGAATATGTCCTCCCATCTTAAACCTTTATACGTAAATGCTCACTTTGATGGGGTTCCAGTGAGCAGAGTTCAAGTTGATACGGGAGCCACGGTGAATATTCTCCCAGCTTCAGTGATGAGGAAGTTGAAGAAAAGTTCAGAAGAACTAATTCCGACTGAGACAACGGTTAGTGGTTTTGTGGGAGACACCACGATATCGAAAGGAATCATCCCACTCCAAGTCAGAGTAGGGGAAAAGGTCAGGGTGACAACTTTCTTCGTGGTGGAAACAACGGCTCACTTTACCGCGTGGTTAGGTCGAGATTGGATTCACGGAAATATGTGTGTCCCTTCCTCGCTCCATCAGACTTTGCAGTTTTGGCACGAAGATGGGAGCGTGGAATTGGTTCAAGCCGACTCACGGCCTTTCATGGCTTCAGCTAACGCGGTAAAGGCCAGGTTTTACGAGGATGATCTTGGTCCTCTTTATTTTACGGGGTCAGATATGAACAGCCGACCTACGGGAGTCCTGGCCAAGAAGTTGATAGACTTGGGGGCATACGATGCCCAAGCAGATGGGGAGCGCCCCACGATCTCTGATTTTTTCTCTCTCAATGAGTGATACAACCACAAAGGAAGAGAATAGAGCCACGGTGGAAGACACCTTGAGACGGCTATACGGTTTTTGGGCCGAGAGAGCGGCCGAGCATGGGTCCACGACTCATTTGGTGGAATTCCTCCACGAAGGCCCTGAAGATGATGCACCTGAAATTGAGGAAGTGGAGTTGGCACCAACTCAGATGGATGATTCAAAGGCGGAAGTCCAAGACCCTTTGTTGGAAATCAACTTGGGGACCGAAGACAATCGTCGGCCAATCTACATCAGTGGTCTGTTGGAGCCAGAACTTCGGGCCAAGATGGAAGAGCTTTTAAGAGAGTTCAAGGATTGCTTTGCTTGGGATTACACTGAGATGCCTGGACTAAGTCGTGACTTGGTCGAGCACCGTCTACCAACAACGGAGGATTTCAAGCCCTTTAAGCAGCCACCTGGTCTCGATTCTGACTTCAAGGAAGAAATTGTAAGGCTTGTTAAAGCCAAATTTATTAGGCCAGCAAGATATGTGGAGTGGCTTTCTAATATTGTACCTGTAAAGAAGAAAACGGGAGCAATAAGAATTTGTGTTGATTTTCGTAACCTTAATCTCGCAACTCCCAAAGATGAATATCCCATGCCTATGGCGGACCTCTTAGTTGATGGGGCGGCCAAGCATGAAATTTTATCCTTCATGGACGGACACTCTGGCTATAACCAAATTTTTATAGCCGAAGAAGATATTCACAAGACAGCCTTTAGATGTCCTGGTTCCATTGGAACCATTGAGTATGTCGTGATGCCTTTCGGCCTCAAGAATGTCGGGGCCACATATCAACGGGCAATGAATGCCATCTTCCATGACATGATCAGTCGAAACTTAGAAGTTTATATCGACGATGTGGTTGTGAAGTCAGAATCGAGACCAGGTTATTTGGATGACCTTCGGTTAGCCTTCGAGAGAATGCGAAAGCATCAATTGAAGATGAATTCAAAGAAATGTGCCTTTGGGGTTTCCGCCGGAAATTTCCTAGGATTTTTGGTGCATGAAAGGGGGATTGAAATTGATAAAAATAAGGCTAAGGCCATCATTGATGCACCGCCCCCGAAAAACAAGAAAGGATTGCAAAGTTTGCTAGGCCAAATAAACTTCCTCCGGAGGTTTATAGCTAATTCCGCCGGGAAAGTCGAGCCTTTTTCATCTTTGCTAAAACTCATGCATGAGGAGAAATTTCGGTGGGAAGAAGTTCACCAAAAGACATTTGATTCCGTCAAAGAGTATTTGACCAAGCCACCGGTGCTAATCCCGCCGAAGCGAGGCCGACCTTTGAAGTTATATATTTCGGCCGTAGAAAATTCTATCGGAAGTCTTTTGGCCCAAGACAACGATGAGAAAAAGGAGCAAGCAGTGTACTACCTTAGCCGAATTCTAACGGCCACCGAGAGAAAATATTCACCAGTGGAGAAACTTTGTTTAGCCTTATACTTCACCGCAACCAAGTTAAGGCACTATATGTTGCCTTCTGTGGTGCATATAATCGCCAAGACTGATTTGATCAAGTACATGCTCACTCAACCAATCATTAGAGGGCGGATTGAAAAATGGACGATGGCATTAGCAGAATTCACCTTCCGATACGTGCCTCAGCAGGCCATCAAGGGGCAAGCCTTGGCTGATTTCTCGGCCTCTCACCCTTGTGTTGAAATAGAAGATATGGACTTCTTCAAAGTCAACATGACAAGTTTATTCCCATGGCGTCTCTATTTCGACGGATCTCGAACATCAAATATGGGGGGACCAGGTGTCATCATTGAATCACCCCAAGGATTCCGAACTCGTTATTCATTTCAATTAGACTTTGATTGTACCGACAATCAGGCCGAATATGAGGCCTTGATCACTGGGTTGGAAATTTTGAGGGAACTTGGAATAAATAATGTGTCATCAAAGGGGGATTCGATGTTGATTCTGAAACAACTATCCGGCGACTATAAGGTAACCAGCCAAGCATTGCTTGGCTATCATGCCTTGGCCAGCAACAAAGTAATAAAAGGGATTTTGGAAAAATGATTGAGAAAAATCCTAAAGAATGGTACTCTCTCTTCTCCAATACCCTTTGGGCGTACAGGACCTCTAAAAGGTCTGGCACGGGAACGACGCCATTCGCACTCACATACAGCCATGACGCCGTCTTACCTCTCGAGATCTCGGTAAAATCTTTAAGGGTGGCTCGCCACGCTGAGTGGAGTAAGGATGAGTATAACCAGGCGATGGCTCAAGAGCTAGATGATCTTGACGAAGTTCGACTTGAGGCTTTGGATAAATTAAAGGCCCAAAAAGAAAAGGTGGCCAGGGCGTATGATAAGAGGACCAAGGCCAAGAGTTTTGGGGTTGGAGATTTAGTATGGAAAACTATTCTCCCATTAGGAACGAAAGATCATAGTTTTGGTAAATGGTCTCCAACCTGGGAAGGACCTTTCCTCGTCAACCAAGTTTTAGGAAAAGGAGCATATAGGTTGAGTTATGAGAATGGTCGTCTCCATGATTCACCCATTAATGGCCGCTTTTTGAAGAAATATTACCCAACGGCTTGGGAAATGGCGGAGAGATAGTCCGCCGCAAAGAGCCATCTCATAATAAAACAATGTTTTTATTGGAAGAACGGGCCACATAAGAGGACTTCTTACAAAAGATATATAGTCTTGGGTTTCAATTTGCTTACCTCTACACCAATTCAGAGCTAAACAAATCGAGGGGGCAATGTTTGGGGGTGGTGAGAATTCACCAAACCCGGGTGCCTTTTGGAAATAGAGAATTGGTTGGGTGTAAAGAATAAAAGTCGGCCGGGGTGAGAGGCTTGAGATGCGGCCCGGGGTGTGGAAAAAATACGGCCGGATGTCTACTTGGTTGGGAGAGTGCGGCCGGGTCTATTGTGAAATGCGGCCGGGTGTTGTGACTTGGGAATTCCAAGATGGAGCGGATGGGGTTTTTTTGTTTAGGCGGAGACAAATTTGCTGGGTAATGCTTGAATGTGGCTTTCCAAGTATGATATAATATATATATATATATAATATAAGAAAGTGTAAGGACAAGGTGCGGCCAAGGTTGGATGTTTTTGAGAAGATGGGCCAAAAAGTTATTTGGTCCTATTTTATATATATGAATGGGTGGATGCATGCATGAATACGGCCAAAGCTTGGAGTTCTTTGGAATTGATGTGGCCAAAAAGTTTTGTAAAGCAAATTGCAAAGGTACGGTGGGGCACTGCTGGAATTACTAGGATATCTCGGCGGGATTTTTGTAGAAGTTGCGGCGGGATTTTGTAGAAGCTCGGCGGGATATTTGTAGGAAATCTCGGCGGGATTTTGTAGAAGCTCGGCGGGATTTTTGTAGAAGTTGCGGCCGGATTTTTTGGTTTGGAGCAAACACAGTTTTGGAGAATGGCGGCCTGGTATTTGTTGAGATGCGGCCGAGATTTATGTATGGTTGTTGCCCACTTTTTTCACAACTAGAAGGGTGAAGGGCCGCAACGATTCTGGCGGCTACAATATTTGGGTGGCCTTGCGAATAGTTGGCTGAAGGGTTTGTAGGGCTAAATCCAATTGCCTTTTATATATATATATGTTATAATATATAAGGAATATTGCGGCTGGGCTGTTTTTAGAGTTGGCAAGGTCTTTTCTAGTTGCCCACTTTATATGTAGCCGCCCACTTACATATATATATAATATTAATTAGTCTAAGCTATAAAGCCCAAGTGAATGCCTACACCCACATTCTGACATTCATATATAAATACATATATATATTTAAATGAGAATGAAGATTAAATGAAGTCTCCCTTGGCAGACTAATTCTAGAGTGCCAAGAATTCAAACGTCATGGGCATCCTGTCATGCCAAGAGATTAAGGGTCTTGGCCCAAGGCACCAATCCAAAGCTCAGCCTACGAAACTAAGTTCAGAAGTTCCAGCAGATGTTTTCTTGCAAGTGGCGGAGTTCAAAGACCGAAAAACATTAACATTGGGAAGATTTTCAAGACATCGGGCAGTTCATGCCTAGAGCTCCGGAAGGCATTAACATCGGGAGGATTTCCAAGGCAGAGTTAGTTGAATGGCCAAACCCATGAGCTGAGGAGCTCTATAAATAGAACATCAGATGAAGAAATAGGGACCTCCGACTCAACACACAAAATCTATCTTTCTATCCTGTACTTTTCAATTCATAGTCTAGGATTTTATCTTTCAAGTTCTTTAGATTATCTAAGTTCTTCGTTTTCCTAGTGTAAGCTTACATTCTTGCAATTTAATTTCAATTGTCTTTACATTCAAATTTAATTCAAGTCTTTATCGCTTTAATCTATTTTATCGCATTTACATTTCTGCCATTTCGTTTATCGCACTTACATTTCTGTCATTTCTTTTATTGGATTTACATTCAATACACTTATCACAAAAATCCTAAAAATAGTCATACAAAGCTCAATCATCCTTGACCTCAAGGAGGAAAAAGAACCTAGGCCAAGAGGAGGTTCCTTGCTTGGTCGATCAATCGTTCGATTAAGAAGTCAGAAGCGCAAAACACTCACACAATCTTTCCATCCAAGCCATCAAGTGGTTTGGTGGTGGCACGCCTACGCATCTCAAGAGAAGAAGGACCAAAAACTCCTTCCGTCGGCCTACTCGGCCGAAAAGAGGGAAACACTTTCCTTATGAACACCTCCGCACAGTATCTCCATCTTCTTCTTTTTCTTTTATTTATTTACTCTTTTTTTTTTTTCTAAATTATTTCCCTTTCTCAATGATGCAATTTACTCTTGCACCAAATTATCACCGCACCGCACCATTTTCCAATCTCCAAATGATGAACAAGAACCAAACCCACTGCACCTGCACCTGACTTGGCTTCCCCACCTCAGCAAAAGCCCTCATAATCAACTTCGGCGACGCCAACTGCACGGGTAGTGGGTGTGCTGAAGAAGTTTGGTGGGGTGTACTGAAGAGATTTGGATGGCTGGACTGGGTTGGGGTGGCCTTGGGTCGAGAAGGGGTTGGATCTGGTGAGCTCATCGTCGGAATCTCTCCGTCTCTTTGTAAACTCCCCAATTCGTCTCTCTGTTTTAGTTGGGTAGGTGGTTGTTTGGGTATGGTGTTGGCTGGATAAGTTGGGCTGGGGAGGTTGGATCTGGAGAGAAGAGAGACAAGGAGCCAAAAATTGAACTTGTGAAAACTAGTATCATGGATTCTCATCCAATCATGAAAAAAGATAGCTGAAAACAATGAGATAAATGTCTGCCTTGTCTTGGCAAAAATCAATCATGGTAACAATTTATGTAAAACATGCAGTCAAATTATCTCAACTAATGCAGAAACTAGAGTGCTTTCTTAATTTATGTAAGTTCTTTTTCCAGCTCCTTGAGGAGATCTTCTCCATAAGCTTCAGCATTAGTTTGTCGGATCACCTTTCATTGAGCGGCATTTCTATGGTTCCCCATCCTGCAATTGTATTGATAAAAATTCAAGATTACATGAAACCAAATACCCCAATCATGAAAAGTCACACCACACACACACAAAAGAAAGAAAGAAGATAAACTCTGGGCTAAACTATTTTAGTTGTTTTCTATGCTCAGCTTAATGGACGCTTACTGTGGCTATAATCAAATCCTGATACACCAGGATGACAAGGCGAAGACCTCTTTCATCATCGAGAGAGGGACCTACTGCTACAAGGTCATGCTCTTTGGGCTGAAGAACGTCGGAGCAACCTACCAAAGGCTTGCGAATAAAATTTTCAAGGAGCAAATCGATAAAACCATGGAAGTCTACGTAGATGACATGCTGGTCAAAGCCCCTGAGCGTGCAGACCACATCAAGAACCTCGTCAAGGCATTTAGCCTGCTCCGCCAGTATCGCATGAAGCTGAGTCCAAGTAAATACACGTTCGGTGTATAGTCCGACCGATTCTTGGGATACCTAGTCACTCAACGAGGTATCGAGGCACACCCAGGCCAAATCAAGGCCATTCTCGAGATGAAGTCACCTTTAACAATGAAGGAAATACAAAGTCTGACAAAAAGAGCAGCGGCCCTCAACCGATTCCTTTCGAGTTCTACCGACAGGTGCAGACCATTCTTCAAAGCTTTGAAGAAGAGACAAAAAGACAAGTGAGACGAGGAGTGCGAAGTAGCTTTCCAGAATTTGAAGACTTACCTCACTTCACCTCCCCTGCTCTCAAAGCCAGTTCCTGGTGAAGACTTGTTTGTGTCCCTGGCAATGTCTAGCTCAACCGTCAACTTAGCTCTCATCCGAGAAGAACTAGGGGCCCAACATCCAGTATTCTATACGTCAAAAGCTCTCTTCGATGCAGAGACTCGCTATCCAAAATTTGAGAAGCTTATTTTCGCCCTTGTAGTTTTCGCGAGAAAACTGCGACCCTACTACCAAGCCCTCACCAGATCATCGTCATGACCGACTTTCCTTTGAGATCAATTCTCCACAGCGCTGACGCTTCTCAACGACTCATGAAGTGGGCTATAGAGCTAAGCCAATACGACCTCCTCCACCGATTGAAGACTGCAATAAAAGCCCAAGCTTTAGCAGACTTTGTTGCAGAATTCACTCAATCGGCCAAAGAAGAGAAGCTGGTCAACAAAAACAAGGAAAGTTCGAGAGCAGACAAGACCTCCTCCGCTGAACCTGACCAACTCAGAGACATGTGGCAGTCGCGCGTAGATGGAGCGTCAAACCAAAAAGGAGCTGGAGTAGGCGTCGTCATCATCACCCCGGATGGAACCTTGTTGGAGTAAGCTATCACGCTTGGCTTCTCGGCCTCAAACAACGAGGCAGAGTATGAGGAATTGCTCACTAGCTTGCGCTTGGCGAAGGAGCTATCAATCAAGAAGCTTGCCATCTACTTAGATTCCCAACTGATCACAAATCAAGCCTCAGGAGAATACATGGCAAAACACCCATGGATGATGTTGTACCTTAACAAAGTCCAAGAACTGTTGAAGGCATTTCCTACCTTCACCATCCATCAAGTGCCCCGAGCAGAGAACAAGCACGTAGACGCACTGGCAAGCCTAAGATCAGCTTTGGATACTCAGTTCAGACGCTTCATCCCGGTCGAGCACCTTGATCAACCAAGCATAGAAGAGACAGAGCAGCAGAGCTTGATGCAGATTGATGAGGATCCTAGCTGGCAAGATCCCATCATCGACTACCAAGTGAATGAGAACTTGTCAAAGGACAAGTCCGAGGCCAGAAAAATCAAACAGAAAGCTGCGAGATACTACATAAAAGACAACATGCTTATTTGCAGATCATACTCCGGCCCTCATCTTACCTGCATCAAATACTCGCAAACGCTCGAGGTGCTCTACAAAATGCACGATGGCGAATGTGGGAATCACGCTAGGGGCAGATAGCTTGCCTAGAAGGCTCTCCGCATAGGCTATTTCTGGACTACCATGAGCCAAGACTACACTGAGTATGCTCAAAGATGTGATCCATGCCAACACTATAAACCAATCCCTGGCCTGCCAGTAGAGGTGTACCATCCGTAGAACAGTCCATGGCCATTCATGCAGTGGGCTATTGACTTAGTGGGACCTATGCCGCCAGCACCTGCTAAGAATTAGATGATGATCGTTGCCACTGATTACTTCACCAAATGGATCGAGGCCGAGGCTCTATCTGGAAGGACATCATCTGCTGATTCGGTTGCCCGTAGTAGATAGTTACCAATAATGGTACACAGTTCGTGGGCTGGCAGATCACCGCATTCTTTATCACGTATGGCAACGAGCCTCCCTCACTTCCATTGAAGACAAGCTTCTTTCGATGTTATCCATGTTGCTTATTTCTTTTATTCAATAAAATGATGTAATCACACCAACATCAATACAAGTACAAGCTTTTCAATAGATTATTTTTCGAGCGTTATGTTCCCGGACATACACATACAGGTGACGAGCCTTACCTCTATTGAAGACGAGTTACTTTTGAGTACAAGCTTCTTCAATAGAGTATTTTTTGAGCGTTATGTCTCCTGGACATACACATATAGGCGACGAGCCTTACCTCCGTTGAAGACATGTTACTTTCAAGTACAAGCTTCTTCAACAAAGTATTTTTCGAGCGTTATGTCCTCCGGACATAGACATACACATACAGGCAACGAGCCTTACCTCCGTTGAAGACGTGTTACTTTCAAGTACAAACTTCTTCAATAGAGTATTTTTTGAGTGTTATGTCCCTCGGATATACACATACAGGTGACGAGCCTTACCTCAATTGAAGACAAGTTTGAGTAAAAGCTTCTTCAACAGAGTATTTTTCGAGCGTTATGTCCTCAGACATACACATACAGGCAACGAGCCTTACCTCTTTTGAAGACAAGTTACTTTCGAGTACAAGCTTTTCAATGGAGTATTTTTTGAGCGTTATGTCCCCAGACATACACATACAGGCGACGAGCCTTATCTCCATTGAAGGCAAGTCGAGTACAAGCTTTTCAATGGAGTATTTTACGAGAGCTATGTCTCCGGACATACACTTACAAGATGCAATGCGAATTGAAGATTGAAAAACAACTGAATATTTCATAGAAAAACAGCCAACCGGCCAAGTTCAACAAGAAAGAAGATGGTCAACTAAAGACCGCTTATTGAAAAAATTACAAAGTTCAAAAACAACAAAATGGGGCTACATCTACTAGGGGACTTTGGCAGATGACCTTTAGCCGACTACACCCTCAGCTACCTCCTGATGGGGCAACTTGGAGAAGCACCATTCTTGCAGTCCAAGTCTCCCAGCTTGTACGCGTTAGCAGCAATCTCATGCTTGGATGCCTCAATGGCTTTAACATGGGTGTCAAACTTGACCAGCAGCTTGTCACAATTTTGGTCCAAGGCAGCATACTTATGTTCGAGGTGAAAGTAGGCCTCCTTGCGTTCGAGCAGAGTAGCCACAAGAGACTTGAGCTCACCATCTTTTTGGCCAAGAGAACTCTTCAGCGCAAACATACTCTCCTTCATCTCGGACATCCTCGCATCATGGTAGATTCGCTCGTTCGAGAGCTTGTCGGTCAGATTGGCATTCTTCTTCATCAGCTTGTCGAGCGGAGTAGATGGAGGGCAACAACACACGAGTTTCGCAAGGCCCCAACAGCAAAAATCATCCCATTTTGAAGATGGTACATGACAGCTTCTTCTTGCTTATCCAAGGTTGCCAACTTGATGTATATGGTCAACCAACTTGGCACAAGCAGATGGACTTGACAAGAAGTTCGTTTTTAGCAATTATGACACATGCTCACCCCTAGCAGAGCTATCACTAACTCCCGGACCAGCAGTTCGCGCAACTGAATGACTTTTTGCTCTAGCAAACGACCCTTTAGCACTCATGGCCACAACTTGCAACATTGAGTCAGCTCCGTGCTTGACTGTTTGTGCTTTGCAGACAAGTCGTGATTGGTAGACAGAGCTACAATCCTCTCAATTTGATTGTGCTTCCATCGTTCAACATCTTCTGCAGGGGTAGACCACTAACCTTCTTTGTCATGAAGCGTGCGGTAGATGTGGCCGAGCAGGAATGGGCCGAGTGCTAATCTTCCTCTCTGCGCAAGGTAATCGGCCAAGTGGGCGAACTCCAGGGTGACCTTGTTCGCCTGGGTGCAGAACACAAACTTGCACAGCCAGTACAGCAAGAATACGGCGTGCTCAACTTCGCCGAGGGGGGCGATAGCGTCATCTTCGGCGCTGTCCTCTACGCCGAAGTTGCCGTAGAAACTGGAATAGTTGAGCATATTCTTCACCTTGCTCCCGGCGACTCTCGTAAGAGTAGGCCATGCGAATTTAAAGCTCCCTTCCGCCTCGGGAGCAACAAGTGCGGCGTTTACTTCCACGCCGAGGGGAGAGAGGCCAAACAGAGCGGCCATGTCCAGAACGGTCGGCGTCATCATACCGAACCGAAAGTTCATGGTATTGGTGGCCGACGACCAGAAGCACAAGGCCGCGACCAGAAGAGACCGGTCCATGACGAGCGGCTGATCGAATAGCTTGATCAAGTGGTAGATGCCTTGATCCTTCCATTGCTGGCCGAAGAAATGCTCCATCCTCGGCAGCCATTTCTCCCAATCCGGGGTCACGGTTGGCCATTGCTGCTGCGGCCTGACAACATTCCAATCTTGGAAATCCCCCCCGTCGAAGGCCGAGAGGTCCACCAGATCGTTCTTCATGAGAGCCACTAGCCTCTCTGGCATTCCGCCATTTACGGAGGGACCGAGGATGTAGGAGTCAGTAGGGATGCCGTCGTCATCGGACCAGGGCGTGATGATGTCGGGGAGGACCGAGCCCGGGATTTCTCGGCAAATATCCTCGAACTTAGTCTGGAAGGCTTGTGACCGAGCTTCAGCAGATGTGGGGGTACTGGAGGCCATTAAAGCAGATTTAAGATAAGTGTTTAAGGGGGAAATGCAGAAAAAGGCGATGAACGTAAAGGACACTGGAAGAAAATCCTGAAAAAGGGTAAGGGTTTGTAGGTTCTGGAAAGGGCGAAACTCAAGAGTGAAAGAGAGTTCCGAGTTCAGGCAAGATTCTCTGGTAAACTTGGAAGTTCGAGAGCTTGGTAGGCTTGAAGGTTTGAGAGAGGGGTTTTGGCAAAGCTTGGGCATCTGAGGGTTCTGAAAGCGTAAAGAAGAAACGAAGAAGTTTGGGTTTTTATATTGGCGCTAGAATTCGAAAACGAAAGGGCGTGGCTCTCTCAAGAGACGTAACGTTCTGACAAGCGTACTCAAAAAGCACAATGACGTGTCGAAAGCCCCGAGGTCGTCTTTTCGTCTGACGAAACGAAGCGACGCCTCGCGCAAGTCTGGGCAATGATGGCCTGCATGACGTGCTTGGGCATTGAATGCGCCGACTAGCCTGCGCATTTAATGCAACAGTTGTCAATCACTTCAGAAGGAATGCAAAGGGTCCATCCCTTGGAATCCATTCGGCCCCAGCCTACGCCGAGACCGAAGAATCCAGGGATGTGGGGGCAATGTTTGTGCCTAATAAATCACGGCCATGAACTGACCGAAGGAGCCCCTTTTCTCGGCCCTGGCATTTGCTCAAGCGCTGCGTTTCACCAAGGTATTTTTTGCCTTCCTGAAAACAACGGAAAAGTTGCCAAGGCATGATCATCTCGGCCTCGATTGTAAGCCGAGCCGAGGCCGAGCAAAATCACGGTCAGAGATATCAGAATCAAATCATCACGTGATAGCAGGGTCCCATGCTTCATTTAATGAAGTAATGCCTCTGTTTATTGCAGCAAACCCACTGGCCACGAATAAGCATTTAATGCATGAGGGAAGGTGGGAAGTGACTGAAGTCAGGTTGTGGCGACAGGAAACAGAGTGATTAGACGTGGACATTCTCACAAGAATTCTTGCAGCTTGAGAGATTAGGTCACCAGCTATCAGAACAATAAATGAGTCCCCACGGCCAGAGGTGCAGAACCCACGATCAGGGCGGCGGCCGAGATTTACCAAGATTTATAGAGTCACACCACCATGCTTCACAATCCCAAATGTCGATTAGACTACCCACTTGCTCTGATCAGACTCCACTATGCAGGATTTCAGCCTCGATTACTCCTCCAGGAACTCTTCCTATAAATACAAGGTTCAAGACTATTTTCAAGAGGTTCAAACACCAAACCAAAGCCTCCCACGGAGCAACTTATATTTTCCTGTAATGCACTTTCAATATCTTTACTTGTTTTCCTAGGAGTAGTGTTAGACTGTAAGGAAAATTCATTCATCAATATATCATACGACCCTTGATTTTCAAGGCACCGGAGCATCATCCTTGTTATTCGCTCATTCACCCCATATATCATACGACCGTCGCTCCCTGAGCAGCGCGCCGGAGCACCGCCCAAAACCCACCAACACCATCACTAAACGGCCTTGTAGCTCAGGCCGTGAACCTAACAGCCGAGATTAGTTCCTCTCTCGGCTACAATCGTTTGATTAGAAGACGAGTCCAAACAGGCGCACCACTTAACCATTCTATCCACATCATGGAGGCTGGCGTATAGCTCCTCGAGATCATCGGAGGAGGTGGCCTCCTGAGCATGAGAAAGAGTTTGGGTGAGAAACAATTAGCTAAGACATAAGCGAATAACAAAAAGAGAGGGCTGAATACTCATGGCGAGCGAAAGCTCGGTTCTGACCGCCGAAGTAGTCCTCAGGAGACTCGGCACACTCTCGACCGTGGCCCCAGTTACCGCCGGCTCGGTCACGACCGTCGAGTCCCGGGACAACGGCGCAAGGGGCATGGTCACAGCAACCGTGGACAGCGGCAGCGACGACTGGGGAGGCTGGAGACAAAAATCCGGTTAGGAGTATAGTGCAATTCTGAAAAGAGAACAATAAAGCTAAGTATAGGGAAAGCGAACTCTTACCGAGCTGAAGGAAATGCCGCTTGGACGACGAGGAGCGGACGGCGACGGCTCGACAGTTACGTCCGCAGTGGCCTCTTCGGCGGCTTCTTCAGCGGCCTCCTCGATAGCCTCTTCTGCGCCCTCGTCGGCAGTCTCCTCCGCAACTTCCTCTGCGGCCTCCCCGGTAATCTCCTCGGCGGCTGACACTTCTGCGAACGCTGTCTCGACAGCAGTTGCCCCCTCCACCACCACTTCCTCAGCGGCCGCTTTCTGAATCACCATCTCGGCCGCGGCCTCCTCTTCGGCTACCATCTCAGTAGCAACTGCTTCCTTGACCGGCACCTCGGCTGTGGCTTCCTCCTCGACCACCACTTCCTCCTAAGAAAAAAATTGAATTACCAAAGTGTATAAAGAAGGGAGGGGGTGACCTGGAAAAAGGGGGAAGGAGTCAAGGAATACTTACTACCACGGGGGGGGGGGGGGGGCTTCGCTCACAACCACGGGAGGGACCTCCTCCTCACCTTCACCCTCCGCGGAAATAATGAGGGCCCTTTTCTTCGGCCGCACTGACACCGCCGTCTCAACCGCAATACTCCCGGCCGTCGTCTCGGCCAGAGCAGCATCAGCACTTGGGGCCTCTCGACCCCTCTTGTAGCAGAAGGCCGTGAGATCTGCGCGGTAGACACTTTGGTTGTTTGCTCAGCAACCAACGCCATTCATTGAACCTGATAGAATGTTAAGAGCTTGCTGAAACTTGGTCATGTCTGGGTCGAGATCAAGCTTATTGCAGATGTCATTCTCTGCAAGCAGAAGACAAAAATCAGTCAGATATGCAATAAAGAATTCCATAATTACTATAGCAGATCAAAAGGGTGCAACTTACCATCACAGTAGGTGAGAGGAACGAGTGGACCATTGCTGACCTCCTCTTCTAATATGCCGCTGACTTCCAGTACGTCTGTGTGCCACACATGATCGCCTTGACTTAGACTGTCAAACAGCTTGGCATTGCACACAAGAACTTGAGCATACTTCTCGTAGCGTCTCACTTCAAAGAAGTTGAAGAACTCCTGCACAGTCAAATCTAGCTTGAAAAGCGGCTCAGATTTTCAAAGCAGATGATCGCCCAATAAACATTCTGAGTACACTGGCTTGGGGCACACTCCATGGTGTAGAACACATCCTTGAAAAACTTTGACAGCAGAAACGAGAAGCCTAACGAGAAGTAGAAGGGACGAAACGTGATAATTCTGGTGCCAGGATTGTTCGGATCCACACGAGGTACACTGTCGGATTAGGGCTTCACCAACTTGACATGCACACCCTTTGGAATGGCAAAGTCGAAAATGGCACGCCATGTTTTTAATTGGGCCTCAGTGGTGACACGGTGCAGATTTGCCACGAACCTCTCTTTGTGTACTTGCCCCACAGGTACAAGGGCACTTATGAGTTCAGTGATCGGCTTCTCCCTTTGGAAGAAATGGTCACTGAGCTGCTGCGAAAATAACGAAGAAAACCGCAAGTCAAATTCCTAGTTCATGGCTAAAAAAAAACAGTAGCCCTGAAGAAAAGGAAAAAGGGTCCAGCTTGGAGCAGCCCAAGCTGCAAGAGAAGCCCAGCACGCCTGCCAGTTCCAGCCCAGAGTGCAGGCCCACTATGTGACCCACTCCAGTGCATCTCCAGCTCCAGCCCACCTGAGCCAAGCGCACCCCAGCGCGAGCCTCGCCTGCTTCAACCCAGGTACATGCCTTGTTGCCCTCCAGCCCACTGCGCGCCTCCAAGACCAGCACGTGAGGCATGTGCCACGCACACCTCCAGCTCGCCTCACGAGCCCAGCATGCTTGGCCCATCCACACTCTAGTTCGTGAGGCCCGCAGCGTACAAGCCCAGGCTGTAGCCCAACTCCAGCGCAAGGCTAGCACATGCACGCATGCTACACTTCAACCCAGCTCCCGCTCCACGCCACGCACCAACCCTAGCTGCGACCCACTCCAGCACATTGTCTGGACATGCGTGCTTTCGTGTCACCTCTAACCGTCGACACCACATTCAGCTAGACCTCTCCTCTTTGCAGCTGGCATCCACCTTATCTACTCATCTTCTCCTTGCTGCCAAAAAATCAAAGAGAAAAAAATATTTGAAGACACAATTTAGTCTACCTTGGGATGCACTCTTCTCCTTGACAAGTGAAGCAATCTTCCAAGGACTCTCTCTGATAGAAATTATGGGAAATTTTTCTTGCAATTTGAAAAGAAGTTGTCTACCGCGCAAATCTCACGGCCTGGAGTTCCGGGCCGAGGGGATGTGCGTTAACACGTGGTTTCCTGCTTTTGGGTGCGGTGCGGTTGTGCGCGGGCGTGCCAGCACGGTCTACCGTGCGTCGATGTGTTGATGAGTGTTGGATGGATAAGCGGTGCGCCTGTTTGATCTGTCTTCCTAGTCAAACGATTGTAGCCGAGAGAGGAACTGGTCTCGGCTGTTAGGTTCACGGCCTGAACTACAAGGCCGTTGAGTGATGGTGTTGGTGGTGGGTTTTGGGCGGTGCTCCGGCGCGCTGCTCAGGGAGCGACGGTCGTGTGATATATGGGGTGAGTGAACGAACAACAAGGATGGTGCTCCAGCACCTTGAAAATCAAGGGTCGTATGATATATTGATGAATGGATTTTCCTTACAATCTACCACTACTCCTAGGAAAGCAAGTGAAGATATTGAAAGTGCATTACAGGAAAAAATAAGTTGCTCCGTGGGAGGCTTTGTTTTGGTGTTGAACCCTTTGAATGTAGCTCGAGTCTTGTATTTATAGGAAGAGTCCCTGGATGAGTAATCGAGGCTGAAATTACGCATAGTGGAGTCTGATTAGCGCAAGTGGGCAGTCCAATCGACATTTGGGATCATGAAGTATGGTGGTGAGACCCCAGAAATCCCGGTGAATCTCGGCCGCCGCTCTTGATCGTGGGTTCTGAGCCTCTGGCCGTGGAGACGCATTTATGGCCTGGATAGCTGGTGAACCAATATCTCAGGCTGTCAGAATTCTTGTGAGAATGTCCACGTCTAATCACTCTGATCTCCATCACCAAATCCTGACTTCAGTCACTTCCCACCTTCCCTCATGCATTAAATGCTTCTTTGTGGCCAATGGGTTTGCTGCATTAAACAGGCACTACTTCATTAAATGAAGCATGGGACCCTGCTGTCACGTGATGATTTGCCTTTAATGCCTTGACTGTGATTTTGTTCGGCCTCGGCCTCGGCCTGCGCTTGAGACCGAGATGATAATGCCTTAGCATTTCTTCTTTTATCTTTTAGGAAGGCGAAGTGCCCTGGCGAAACGCTGCGTTTCAGTTTTTACGAACAAGTGCCAAGGCCGAGAGAAGGGGCTCCTTCGGCCAGCTTATGGCCGTGATTCATCAGGCACAAACAGAAGTAAGGAGGAGCCTCATATTTAAAGCCACTAAGGTTCCTTGACCTACAAGGAATCTCAAGCCCATTCCAACTCGGAACCCAATTTCAGAAAATTAGCAAGTCAAAGACCTCCTCCACTCAGGAGCCCAAGTCACAGAAGGAATCCCAGTTATAGCTAGACAACCCAACAATTAATTCACACATCGTTCATGCCACTACGGGCCATGAAGAAGCCGGGGAGGCATTTGTGGAAGAAAAATATCTACGGATCTTAGGTCAAATAATTAAGCCAATCAATTTGGGAATTATTAGACCAAATTGGGAATTATTTTATTCTTACCCTAATTATGGATTGATTAAATCAAATCCCTAATTAAATCAATCTCTCCAAATTGAGGAAAAATAATTCATTTCCATATGTGGAATTATTCTTCTGAAACCCTAGCCTCCGAGACTCCTATAAATACATGGCTATGCACGAGGGTTGAGGTACGTCTAAACTTCTTTCTGAAACTCTACAGAAATCCCCTCTCACAAACCCTAGCCGCCATACTCTTTCTCTTTCTCACACAAGGCTATGGCCACCACACACGGCTCCGGCCACCTGGTTCTCACCCTAGAGAAATCTCTGTATCCTTTGTTAGCAATTGTTTTTCCTACAAACACTCGACCAAAATTAGCCATTGGATGGCCTTTGGCCAACACCCCATGGGATCTTTAGATGAATATTCTTAGGGACGAAAATCGCTCCCACAATTAAGTCCTCATTGGTTCCCCCATCCTGCAATTGTACTGATAAAAATTCAACATTACATGAAACCAAACACCCCAATCACGCAAAGTCAAACCACACACACATAAAAGAAAGAAAGAAGATAAACTATGGTCTAAACTATTTTAGCTGTTTTCTATAATTATTTATTCATGTCAAATCAAGTCCTTTACAAACCTGCTATAAATCTATACGTACCGATCATTGTTTTTCTCTTTTTAGATAAATTATCCCAAATGCATTATTTTCTTCTGACACAAACAGAGCTTTGGTACAGAGTGAAAGCATCACCGTTTTACAAAAGCAAGCAATCACATTCATATGGGCCTTTCATCAACCCACCAAACGTTATGTACACAAAACACAAATATGATGCATCTGATCATTCATGACAGAGAGAGAGTCAAATGAGAATTAGCAGAACGAAATCGAAAACAAAAACAAAAAGGATCCTTTTTACATTATCAGATCATTTACGTTGTATCTAACACTAACAATCGGATCGGTGAAGTGGGATTAATCAATCATCAATCATAAAGCCAATTACAAAATATGGGGTGGTTTATGACCAGAACAATGCGAGGGAGTAAAAGATCAGAAAAATAATAAAGAAGGAACCTTTGAAGGCTTTTATGAGCTACTCACAGTCTTCGGATGCAGGAGGAACTTGTTGAGGAACTCTAAGGGTCGACATCGTCACTATAGCTCTCTCTCTCTCTCTCTGTAAGAAAATAAAAAACGAAAATCGCTCTGGTCTATGAACCTTTGTTTCTATATTATATATATATATATAATATATGGTGTTTGGTAGCTATCCATATATATTAATATAGTATGGCCCTTGCAATTATCGCCACGTCAAATATATTTGTTCCTGTTATATTGGTCTTGGTCATTTCACAATTGAATTGTTTATTAATGATTTTGGGGTGGTTTACAATTTCAAATTCTCGTCTGTATTTGCTGCTACATAGAGTATATAAAATTACTAAACCAAACCCTTGCCTTATTTCATTTTGTTTTTCCTCACAAGGATAAACAAACTGTAAAACATCCTAGATAGAGTATACATAGAGCCATAGCATAGTGCACACGTGCATGAAATAAATTACAAGAAGGAGACATCTATGGAGAATCTTTCTAAACAGAAGATATAGGAAAAGTGAAATGTGCATAAGAAAGAAGCACATTCTGATCAGGTAGCCAAAGGATCAAGAGCAAGCAATTCACCACATGTCATCATATGTACCGATTTCGACAAATGCAGCATCTGAGTTGAGAGGAAATGAGAAACTTGTTTCATTGTTGGACGAGATTTCGGGCTGGAATCCAAGCATGAAAATGCTATCTTCACAAGAGAGACCACTTCGCTTGCAACTTGATGTGTAGGAGGGGAAATGCGTTGGTCCAAAACATCCACAATTGGTATTTGATGGGCTGGTAATGCAAATGATGATGAGGAGGAGGATGATGATGAAGAGACTGATGAGAAAGATGAGAAAAGATCTCCAGGATGCTTTCCCATAATTATTTCCAATGTGACCACACCAAAGCTGTAAACATCGCAGTTCTCATTAATTTCCATTGTGTAAGCAAGCTCTGCTTAGAGAAAACCCCAGAGAAGTGGCATTATTAGTTTATACACATAACTATTCAATAAAATTTTAACAAAACTGTATCATGCATAAATCGAATTAATTGTTTATAGTCATATTTTCTAAATCAAAGAAGTGAAAATGTGTTTATGAAGCATTGGTCTAAAAGCAAAAGCTTAAAAAGTGCTAAATACAAAGAACAGGGAATCACAATATTACCTGGTGCCATGTAGCCATATGTGCCTGCAGCGGTAGTCCAATTAGTTGAGTCTGGATTTAAAAACTTAGCCGTGCCAAAGTCTGAAACACAGGCTTCATATTCAGAATCCAACAAAATGTTCTTGCTTGAAATGTCACGATGTACAATCGGTGGCAAGCAATCGTGGTGCATGTAAGACAAGGCATGAGCTAAGCCTTTAACAATATTTACCCTTTTACTCCACCCCAACTCTTTAGCTTCTTCATCTTTGCTCAACATTGCGGCCAAGCTACCTCTTTCAAGATACTCATACACCAAAAATGAGTGTCGTTTATGTGCGCAGAAACCATAGAGCTTCACAATATTCCGATGTCTTATCTCACTGAGTGCCCTTACTTCATTCAATAACTCCTTCTGAAATTTTGTCTCGCCATCCCATAGAAAATGGAGTTTCTTCACGGCCACTACGTCCCCAGATGATAAATTCACTTTGTAGACGCTTCCATGTCCTCCCTTCCCAATGCAATATGTGGAATCAAAATCTTCTGTTGCCCTTATGATTTCCTCATACATTGATTTTCCATCAAAATTTAAAACCGAAAAGGAAATTTCTCCATGCATGTGGGTTTGTTTAGTATCTTGATGCTTCTTCTTTCTTTGCACTATTACAAAGACAATTGTAAATAGAGCAGATAGAAGTACAAATATTGCTAGAACAGAGAATATGACCTTGTGGTTCTTTTTTGAGCCATGTGCATCGCAAGGTGGCAGCAGAGCTCCAACTTTGCCACACAATCCTTTGTTCCCTTTCAATCTTTCTGGCGGAGCTTCTCGAAATGCACTGATGTTGGGAAGCGGACCTTCCAAGTGATTGTAGGATATGTCGACGTACAACAAGCCGTGCATCTCTTCGAAACTTGATGGTATGGAACCCGAAAGATTGTTGTGGGAAAGATCAAGTGTCACCAAACTCTGCATACTGCCCATTTCTGATGGTATCTTACCTTCAAGTGAGTTATGACTTAAATCTAGGTCATTCAATTGAACTAACTTCCCCAACTTAGATGGAATTGTTCGAGCCAACTTGTTGTTGCTCAAATTCAAGTAGTGCAATTTGAACAAGTCACCTAGAATGCTTGGAATTGACTCATTGAATTTGTTTGTTGACAAGTCAAGATATTCAAGATCATTCAATGATCCAAATTTCAACGGTATACGACCTGAAAGTTGATTTCCATTCAACATCAACTTTACCAACGAAGACAACTTCTCGAATTCTTTTGGGATCAACCCAACTAAATGATTTGAAGAAAGGTCCAGCACATGAATTTGGGTTGTTTTGCCTATCTCAGGTGGAATGCTACCAGTAAGGTTGTTTCCTGCGATTAGTAGGGTTTTCAACTTTGGGCATTGTCCCCAGTTGTGTGAGATTTCTCCATACAAGTTGTTATGGCTTATATTCATAAAATCAAGATTCGGATAAACACCGAAGTCTTCAGATATATTGCCCGTCAATTGGTTTTGGTTAAGATGGACTCTCACTAAGCTGGTGCAATTTTTCAAGCTTTTGGGGATTGGACCAGTCAAATTGTTTATGGATACTGAAAAGTTTGTGAGTTTTCCTTCTTGGCAAATATTTGGGGGCAAATAACCAGACAATTGGTTTGTATCCAAGTGCAGTTTAGTCACATTCTTGAGATTCTCTAACTCTTGGGGAATGGAGCCAGAAAGTTGGTTATCGCGGAGGAATAAGATCTCCAAGTTGCTCAAGTTAGCAAATGAGGCTGGAATTGAATCGTGAAGTTGATTGCTGCTCAATCCTAAGTTCACAAGAGATTTCAAGTTCCCTATCTCCTTGGGAATCGAACCAGAAAGTTGATTGGAATGCAAGTACAAAGTGTTTAGGTTTATTAAGTTACAAATATTTGGAGGGATGAGACCACTTAAATTGTTGTTGGACAACGCTAGATTTACAAGAGATTTCAAGTTCCCTATCTCCATAGGAATCAAACTAGAAAGTTGATTGAAATGCAAGTACAAAGTGTTTAGGTTTATTAAGTTACAAATATTTGGAGGGATGAGACCACTTAAATTGTTGGTTGACAAATCTAGAAGTACTAGAGATTTCAAGTTCCCTATCTCCTTAGGAATCAAACCAGAAAACTGATTTTGGGAGAGATCAAGATGGTGGAGTTTGGAGAGGTAGCTAATTTGAGGTGCAATGGCATCAAAGAGTTTGTTCCCACTGAGGTTAAGATATTCTAGATTAGGGAAGGACAAGAATGAAAACTCATGTAGCGTACCTTGAATACCACAAGTGGAAAGGTTTATCGTTCTGACACTTCCAGCTGAGTTGCATGAAACACCAGTCCAAGTGCATAGGCTTGTTCTTGGTTTTGGATTGGTTCTGGAAGAATTGGTGGCATTAATATTATGCATGGGAGGGTCGTACCAAGTGAGGTTATTGAGGGCTTGATTTAGAAATAAGCTGGCTTTCCATTTGAGAAGAGCCTTCGCTTCAGTATCAGAAGTAGAAGTAGCATAAGGAAAAGCAACCCAATTTGGTGATGAAACATTTAACAAGATGACAAGGCAATAAGGCAGGAAGCATAGTTTAGCGGAAGTTAATAAAGATGTCATGGTTATTGTTTGTGTGGTATACGTATATTTTATGGGCCGTGCCTCAATACTTATATATAGTGTGGGTTAGTCTTTGGGGTTTAGTTGAGCATTGAAAAGTCTTTCGGATCTCATCCATAAATTGATAGTAATGTAATTGATGGTTTGTTTTGTCGTTTATTGGATAAATTCATTTGATTATTGTGCTCCTCCGGCATCGATAATTAATAGTCAACTTAATTTTTTAATTTATCAACACAAAATACATCGGTTATTTATTAGCTTGCTTGCTTTGTAGTTGAATGAAAGCTATTTCTTCATATATATATATATATATAATTTTTTTTAAAATTCGGTTACTTGGGGTGAAAAAAAAAAGAGGCTAAAGTTTTGAAATTCCCCTTGAATTTGTACATAACTTTCATTTTGCCCATTGTTTTTTTATTTGAGAAAATTCAGGATACAAACAATTTTTTTTAGTCAATCTCCCCCCCTATTGCTAAATTTCCTTACATTCCAACTATTTTACAGTTAAAAGATACCGTGTGGGCACTATGAGGGCAAATTGGCCAATTTGAATCTTATAAATAATTAAAAACTGAAAAATAAAATAACATAGATATACAAAAAAATAAAATAATTATAACAAAAATAGAGAGAAAAATAACGTTTTTTTTGTGTGGGTATGTTCGAGTAATATTATGCATAGATCTGGTGTTAACATGGCTTGGAACGTTTTCAAGCTCTGCTCAGTCATTTCAAAATGTATCCTTAATTTTCAAAATAAAATAATTTCAGGAGGGATTTCAATAGCTGGGGGTGAGGTTGTTGCTCTATATGTGGTGTTATTTTTATTGTCTTATTTGGATTGTTGGTTCTCATCGGTTTTAACTAAGAATTGATAAGATAACTTTTAAAGGAGCCATTCGATTATGTTTGTTTTTTAGTATGCACAGCTTTCTCATATACTTTTCTCTAATCAAGGATTCCTCGACTTTGATGTTTTTTGGAGAAAAATATATTGGAATTACTTAAATGAAATTGATGGAAAGTGAGAAGTTACTGTATGCTTGCCACTGCCCTATGTCACATGGTATCATAGATAACAGCTTTAATAAATGCAGCCTCCGAATAGAAAGGTTTTGAGAAGGGTTTTTGTCATGAATGATCCTTGAATTTTTCAAAAGTCCCCATTTGAATTCTCAAACTTTCCAATCAATCAATGTGATCCTTAAACCTCTGTTTCGATGAAGAAATTGAAACCCTGAAAAACAAATGAAAAAAAAATTACATATGTTTCTCAATAAGGATGCGTACTCTCCTTGACGAAACCTAAATGTGAAACACTAAATGAAAGGCTGATAATTTTGTTGAGCAAAAATTTGAGTTATAGGACTAAATTGAGCTATATTTTGATGAAATAAGTTGGTCAAGTGATGATACATGATCAATTTTAACTAAGTTTTGTTGGAATGCGAACAAAGACCAAATTGATGTAAGACCAAAATATAAAGGACCTATTGATTGATTTGAACGTTTGAAGGACTTTTAAAACATACCTGTAATAAAAACCCGTGCTGAGAAACTTGTTTGATGAGATTGTGGATTGACATTCGTGACAACTTATTATCGTCACAACAAGAGAGAAGACTTCCCCTCTGCTTCTTGATGCCAAATCTAGCTATCCATATGTTACTGCAATGGCAACCCAATTAGTTGAGTCCAAGTTCCAGAGACTGAAACACATGCCTCATATAGAATCCAGCAAAATGATCTTCCTTCATATGTTCAATTTATTCCAACTCCCTATTCCATTTGTTTGGTTAGTCATCTTTCAAGTCCAATTGTTTGGCTGGTCATCTTCAAGTCCAAAGCTGATCACTAGCCTTTTACCGAAAAGCACAACCTATCGCAAATGTTGATTAATTGTCCTTAAGTTATGATTTTGCTGTATTTTGAGTTTACGTTCACTATTTTATTTTTCTGTTGAGGAATCACTATTCTTTACATTAAAACAGAGCACTGAGTGAAGTTTTAACAGAATGCTTGACAGGGTTGGGCTAATAGCAACATATTCATAATATTTTAGGTGGCAAAATGAGACATACATACATTACGAAAAAACATTTCTAAATACCAATAACCCTTATTAAAGCGTGAGCCAAAACACAGAAGTGGACATGAAATTTATATATATTAAAGCTCAATCCAACTAGACACTGTTCCAGCAGGACAGTAAAATGAGCATTGAAAAGTCTTTCGGATCTAATCTATAATCAATTTTCTTTTGAGTAAAGGTCTCAGTCTTTCATTCTCTAAATTTAAATGCCAATTTTGTATTTTCTGGATAAAATAATGAAATGAAATTTGATGGAGGTGAGAGATAGCAGGAGTAAAAGTCACAGTCCCACCCACCTGAATGCTTGACAAAGATTTATTTGTTTACTTCAAATCTCCCTATCCTCAAAATCAGGCCAAGTCTTTTTTACTAGTGAGTGAGCTTGCTGCCATTGTTAGAATTGTAATAAAGTCTTTGTCTCAGTGGTTGTTCTTACCATGGCTGGAGTCAACGTCTTTCTCTCCCATTCTTTATAGTTATAGTTAAATGTCAATTTTGCATTTTCTGGGTTGAATTAATGAAATGAAATGGATGGAAGTGAGAGCTCATCACTAGCTATATGCTTGAATAATGCTTGGCACATTATGATTATTATTTTTTATTTTTTCTTGGCGCATGGCTATTCTCAGTTGCCGAATCGTTGGGCAATTGAAAAATCAAACTAACATGCCTTTCACGCGGCTTTACCTGTTAGCAGTATTTATGGTCCATTTTCAAATTCTTCTTTTTTAACTTCTTTAATATTTCACCAAACATGAGCAGAGCTATTTATATAAATAAATCAATATAAAAAAGGACCCGCCTAGCAATTCGGCGTCACATGTCAAAAATAGTATAGCCGCTGCTATACTATTTTTTATATAATAAAAACTGTAGTATAGGCGTGCCGCTATACTGTTGAAGTATATTATATTTAAAAGAAGTATAGCAGGACGGCTAAAATAAATAAAATAAACGACCCCAGCAAAGCCGCGGCTATACTTGTTTTAAAAAAAAAAATCTCTAGTACAGCCGCTCGGCTATACTATTTATATGTATACCTCTGGTGCCTACGTGTCCAAATTCGTATAGCTGGGCGGCTATACTCTTTAAGCATATTATATTTAGTTTTTTAGTTAAATACCCAATTCTACACCTAGTCCTATTACAAAACCCTATACCATTTAATCTTTATAAACATACCCAAAATAAACCCAAAAATCAACAATTGTATATTTTTTAATTTAATTAATAAGATGAAATACCTTTATTACCCTTTTTAGCATTAAATTAGTTTTGGATCTTGTTTAGAATCTATAGAATGTAGAGAATAGTAAAATTCGAAAAAACCACTACCTGAGGTTTGAAGCCTCAAGCCCCTCTCCTCCTTCAAACCCTCATCTCTCCGTTTCTCTCTCTTCTTCCCTCTCTCTACCTTCAAAGTAAACCAAACAATCTTAGAGCCATGGACCAACACAAGACCGACTTAGTTTGTATGGCTTAGGTTAGAGATCTGAACATGTTTGTGGTTTATGATCGTTTCAATATGGAAGGAAATTAATTTATTTGTTCTTTAGTCGTGATAGGCATATTTGCTTTGGTTGATGTTTAGTCCTTTCTTTCTTTAGGGGCACCAAAAATACAAATTAGCCAATACATTACAGAGAGGATGTATGTCTTTCCTACATTCCTAGGACTGTTCCTTGTAATATTAACCAAATTCAGTTTCCCTACTACTGGCTCTATGATTGACCAAAGCCTATTTGTTAGGTACATCATATGTTTTAATTCATTTAGTTAGGTACAGCATATTTATTGAACTAGTTTTGTGCAATTGTTTTTGCTTCTGAGTTGTAGCTGAAAGAGAGCTGCTCTCTTTGCCATGCAAGTTTGTAATGGAATTGCAGCTGAATTTAATGGTCGGGCTTTGATTTCATTTTGGTCTTCTGTTATTTTGGTGAAGAGAGAAATTATCATTTTGAACTCATTCTAAGTATGTAGTGTGACATAATTTATTCATCTCTTTGTGCTTCGATTTGGCATTTGCAACAAGCCAATTTTGGCTTTTTGGGTGGTTGTGGATCTAATATATGACTTGTAAATTGCAACAAGCTGGTAAGTTGATTTGTAGTATACAATTTGTTATCTGTAAGTGGTATGAATAGTTGTTAACTTCCAGTAAGTGGTATGAACAGCTGTTATACTGTTCATACCCTGCAACTGAGTAGATTTATATGAAATAGTATTGACAGTGTACTTCTATGATATAATATTAATAGATTTTCAGTAACAAAGCATGCTCTATATATAGCTATGCACTTGAAGTTTATGATATGCAAAATATGATTTTTACTAGGAAGATAGTTCTATGACATAGTATTAACAGTGTACTTTTTTCTTTCTTGTAGAGGTATTTCCTTTTGCCTTTGCGATTGTATCTGGTGAAACTGTGGACAATTGGAGGTGGCTGCAAATGATATCGGATGTCTTGCTAGGCTTTTTTTAGGTTTTTTTTTTGAGTTTTTTGTATGAAATGGTATTAACAATGTTTTTCTATGAAATTGTATTAAAATGTACTTCTGGCATGGTATTAACAATGTACTTCTATGACATGGTATTAATAATGTACTTCTATGACATGTTATTAACAATGTACTTTTATGACATGGTTTGCAGAGGTTTGATGGAGAATGAAGGGTTGTGGGGATAGGCCCTTTGTTTTCATGATTTTTTTTAAAATTTTTAAAGTTTGGGTTTTTTCAAAAAAATCCGGGATGGGCTTGCTTTGGGGTTTTTTTGAGAATTTTGTGTTGGGCTTATTTTAAGTTAATAAATGGCAGAGATGTAATTTATAGGAATTTCATATGTAGTAAATGATTTTTGGGTATGTTTCTAAAGTGCATTCCATGTAGGTTTTTTTTTTTTAATTATAGCCCCTATTTTGGGTATATTACTAAAGCTCCTTATTATATTTAAAAGGAGTATAGCTGCACGGCTATACTATTTATTAAAACAAATTAAAAGAAAAGTACCCTTCTAGTTGCATTAGTTTATACTTTATGGATATTAATTTTCTAGTTTCGACATCTCCAAAAAACAGATATTGAGGAGAGAGAAATTTCACGTTAAATCAATTTGAGAGTTCAATTTTTTCTTCTTCTTTTTGTGTGGGAATGTTTGACTTTGGTCTACCTTTTGTTACTGCACACATTATTTGTTGTAGAGAATTACATGCTGAGTTGGAGTGTTCTTGGTAATTGCTTCACATTTCAAACAACACTTTACATGAAGAATACTACCACCTCGCTTACTACTACACCTATAAATCTTTGTTTGAAATTATTTTTCTGGTTGGCAAAGAGATTGTAAAATCACCATCTTGTATGTTTGTTATGTTCTTTCATAGTTAGTAAAATATGGAACGGGAAAAATATGAATAAAATATGTACGTGTTTTATTCGGCAATATTTTGGCAAATTACAACTCATAAGCTCAAGCACTATATAATATTTTAATATGATTTAATTAATTTTTTTATATATAATATTTTTATTCAATAATGTATGTAAATTATGTGTATCATACATGAATTTTGTGTGTATTATTGAAAATTTTGTAAAAAAAAACAAGTGTATTAAACATGATACGTACGTGTACAATACAAGTATTAAACGTAAAAATGCTAAATTCTTTATATGGGTAATAACTCTGGAAAAGTAAAAACTCAAAAGGGGACAATAGAGACTCGGGTAATGGCCTAATAGTAATGGATAATGCTCTAAACTACTCTTATCAATAAACAAAAATCAATAATAAATCTTGAGCCATTTTCTATTTAAATGTACTTTAATAAAGTTATTGATTTTTTAAAACAAATAATAAATCCTGTTACTATATACATAATTGAAAAAAATATTTAAATGAAGTTTTAAAAAAAATACAAAAAAATACAATGCATATGTCAAATTTTGTGTGGGCCCATATTGGCCCGTTTAGTGGCCTGGCACGAGCACGGCTCGAGCCCATATGAGCTCAATCTGAAATTGATGATTTTGCTTAAATGAGCGAGTCCGGCACTACCCGTTTATTAAATGGACCAACTCTAAACAGGCTAGACTGGCCCAACATGGCACGTTTGACACCTCTAATTTGGAGTGGCTTTCCTTAGTTTACTTTGGCCTGAAGTTCTGTAATCAACACAACATATAATCACCTCAGGTGTTTTCTTTATTTAATGAATAACGGATATTAATATGCATTAATCATTAAATAAAGAACCATGTGGCTAAGACATGAATTTATCAATTTAATTTGTGAGACATGTGTGACAAATCATAAAGTTCATGTATCTTATAAGAGTAATGCTATTTAGACACACATCATTAACGACCTTAGCTGACCACCTTATGTGGCAGCTGATGTGTCATGCCATGTCAATTAATGAATGTTTCCATATGTATTCTAATTTTTGTTTATTCTCTTTTTAATAATCCTTAAAAAGAACAAAAAAATTAAAAATTAAAAAACCCTAACGTTCCTGGTAAGTTGCCTCGCATCTGTTCTCAACTCTTCCTCGCGTCTCCAGCATTCCCTTCCTCCTTTGTTGCTGCACTCTGATAGGAGTATCACTAGAACGTGGTTGAGAGTTGGAGTCCCCTCAATTACCATATTCTCTACTATGTTTCTCTCATTGCCTCCCTTCCTCCACTAAATTTATCCATCCCCATCCTCCACTAAATTTATCCATCCCCATCCTCCACTGTTGTTGGTGAGAGTTAGAGTTTTCTCAGTAAGAATGAAATTTGCAACCCTGGGCGATTGGGTGGGTTGAAGAATGGAGAGGTTCCCTTGTCTATTCTTCTCCAAAAGCCTGTCTGACAGAGAGGTTGAAGATTGAGGTACATACCCAATTTTTAGTGTAATTTTGTTGTAAAAATTGTTGTACAAGTTCTTAGTTTTTGTTTCTTGAATCTGCAATTTGTTGTAAAAATTGATTAGTGTAATTAGTTGGGTCTAACTAGCATGTAGTTCGTGGGTACTGGGTGGCTATAATGTCAACTGAATGTGATAATATTTGAATTAATTAGATCTCCAACGTAGTTTGTTCGATGATTTCTATCTGCTTAGCTTTTGTATTGCATTTCTTTATTGTGTATGGGTGTCTCCGTTGTCTTTCTCAGGATGTATTCTTTGTTCTGTTCTTGGCTAGCACACCTTTCTAAGTTCTATGGAATTCTAAACGGTTGAAACATTCAGTTCACATTTAGTGACTATATGAATAATTCAATATATGATACACCTCCAATAAATTTTCTTTTGAAACTAACCTAAAACATTAACTGGAATTTTTGTAATACTGACTGTAACCTCCAATATGATCCTAATTTGAGACGGGGTTTGGTTCTTGGCTTGCAATTTTTATGTCAATCTTTGCTCTTCACTTTTCAGAAATTGTTATGCCCAATTACCTCCCAGTGGATGATAGGTTCTTTCATCATTGATTAAGAAGTGGTATATTTACATTCTGTAATCTGAACATTGCATAGCTTGGTCTACAATGACAAGGAAATTGAGTGATTATAAGTCCAAATTCTGCAACCCCATGTTTTGTTTTTGTTTTGTTTTTTTTTTCCTACAATTGCAGATAGGTTTCTCTGTCTTGATTGCAAATGCTCACTGATGAATAATTGTATATACTCATATATTTTTGTAAGAAAATTCATTGAATTATATGTTTTGGTTCTTTGGATCAGTATTGGCGTTTCTTTGAATGTGGTCCTTTATGACTGAGTGATAACCATCCGACTCTTAGGCAACAATGTAGGGATGCCCAAGTAACTCTTAATAGAAACGCTGGAAGTAATTAGACAACACTAATACTGGAAGAATAACTATAGAAATTAATAATGATATTTCCAATCCACGAATGGACATAATTAATAGTACCATGTAGATTAAATTTCTACAACAGTGATATATATGAATGAAAAGGAAAAAGAAAAAAAAAACTAATTTTGTGGTTGAGTACAAGATCAACTCCATTACTTCTGGACACCAAAAGTAGACTTGAGCACTTCCTTATTTCATGTGTTCGTGAGGTTGTAGGTAAACAATAGGGTGTTGTGTGCTTTTCTATCATATACTCTCCATTCAAGTGATGTGGACGATCTCCTTGAGCAAACCACATGAACAATGCCATATTATTCTACACAAAACATAAATAAACAAATCCAGTAACCAAATAATTTCAAATACATCACTAATTTAAAAATCAAACAGTTAAATATAAAAGTAATAGAACAACATCAGATGAATCTTTTCACAACTCACATTTCGAATGGGAAATGTAGGGTATTGATCATCATCCATACCAACATGATTATCTCGTGCATTTTGAGAATCCTGACCTGAAGTACAAAAAATCCAAGTATATTTAAAAATACATATGTATCAAAGCCAAGATAAAGAATGGGAATCACAACTAAATATTCTTACAGTAAAAAGACTCTCTTGTGTTCCAACTATATCACAACTAATTTTGTCAGTTGGTGGAACATCACTTTCTACCATCTGGAATTCTTGAAAAATATACAAATACAACACATGTACACCATGAATATTTTACTCACTTAATGTGGGAGCAAATTTCCCCACAAGAATATTCGATTGGAAAGATTCCCCTTTCTTCTTCGCTGCCTCTTTCTCCTTGCAAAATAAATTGGATAAGAGGACCACACCCGAGGGCTAGGGTTTGTGAGGGGAAGATCTCTACGGAGTTTTAGTAGTAATTTTGATGTACCTCAATCCTTGTGCGTAGCCAAGTATTTATAGGGGGCCTTGACGAGGTTGGTGTATTTAGGGATTTGATTTATTAGGGATTTAAATCAAATCCCTAATTGTAGTAGGTATCCAATCAATTCCCAATATGATTAGGAAACTCCTCATTTAATTGGGAAATGTGGTAGGAATCAAATCAATTCTCAACCTAATTAGGTAACATTCAATTTAATTGGGTAATCCTTAATTGAATTGAGTAACTCCCAATTAGGTTAAAAAATTCCCAATTAGGTCAAATAATCCCCAAATGAAAGGAATCATTTGACCTAGGGTTCTGATTTAATTTGGTCCCCACAAATGCCCCCCAGCTTCTGCATGGCACGTGGTGGCATGTAGGAGATGTAAATCATCTGTTGGGCTGTCCAGCTGTAATTGGGCTTCCTTCTTGGATTTGGGCTCCCAATTGGAGTGGGCTTTTGACTGTTCTTGGAGTTGGGTTCCCAGTAGGAATGGTCTTGCAATTCCTTCTTGACCTAGGATGCCCAACATGTATAAATGCAGGGCTTCTCTTCACTCTTCTTCACATCGCAAACTTAACTTCTCTACTTTCTAGCTTGTGAGAGATCTTGGAGAATTTGTACTGCTTGTCGAAGAGAGGACTCGTCGTGCATCCCAAGGTAAGTCGAGCACGTGTATTTCTTTTTCTTCTTTTTTGCTTCGAGGATCAGCTAGGGGAAGCCCGACTAGTTGTCGTCGTGACAGGTGACGGCTGGCAGTGGGCAGCAGCCGTGGTGGAGCAGGTGCGCAGGTGGACTAGCCACTGCCTATCATCGCAGGTCTGTGCTGGAGCATGCTTGGCCCCATGCGTTGTGAGCGTCATCAGCTGGGAAAGTATTGGGAGAAAGTCGGTGGTCTGCCCTCTGCCCAGGATGTTGAGAGATGGAAGCTGAATGATCCAGACTCTGATGATCTGCCAGTTGGGCAGGAGAAGTGTTCTGCCGGACTTCCCTAAAAAATGAAGGCTGATGTCAAGTCTTTAAGAAATGGAGTTGAGACTTCGCGGGTGAATGATGTGTCTCCATTAAGGAAGAAGCCAAAGCTCCCTTATACTGAGAAGATTCAAGTATGAGCTGTTCCCTCATTATCTGCTAGGGTTAAACATCCCGCAGGTGCAGATAACAGGAAGGTTGGTGGTATGCGCAGTGCTCGGGATTTTCTACTCAACCCTCCTGCTAACAAGCTTGGAAACCGTGACCTGCTGCGTGGAGTGGTCCGCTCGCAAACTAGTTCACCTGTTGAGAGGCAAAGAGATGCAGATATTCCTCTCCGAAGTTCGAGTCGTTTGCACCAGTCAAAGAGTGCAGGTCAATCTAGGAGGTCTGCTCATCCATCCAACCCTCATGATCCAGTTGTTGGGTCATGAGCAGTCAAGTGTGGAGTAGATTCGTCGCCGCCAATTCCTTTGGAAGTGAGGTTGGCAAAGGCTAAGAAAGCACGAAAGTCATCTGCCCGAGCAAAGGATTCTTTTGCATCGTTAGTGGTTGATCCCAAGATGGACAAGCCCAGCCCTACAGGAGATGTAGGCGTGTCTGATCTGCTCAAGACAAACTTTCTGTCAAGCCCGTCCACTTGTGCTGAGCTGGTTAATCACGTCCGCCAGGCCAACGATCTTGGCACCTTCTCGAGTCTTTCCACGGAAAAACAAAAGGAAGCGACACTTCATTTGCTTCAAAAAGGATTAGTTTTTGCAGCTGAGACTATCCGGAACTCATCTGATGTTGCCCCCTCTTCTGCTCAACTCAGCGAGCTGGAGAAGAAGAATGCTGAACTGGCCAGAAAGCTTACTGCCGAGTAGTCCCGTTATGAGAAGAAGGTCTGATTTGAGGGCGATGATATCGGAGCTGAAAAGCTCCCTTGCCGACAAGGATTCTGAGCTCAGCTCTTCTGCTGTTGATTTGGCTAGTCTAAAAGATTCCTTCTTTTGTCTTGAGCGCAAGAATGTTGACATCTCCCTTAGTTATGACAAGCTCTTGGCTAGATTTCGTGCCTACCGCAAGTCTGCTAAAGAATCCAAGTCTGAAGCCACCATAGATGCGTACAAGTTGGGCAACATGCACTGTGAGGATGGGACTACTCCTTTTTATGCAATTGAAGATGTAGACATCGAGACGCTCTGCCCTGACTCATTCCATGTGCAAGGAGGAACTGAAGAGCAGGCAATTGGAGCGGATGGAGCTGAGGAGGACGCAGTAGATGTGTCTGCCGCGCAAATCTCACGGCCTGGAGTTCCGGGCCGAGGGGATGTGCGTTAACACGGGGTTTCCTGCTTTTGGGTGCGGTGCAGTTGTGCGCGGGCGTGCCAGCACGGTTTACCGTGCGTTGATATGTTGATGAGTGTTGGATGGATAAGTGGTGCGCCTGTTTGATCTGTCTTCCTAGTCAAACGATTGTAGCCGAGAGAGGAACTGGTCTCGGTTGTTAGGTTCACGGCCTGAACTACAAGGCCGTTGAGTGATGGTGTTGGTGGTGGGTTTTGGGCGGTGCTCTGGCGCACTGCTCAGGGAGCGACGGTCGTGTGATATATGGGGTGAGTGAACGAACAACAAGGATGGTGCTCCGGCGCCTTGAAAATCAAGGGTCGTATGATATATTGATGAATGGATTTTGCTTACAATCTACCACTACTCCTAGGAAAGCAAGTAAAGATATTGAAAGTGCATTACAGGAAAAAATAAGTTGCTCCGTGGGAGGCTTGTTTTGGTGTTGAACCCTTTGAATGTAGCTTGAGTCTTGTATTTATAGGAAGAGTCCCTGGATGAGTAATCGAGGCTGAATTTACGCGTAGTGGAGTCTGATTAGCGCAAGTGGGCAGTCCAATCGACATTTGGGATCGTGAAGTATGGTGGTGAGACCCCAGAAATCCCGGTAAATCTCGGCCGCCGCTCTTGATCGTGGGTTCTGAGCCTCTGGCCGTGGAGACGCATTTATGGCCTGGATAGCTGGTGAACCAACATCTCAGGCTGTCAGAATTCTTGTGAGAATGTCCACGTCTAATCACTCTGATCCTCATCACCAAATCCTGACTTCAGTCACTTCCCACCTTCCCTCATGCATTAAATGCTTCTTTGTGGCCAATGGGTTTGCTGCATTAAACAGGCACTACTTCATTAAATGAAGCCTGGGACCCTGCTGTCACGTGATGATTTGCCTTTAATGCCTTGGCCACAATTTTGTTCGGCCTCGGCCTCAGCCTACGCTTGAGGCCGAGATGATCATGCCTTAGCATTTCTTCTTTTTATTTTTAGGAAGGCGAAAAACCCTGGCGAAACGCTGCGTTTCAGCTTCTCCGACCAGTTCTTCAAGGTGCTTTTTCCAAGCGAAGCAGTCCTTTGTGTAATGACCGTGCCCTTCATGGAATTCACAGTATCTACTGGTATCCTTCTTTGCTGGGTTTCCCTTCAAAGGCATTGGTTTCTTCAACCAATGCATGTTCTTTACTTGGGCCAGGATCTGGTGTATCGGGATAGTGTACTTGGTATAGCTCTCGGCTGTTGGAGCACCTCCCTGAGGCTGTAATCCGCGCTTGCCTCCATCCTTATCATTTATCATGCCGTTCCTTTGGCTTGCCTTCTCAACCGGTTGATCGTCTTGCTTGGCAGCCTTCTTTGCGGCGATCTGGTCATCGTCCCAAAGTGCATAGCGCTTTGCTGTCGTGAAGACTTCCACTAGTGTTTGGCAGGGAGAGATGGTCACCTCGCGATACAGCTCACACTCAGTTGGTAAGCCTCTCTTGAAGGCCGATGACGCGATTCGATCGTCACATCCAATAATGTTTGCCCTTTCTACTTTGAACCTCTTAATGTAATCTCGGAGGGATTCATCGTACTTCTTGCGTAGGTTGAACAGGTGGTCAGGATTCTTCTTGATTGTCCGGTAAGAAGTGTATTCTTTGGTGAAGGTGTAAGCTAGCTCCTTGAAGCTGCTGATCGACCCGGATGACAAGGTGTTTGCACATCAGCGCGTCGTTGGCCTTGTAGAGGATCATGACAGTTTTGAAGTGCTTTAGATGGCTCTCGGGATCAGAATCCCCTTTGAAATGCGTGAATGAAGGTGTTGAGAATCTCTTTGGGGGAGCAGCCTGCTCGATTTCGGCAGTGAAAGGAGTAGAGTTTTCTTGGTCCACCTCCCTGCGTAGAGCATCTTCGAAATTTCTGCCGGTCTCAAAGTTGGTCATTCACAAGCTTCTTAACGCCTTCCACAGGCATTGCTGGTTGGTCACGTTGGCGACCCTCTCAATTTGGGCGACGCTGATTGACTTCCTCGTTTACTCACAAGGTTCGAACTTCTCGGCTGCGTTGCCTAGGCGACGTGTTGGTAGACTGCTTGCGAATGATTTTCTGTAGCTTGTCGACGAGAATCGGCTCTTCGAGAGTGAGCAGCGGAGTGCCTTTCCTCATGGTCCTCATGGTGAGGGTTATCCAGTTGACCTCCTCGAGGCCCTAGCATTTTGTGAATGCTCCTCTGCGAGTGGACAGCGGAGCGCCTTTCATCACGATCCTCGTTGTGATGGTTGTTAGGCTGACCTCCTTGGGAGCCTAGCCTTTGAAGAACGTTTCCCTGCGGGCCCAGACGGGCGCGGATGTCAAGTTGTGGACCAAGCCTTTCTCACATGTTGCCCCTTAAACTCAATCTGGATGGGTGACTTCGTCTGCTCTGAGTGTGGCTCGCGGATGCTTGCGACATGTCGGTAAGCTGATCACATCGTTATTCCTCTCCTTGTCTACTTACTCCTGCTTGACCTACTCGGTACCCATTGAGCTGCCTATCGGCGTGTTCAACCATCCTTCTCTCTTCCCCCAATTGTCCAAGGCCAAGGTTTTGAGCCAAATTTATTTGGTTGAGGAGCTGCCTCATCAAATTGCTTTGGTCGTCCTCGTCCATTCTCTAAGCTAGCTGGTCAACTCTCAGATTAAGGTCTACTTGACTTCGTGGATCGGGAGGAGAGAAGTGTGTAGAGCCCAAGTGCATACGGGCTAGGGTTTCATGGGAGGTGTACGCGGGAGCGTGTGTTGAGCTGGGAGGCAATGAAGGGAATGCTTGAAGTTGTTGCAAGATCGGGCCCAAGTTGGCGGCGGCAATGAGCCCACCTTGATGGGAGGTTCCACCATGCTCGGCGATGGCGCCATGAAGGTGGCTAGATCCAGCCACGGGGCCTTGGGTTGACATGGCAACGACGGTGGCCAGTGTTGTGGTCTCAACTGCAAGTCAGGTAGGTGGCACGGTGGTGAGAGGTTGTGGTGCCACCATGTCGATCGCGGGATCGTGGGTGGAGTGGCTTTGGGCCGTCGCGGATCGAGCCATCGTGGCAGTTTTGCCCCTCATCTTCTTGCTTCCAACCATGGTTGTTTGGAAGGCTTCGGTGGATTGGAAAATAGGAGGAACGGATTCCCTGAGCACGCGTTGAGTATAACTCGTGCTCTCAATGAAAGCACCAATTTGTGGGAGCAAATTTCCCCACAAGAATATTCGATTGGAAAGATTCCCCTTTCTTCTTCGCCGCCTCTTTCTCCTTGCAAAATAAATTGGATAGGAGAACCACACCCGGGGGGTGTTGGCCAAAGGCCCTCCGATGCCTAATTTAGTTCAATTGATTTAGGGAAAAACCAATAGCTAAATAGGGTACGAAGATATATATGTAAGGTGTAAACCGGGTGGCCGGAGCCATGAGTGGTGGCCGGAGCCTTGTGTAAAAGAGAGAGAGAGAGAGAGAGAGAGAGAGAGAGAGAGAGAGAGAGAGGAGGTGGCTAGGGTTTGTGAGGGGAAGATCTCTACAGAGTTTTAGTAGTAATTCTAACGTACCTCAATCCTTGTGCGTAGCCAAGTATTTATAGGGGGCCTTGACGAGGTTGGTGAGGTTGGTGTATTTAGGGATTTAAATCAAATCCCTAATTGTAGTAGGTATCCAATCAATTCCCAATATGATTAGGTAACTCCTCATTTAATTGGGAAATGTGGTAGGAATCAAATCAATTCTCAACCTAATTAGGTAACATTCAATTTAATTGGGTAATCCCCAATTGAATTGAGTAACTCCCAATTAGGTTAAATAATTCCCAATTAGGTCAAATAATCCCCAAATGAAAGGAATCATTTGACCTAGGGTTCTGATTTAATTTGGTCCCCACACTTAACATAATAAAATAAGTAATAGCTATTTTATTTGCATACCTTCATTCCTTTTCTTTTATTAGTATTTTTTTTCTTGAGATGTGCTCTTCTTTTCTCCTTGTTTTCTCTTTCAAACAACTAGTTCCATTTTAGATTGCTTCCTTTTAAATGGTGGTCGGCCTTTGCTTCTGACTGCTAACGGGGTAAGTATCTTCTTCGAATTTGAAATTTCATTAACACAATTGTCAAAGCTCCTACCAGTTGGTGACTTGGGAGTTGATTGAGTACACCCACAAACGTTTTCATGGTTAGACAATTGCTCCTTTAGTTTCTGCATCCAAGCCATCACAATCACACACTTTTCCTCAGAATCAGTTGCCAACTCCTTAATCTCATCAAAGGTCTTCTGCATCTTATCACAATGATCTACTTCAAGTGTGGCATTTGACCCATTATAGCTAATTTTAATCTTTGTGTGACGTCTTGTCACATCTTTCCTCCACCTTCGCAAGAAATACTTTTGAATTGCAATTGCATCTCCTTCCCCAAGCTATAATCTTCTAACTTTGTTAACGTAATTTCTACAATCCTTTTCCATGAATGACATATTCTCATGCCCTCTGGCTTCAACTACAATTGAATTATAATTCTTATTTACTCTTATTCCAGCTCTATCATTCACTTCAATCTTCCTTTTCATATACAAACTTATTGCATGATTCATTTGAAAATATCGAGCATTGTCTGGATTCAATCCACGATTATGATCAAGTGACCGAGTTCACTTTCCACCTTCCATCCAAGCATATACCTGCCCTAAGTTGAGCCTTGCAATTGCATATTTTATGCTTGGATACGGCTTTAGGACATTGCTTGCAGTACTTTATGGGATCTCTGATCGAGAACATGATAAAGTCACATATTTCAACTCCTCACAATCTCCTTTCTTAAATGATCTCTTCTTCATTGGGTAACCTACTCAATTTGAATTTTTTTATAATAATCAAGCACCTCATCAGCTGTGTTAAAAATCATATTTACTTAGGTTCTTGTGTTGTTTCTTCTAGGCTCATTGTATTCTCCAATCCAATCTCACCAATCTCAACCTCATCATTGTCTTCACTCATCTCTAAATTTGAATGGCTTCTTGAAGATTCTTCCATCCTAAATAATTCCAAATATTAATATAAACTTCCTGTAATACATATGCAGTATAATTCCAATTAATTTAAGATTGTATATTTGTATGTGTATATAATTTAAGAGCATTTATACAAGAACAATTATGATAGACAAGAACAAGGTTGGTTGTTTAAATAAGCAACCCCTCAAGCAACATGGTTTTCTACATCTTGCTTATTTAGTATTGTATGGCTGAGACAAATTGACTGACCTTGGAAGGATTAACAACCCCATTGTTGAGACAAAACGACTGACCTTGGAAGGACTACCAAAATAATATATATATATATATATATATATATTATATACCTGGGTAAAATTTAGGATCCACCTAGATTAGGAAGGGAGTGCTGTGGAGACGCGATACTCTTATGACAGCCACGTTCTAGAGATACTCCTATCAGAGTGCATCAACAATGGAGGAAGAGAGTGCTATGGAGACGCGAGGAAGAGTTGAGAACAGACGTGAGGCCACTTACCAGGGACACTAGGGTTTTTTATTTTTTATTTTAATTTTTAATTTTTTTTGTTTTTTTAAGGATTATTTTGAAAAGAGAATAAATAAAAAATAGAATACACATGGCAACATTCATTAATTGACATGACATGACACATCAGCTACCACATAAGGTGGTCAGCTAAGGTGGTCAATGTTGTGTGTCTAAATAGCATTTCTCATCTTATAATATATTGGTCAACTCTTTACACGTTTTGTGGGACACTATGATTTCATTGGACGGGTGGTTAAAATTTGACATTTATCGACACCTGCCCCTTGTTCTAGGTTTCTTCACTTCAAGTGCACCTATTGACTAGCATTGCGACGTCGTCCCAGCAAGTTTATATACTCTTATTTCTCCAACATATAATATTAATTATACATATATATTTATACATAAGACATCCGGACGTTATTATCGTATGGACGTCATGTATTTTATATTACCCCTCCATACTTTCCTCCTTATTTAAAATGGCATCCGCACAATAACAACGTGCAGATATCCGGATGAGAGAATAACTATATATATAATATGCAACAAACCTTGTTACATGACTGAAAATGGAGCTAATTAATCTAGTGACATACACAAATACAAACACAAACACAATTCAAAATACTTTATATGCAATGGTGGACGTATGTCGGGACAAGAAAGGGTCGTGCGACCACTTTGAATGACTGAAATTTGGCCGTGGACTCCACCAACGACCCCTTGGCCATCATCTTAGCAACCCCTTGTGTGCATGTAAGGTGCTCGATGAAAGTCCCATGTGGGCTTGGCTTGCGTTGCTCAGTGCTCTCTAACCTTCTTCTAGACACACTCTTGCAGCACCACGACTTGGATTTTATTTTTTGGGTTGCAGAGGCAGTGAAGAAGATGATGTTGTGAAGTTGCCCTAGCTTATTCCTCATTTTAGTTGAAACTCACCGTTTCACTAACTTGTAGGTTTCTAAAAAGTCTGTGCCATGTATAATGATGAAGAAGTATGGCCCAAAGTTTTATTAATAACTTGTAGGTCTTTTTAAAAAGTCTAGCCTAAATTTTTATTAATAAAACCCTTTTAACCTTTTACCCTTGTGATATATATATATTTTTTTTGTCTGAACCACGAGGTGGTCCTGGATGGGCCCCAACTATGGGTGGCACCTTTAAGCTTTAACCACAACCCAGACTAATCCCCGCTCACACCAGGTCGGCCCGTAAGGGGTAAAGTACTGACCAAAGTGGTGCCATTGTAGGTTTCTAAAAAGTCTGTGCCATGTATAATGATGAAGAAGTATGGCCCAAAGTTTTATTAATAACTTGTAGGTCTTTTTAAAAAGTCTAGCCTAAATTTTTATTAATAAAACCCTTTTAACCTTTTACCCTTGTGATATATATATATTTTTTTTGTCTGAACCACGAGGTGGTCCTGGATGGGCCCCAACTATGGGTGGCACCTTTAAGCTTTAACCACAACCCAGACTAATCCCCGCTCACACCGGGTCGGCCCGTAAGGGGTAAAGTACTGGCCAAAGTGGTGACTTCGTAAAAAAAAAATTCTACACTTTTACACTGTGACCCCTTGGCCCGAGAATCCTGAGTCCACCCCTGTTTATACGTCAACCCTTGAACAATATTTCTAGATCTGCCACTACATATAATGGGATAGTCTTTTGTACTATACTTAACTACAATGAATTTAAATTTAATGTGAATTTGAAGGAAACATGCATCTAATGCTTAGGAAATGAACTTTAGCCACAACCTATGCACAAAAACATTCTAAATGGCGGATTCATTTTGTTTATACTAGTTGAGCTAAACCTTTTTCATTTTAAACCAAGTATCTTAGCCTAGTGTCTTTGAACACAAATAGAAAAGGGGAAAAGGGAATAGATCTTTACCCTTTATGACCTTTTCTTGATTTCTCAAGAATGAACACCTTTGATGGAAAGACATTTTGTTTTTCTTGATTTTGACTCCTTCACCTTAAGGCTCCAAGATTGGAGTCCTCTACCTCACCACACCAAATGCTCCCACAGATGAAGAGAAGGCAATCAAGAAGTATGAATGCTAGTCTACTTCTTGATTGGACCAATTTTTTGTTTATGGAAGATGAGATACAAATATGATCACTCATCAACCAAAGTAGGAAAACCAAAAACCCTAGCTAGGTTTTCTCTAACACTTAGCTTATATAGGACAACACAAAAAGGCAAGGGGAGAGCTTCCCCTTAGTTGCCGAATTTTGGGTGGGTATTTGGGGCTCCATTTGGTCCATGGGTCATGTCATCTTATGTCACTTATCCCTAAACCCTAAACCCTTTTAAAAGCCCAATCCAATGTTTCTATATGTCAACATTAATTCCATAATTAATCTTTTAATTATAATTTAACTACCAAATTATAATTATAGTCTTACTTAATTGACCCAGTCGAACTATTTGACAATGGTCAATTGCTCCGGTCAACATGTTGACTTTTGTATCGTTGACTTTGACATTTGATTATCAACCATTGATTTGTGTCTCCTCTACCTCTAATCACATTTTTTGGTTGTGCAGATCCGTAGGTTCTCTTTAGCAAGGTAGTGGGTTGACTCAACTCCTCAGAGATCATATACGAATTAAATTCCACAATTTAATTCTTCCTGTTAATAAAGGTTAATTGAAACCTTTTAGGACATCCACAAACCATGGTTGTCGCCTAGCAGCAAGTCACGGTTATCCGAGCTAAATGAGACATTGTGAAAGAACCTATTCAAATTGGAATGATCGTGCAATTGAATCCTTCTCTTATGTCAATACTCCTTATTCACATTATTAGATCATGGAATCTGATTGTCAATATCCTAATGTGAATCATTCCTTTTTTATATGATTATCCTAGTAAGATTTGAAGACTTCTTCTTTCAAGTCTTATCCACTACTCTGCGTAGAGATTTGACAATCATATCTTGGAGTATTCTCTCTCCTTTATTGAGAGTAGAGATTCCTTATTGTACATTCATTTGCTTCCATGGCTATTGAGAATCCTGATGAGCACCTTTAAGCTATGCCTAATTCAACATGACCGTATAATGCCCTAAAAGATTAACAATATAGCCGCAAAACATCTATGATGTCTGAGGTCTAAGGATTAGTTTGCACCATTGCAATTTATGAGTTCCAGCTTGAGGACTTCCATGCTGTAACTCATGTGTTGGATAGCATTCAGTGTACTTGTTCTTCTACAAGCACCTACACATATATCGATAAAGACTTCCATGCGGTAACTCATGTGTTGGATCGCGTTCAGTGTACTTGTTTTTCTACAAGCACCTACACACATATCGATGTGTGTCCACACTTAATGACTTGAGACCTTGCCATTCCCTACATATAGAGATGATACTGTGTGTAATGGTCTTTGTGGAATATTCCTATGACCAGGAACATATTCAGGATTTAGGGATGATAAGAAGTCTCCATGTATGCAATCTCATTACATAGCTCTCATATCCACTTGTGTATTCCTTGGACTATGGTTGTTCTACATATTGAAAGATAATATAGGATGATTTAATGTATAAAACAACCTTTCTTGCCCATTGATAACATAATATGTCTTTTATCAAAGATGTCCTTAACTCTAACTATTACATAATTAGTTGGCTTTAAGGGCATATTTCTAACAGAATTATCATTTGATTGAATTTGTATCATTACGTCTCACTTTATCATGATATATAATATGATTCTCTCCAACAAATTAACTTTGCTGACGTCGGCGACGCTGTGTAATGCCTCGGACCACCACTCGTAACTCGGGATGCCAAGTAGGGGAATCGAAGGGTCCGAGTTAACTAGTTCGGAGATTTTCTCATCCAATGCGAGGCACGAGACCAGGTCCTGGACTCTTTGGTTGATGGGGAGGGCGCGGTTTTGCAGAAAGGGTAGGAACTGGTTGATAGCTGGGACGAGTCACATGCATATGGAGGCTGAGTTGACTCGGTATGGTAAAAGAGGAGGGTGGTGAAGAAGAAGAAGAAGAAGAAGAAGAAAATGAGTGTGGGAGGAGTGAGAGCTTGGAGCTTCATTGTGTGCGGTTTGGTTAGTTGCAGAAGCGAATGCAGAAAAAAGTGAAAGTTTATAGGGCAGAGGCATGGACAAAGGTCTATATCACTGATGACTGAGCCCACTGCTAGTTTGAGGCCAGTCTCTAATTAAGATAGTTTGTTATATTACTAAAATCATTTAATTTTTTTTTAGATAACATTTTTTTAGATAAAAAAATATTTTATTTTTTGTGAGAAAAAATTGTTTTTAAGTGAAAATAATATTGGTTTTTATTGTCAGTATTAGCTTTCAGGATTTTTATTTTTATAAAAGTGATATTAAAGAAGAAGGGGGGTGAATTGATCTAGGATCTCGAATGCATGAGTAAATGTTCTTAACCTTTTGAACTACCAGCCCTTTACTTGATTTATATTTGAATTAATTTTAGTGATTGAGATTTAAGGGAAAAAAAAAGATAGAAAGAGTGGGAAAAAGAGGAGAGAAATGCCTTTAGTTGATGGATACAGTCAAACAAATGAGTATAAAAAAGAAAGCAAATATAGGGAAATAGCGTTGAATGCCACTGCAGTCCAAACTTTATCTTCAAATACTACATTTATCCACACATTTCGCAAATACAACCTATAAATGCATACTTATTGCCTACTTAACACTTTTTCTCAGTTTTTGTTTTCTATCTCAGCTTTCTCTCGCAGTTCTCTTCCTCTCTCAGCACGCTCTCTCTCTTCATCGTCTCACCACCACCACTCTCTCAGCACTCCACAACCACCACTACTCTCTGTCTTAGCTCCGCAACCACCGCTACTTTTTGTCTCAGCTCCGCGACCACCACCAGCTGCAACATCGAACAAGTTTTGGCTCTAGGCTTCAGGTTCCATCCAACAGACGAAGAATTCGTCATTTACACCCAAGCGCAAGGTCTGTCGAAAACCCTTCAAATTCAACGCGATTTCCAAGGTTGACATCTACAAGAGCGAGCCTTGGGACCTCGCAGGTAATACCCACCTCTCCAATTTTTTTTTAAAAAAAAATTGTGTAAAATTTGCTTCTTAAGCATTGGTGCACCTTGTCTTCTAGAGAATGCTCTGGCATAAATGGTGCTATCTGTGGTTCCAAGCATATAGGAAAGTCATGTGGATGCTATTAAAAACCTATGCCTGGGGTATGATCCGTTTCATATGATTTGCATTTTTGCTTCCTTTTAGTGTATATTGATATATGACTTTTGGTAGACTACTTGTTTAAAGAATTCTATTTTCCGTGGATTTTCTGTTGCCTTTCATATGTTAACAACTCATGGTGGTTTCTCTACCAAACATGTTCTTTCACATGTTAACAATTCCAGTTTATGATGTCATTGAGTACAGCAAGTGTGGCTTGGAGACAGCACTTGTGTTCCTTTAGGCCCAAGAACCTGTTGCGTAGACTTAGTCGTTCACTTCAATGTCTCATGCTGGAGAATTGTCAAAGGGGTTGGATTTTACTATTCTGGGTTACTGTTATGGCTTCTCTTTTTTTGCCTGGAAATTCTACCAGTATAGAGAAAACATGGCAGCATTTCAGGTGAGCATGTGCTTTCCGCTTCGGAAGGTATGGGGTTGGTAATTGCCGGATTGAGATAAAGAACTCGGACCCTGAAGATTGTGATCGTGAGGTTGATATAATGTATTTTTGAATCTTCGATTTGTCTTGAGGATTTGCTCTTGATTTCACTAGGGGACATATCAAAGGGAAATTACAAATGAACACTTGCTTTCAATATTTCTAGTACTCATAAAAATTGGCCAATTAAATAAGAAATGTGGGAGTGATTTTCGTCCCACAAGACTATTGGTCTGAAGATTCCGTCTTCCCCTTCGCTTCTCTTTCTCCTTGCAAAACAATACGGAGTGAAAAGACCACACTTGGGGGTGTTGGCCAAATGCCCTCCGATGCCTAAGTTAGGTCGAGTGTTTGTAGAAAAACAATAGCTAACAATAGGATGGAGATTTCTCTATGGTGAGAACCGGGTGGCCGGAGCCGTGTGTGGTGGCCGGAGCTTTGTGTGAGAGAGAGAAAGAGTATGGCGGCTAGGGTTTGTGAGAGAGAATTTCTGTAGAATTTCAGACAGATATTTAGACGTACCTCAACCCATGGTGTAGCCATGTATTTATAGGGACCTCGGAGGCTCGGGTTTCGGAAGAATAATTCCACATATGGAAAGGAATTATTCTTCCCTAATTTGGAGAGATTGATTAATCAAATCCCTAATTAAGGCAGGAATTGAATAAATCCAAATTAAATCAAATAACTCTCAATTAGGTCAAATAATTCCCAAATTGATTAGCTTAATTATTTGACCTAGGTTAAGATATTTGCTCCCACAAGTCAGCATACCAATAGATGGTCAAAATTTTCATCTTTTCAGAGCAGTGATTTTTTTAAATTTTAATTTTAGTATTGCTCTGATGTGAAAAATTATAGTAGCTAATAGTACTATAGTACAGTTCCCTTTGATTTTCAAACTGGTCTCAGTTTAATTATCGAAATGCATGTTTTAAGCAACATGACATTGATAAGGCAGAGAAGGGTTTACTGGCCTTGCCCTGCTCCACTTCATGCCAAATATTTAGGTCTAATTTGTGCACTTTGGTTTCCTGCGGATTGTGAATGAATGGTAGATGCATGAGCCACAATATTCAAGTTAACATTGTGATCAAATTCTTCTTGCTGCAGCAGAACCAGCATGTGAATGGACAGAAAGAAGCTGACATCAAATTCTTCTGGGAAGCACACTTTCGTATGATAAATATATCATATTTGTTCTACATGATCTCTCTCTCTCTCTCTCTCTCTCTCTCTCTGGTGTCACTACTACAAAAACTGCAAAAGACGACCAGAAAAAGACGACGGTACAACAAAATACTGTCGTTGTGTTTAGAAAGACGACGGTAACAGAAAACCGTCGTGGATAGGTAACTTAAACTAAAAAACGGAGGTCAGCTTGAGTAATTTTAAAAAACGACGCACAGCAATGAAAAAGCGTCGTCTTATTAAAATGGTTTTCTTCAGAGTTAAATTCTGACCGAAAAACAACGACAGCAGGTATGAAGCCACCGACGTAGAAAGTTAAGACGTCAGTTCAACAAAAAAGCCGCCGTGTGAACTACAACATAAACACGACCAAATGTTCTTAGTCAGTGACGTATAATATTATGGAATCGACGTCGGTATATTATAAAACAACGACGTGTTAAATTAATGTACCATGACGCGGAAGATATATTTAAAGACTTATTACTTGGGTGTGTACTACGACGGTACCTACAATACTACTGTTGTATAGAGTAGTAGAGAACAACGATAGTAGAGGAGTAGATAACGACATCTAAATTAGAATATCCACGTCATAGTTATAAAATATCAAAACGTAATTACCACGTCGGTTTGTTCAAGTAGCGACGTATAATATTTATTTACCATGTCCTGACGTTAAAATTACCGTCGTATTTATTCAATTTATACATCTGTCTTCTCTATAAACCGCCGTCTTAATTTTTATTATTTTTAAGGTTTTCTTTTTTCTTTTTCTTTTTTGTAGCCTACGACGGTTGATCTACAAAATGACAAGAACTGAGAAAACCGTCGTCACATGAAAATTAAAATGAGATCCCAAGAGGAATGAAATCTTACCATCGTGATCTTTGGATCCTGATCACTTTAGCTTCTATCCATTTGAAATATGAAATGTATAAGAACCTAAAGAGACTCTTCATATTTCAAATGGATAAGAAGCTAAAGTGTCCACTATAAACCATTTCAAATGGATACACAAACCATCGTGATGTGAGACAGAGCCAAGGGCAAGAAGTTGGAACCCTAATTGAAAACTGAGAGTTAAAAAACGCTTGAAAAAATCATATTTATACAAATTATCTTGAATATCCACGTCGGTTCTATTACATGTAGCGACGTCAAATTGAAATAATAGTCGTTGTTTCGTAATAATTGTAGATGTATAAATAAAAATAACCACGTCATTTCTGTAAACTATGGCCAACGCCTTTTAGAATCAACAATGTCAGTTATGCATAAAATGACGACGTGGTAACATGTAATACCACTTCTACCAAAGTAAACCTTTGAAATACAACGGCGGTTTAGATAAACAAGTGTCGTGATAACATATACTATTAGGTCATCAAAAGTAAACTTCTGTCGTGTAAAACTTAAATAACCACGTCGGTTTCGGAATTCCAAAAGTCGTTTGGCTTTTTAAATAACCACGTCGGTTTCTACTTATTGTACGTCGTTATAACTACATACTAGGGCGGTTTTTAATAAAACCGTCATTGTATTGAACTCTTGGAAGATATATAAACTTTTTTGTGGCCTGACCTAAAGTTCTACATTCTCTCTCACTGATAAAATATCTCATTTTCCCTCTCATTTCCCAAAAGCAGCTTCGTAAGCATCATCGTCTGAATCTCGTCATCGTCTTCGTCTTCATCTCCAAATCACCAAATAATTCGTCGGAAGGAAACTTTCTTTGCACACCAAAGGTTTTTTCTCAATCTCTTTTCTCTTTTTTCACTTTCATTTGAAGAGGGTTTTGAAAGAACGAGTCTGGAAACAAGACTCCGTCAAAATGAGGAAATCTTTCATTGGTTTGATTAAATTCATTAGTCCATTACTCTCACGACGCCTGAAGACGACAGTTCTCTCTTGTTTGCGAAGTTAGAATCGACACACCACGACGGTCGTTAAATCCGACCTAATGCAAACTGCACGACGGTGGTTAATAACTGTCATGGTGTGATAATTAATACGTCGGAAACAAGATAGAACCGTCGTCTCATGGGAGAAAGAACTGGCATTTTTCCTGTAACACGTCTAAGAAAGATGACGGTTGTCTTTTGTGTTTGATGTTGTAATACTAAACCACGTCGGTTCTTAGGCTTAATCACAAACATGGTGTATCAACATTTACGTCCTGAAGGAGATAAAACCATCGTCCTATTTCCATGCATGGTCTGAGAGAACTGTTTAATAAAACGTTGTTGTTTTCGTGATGCCGTCGTGGTTTTTCTTTACGACGACGGTGGTGTTGTACAACCGTCGTCCTAAATTAAATATCACGGCCGTATTTTTTCCGATGTCGTTTTATTATTATGTTGTTCTTTTAAAATAACCATCGTTGTTTTTCTTGCAGATTAATTAAAAATGGTTTCGAAAGCTCAAAACAAGGAAGCTCAAGTGTCAAAGGCTCAAAGGGATGAAGCCAAATCAATTTCAAAGGCTCAAATGGAAGAAGGAAAATAAGTTCAAAGCAAACCCTCGAAGAGGATGAGATTTTCTTCAACCTCCGAGAAAGACTCAAGCACAACCACATTTGTTGAGGAGCCAAAATCCACCCGCGGTATCAACACAATGAGCCGTGTTGTGAAGAGGAAAATTCAGAAGATTAAGCCTGTGATTGAGTTCAATAAAAGGGGCAGACCACATGGCAAGGCTGCTGTTGAGATGCAGTCTTATATTGGTGTTTTGGCACACACCAGAGTCCCTCTTGTGGACAAGTGGACAAGAAATGGACTCAATTGCCTAAGGACCTGAAGGAGCAGATTTGGGAAGCTGTTTAAATGGCTTATGTTATTGGGGAAGGGTGTAAGAAGATGGTCCTGTCGTCTGCCACCAAAAAATGGAAGGATTTCAAGTATAACATAACTAGGCAGTATATCCTTCCATTCGCACATGACAAGGAGAAGTTAAAAGAACCCCCTGAGCTTTATAAGTTCATAGAGAAATCGCATTGGGATGCCTTTGTAGCTTCAAGGTTATCCCCAAATTTTGAGGCTGTGCATTCTGGGCAGAAACAGAGAAGGGAAAAATTGGAGTGCAACCATAGGTTGTCTAGAAAAGGGTATGTTGGTTTGGAGGACCAATTGGAAGAAACCATGCCCGGTGAAGAAATCGATCGACCTCTGCTATGGAAGAAGGCAAGAGAAGATAAAACGGAAAACAACCCTGATCCAAAGGTTGCATAGAAGGCAAAATTAATCGTAAGTCTCACTAACTCTGTTTTGTATAGACGTTGCATGTTTAAATAACCGACGTTATAATCTAAACACCACGACGTTTATATTTAACGACGTTTAAAGGACAATAGAACGTCGGTTTTTGCATGAATTAGACATCTAGTTTGAATTACTACGACGGCTTATATTCCTGAGACGTCCGTCTTTTTTTAAACTTTTAGAACTACCTTCATTTACTCACGCACACACACACACTCTCTCTCTCTCTCTCTCTCTCTCTCTCTCTCTCTCTCCATCTATTTCTCTGAAATTTGTGGTGCACAATTTCTTGAAAAGAATGCATATTTTTGTTAATTTTTTCACCTCTACATTAAAATTTACAATGGTTTTCTCTCATATAAACGTTAGAATTGATATACAACGAAGATATGTTACTACCGCCGTTTGAAATTATGTACTACGTCGGTTTTGTAAAAAGTCCGTCGTCGTTATTGTAATACCGATGTGTGAAATCAATACTACGTCTATTTGTTAAAAAAAATGTTGTTGTCACTATATTATTACGTCGGTTGATTTATTTGTTTTACCATCTCTCTCTCTTTTAGGATGATTTGCAAAAACAAGTCTCCGAGGGCATTCTGACTGTATCCGGGAGCAATGATATTTTGACTCTGGCTTTGGGAACCCCCAAGCATGGTGGGAGAGTCAGAGGAGTTGGAGCAGGCGTTTCCCCAAGTCAATTCTTCAATTTGCCGAGACAGCAGAAAGTAAAATTTGCTGACAAATTGAAGGAAAGTCTTATTGAGGCAGTCAGAGAAGAAACATTGAGGATTGAGGCTAGGTCAAGGGAAAATGTTTTGGAAGCAGTTAGAGTAGAGAGGGAAATTATGTTGGCACAATTCCGTCAACTAATTCCTAATTTTGATACCAACATTGTGGGAACCGAATTAAATCACCCTAGGTCAAATAATTCCTTCCATTTGGGGATTATTTGACCTAATTGGGAGTTACTCAATTTAATTGGGAGTTACCCAATTAAATTGGCAATTACCTAATTAAAATGGGGATTGATTTGATTCCTACCCTAATTAGGGATTTGATTTAAATCAAATAAATCAAATCCCTAATTAATCAAATCTCACCTAATCAGGGAGGAATAATTCCTTTCCTTCTACGGAATTATTCCTCTGAAACCCTAGCCTCCGAGGCCCCTATAAATACCTAGCTACACACAAGGGTTAAGGTACGTCTAAATTCCTACTAAAACGCTGCAGAAATTATCTTTCACAAACCCTAGCCACCATCTTCTTTCTCTCTCTCACCCACAAGGCTCCGGCCTCCACACACGGCTCCGGCCACCCGGTTTTCCTTGAAACACCCATCCTAACTTAGGCATCGGAGGGCCTTTGGCCAACACCCCCCGAGTGTGGTCCTTTTACTCCGATCTATTTTGCAGGGAGAGAGAGGTGCGGAGAAGATGAAGGAATCTTTAGGCGAATATTCTCATGGGAGGAAATTTGCTCCCACAAATTGGTGCTTTCATTGAGAGTGCGAAATTATACTCAAAGCGTGCTCCAAATTAATTTTCCACAACTTTTTCCAATCAACCATGGTCGATACAAGACGTTCGAGGAGTAACACGACCACGACTGGCCCATCTCATGGTTTCGTGGTGGAAGCCTCTCTGCAACCTCACGGTGTTGTGGCTGCCAACGCCTTGCGTCCGCCTCCAAGCGCTTCGCAGCCACCTCCAACTGCCGGAATTGCAGAACAGCCGCTGCAGACAGCTGTTGGAATTGCAGAACAGCCACCACGTGGTCCTGTGACCTGCACAGCCTTGCAGCTGCAAGCGCCAGCGGCTGGAGCTACTCTGCCGCGCCCTCCTGCTGCCGGAACACATCAGCAGCCATACCACTCAACTGCCGACTTTGCTGCGCAGCCCTACGGCTACTTTGACGCCTCCCCAGTCGTGGAGCATATCCATCCTCTGCCACCACACTTGACGTATGCACCTATGTACGCATCTAATGGAGCCCTAGCCCATATGCCATTTGGCTCAATGCACGCCTCTAGTCAGGTGGACCTTAACTCACGAGTTGATCAGCTCACAAAAGAGTCGACGATCAAAACAACCTGATTGGCTAGCTACTCAGGCAGATCAACTTGAACCAAGGCCCTAACCTTGGACCCCGTGACGAGGAGAGGAGGATACATGAGCATGTCGACGAGCAGTTCGAGAGGTCCCAAGCCGGTCAAGCAAGGGCAAGCGGGCAGGGGAGAGAGCGAGATCGTGCTGGCGAGACACAAACATATGCAAGTCGTACTCTGAGTCAGTCAACGATCCGTTCGAGGTTAGGTCCAAGGACCAATGTACGCGAAAGGCTGGGCCCACAGTCCAATGTCCATGCCCGCTTGGGCCCACAAGGAAGTAACCAATCTAGGCTGGGCTCACAAGGAGCTTGAGTTCGTGAACAATCGCGTGACGAGCCCAACAATCGACGCTCACCAGCCCGCTCGAGGACCAACACACGGCAACAAGCCGTAGAGGACTCCTCACAAGCTCAATCTCATAATCTGCCCCACGGGCAGAACAACCAAGAGGATCGACCTTTGGGAACCGAGGAGGAAGTTAACCAGTGGCGCTCGAGACACCGAAGACATCGACCCGAACCACTAGCCCTGCGGGCAGAAGATGTCGAGAAGTCAGTGAATGACCGACTCCAAAGTCTCCAACTTAAAGGAAGCACAGATGAGGCCCTGCACAAGGAAATTGCTCAAGTCGACTGCTCACCCTTTACGGACGAGGTGGAACGAGCTGCACCGCCGAAACGGTTCACAACGCCATCCATCACTCCGTTTAAGGGAGACTCCAACCCTGAGAGCCATTTGAGGCACTTTAAGAGTGCCATGATCTTGTACAAGGCAGACGACGCCCTGATGTGCAAAGTGTTCGCGATGACTCTGTGATGAGCAGCTCAAGACTAGTTCCACACTCTACCGTCCGCGTCGATAGGCAACTTCAAGGAGTTCGCCCTCATCTTCACAAAGGAGTACACCTCCTACAAGACGGTGAGAAAGCATGCAGACCACTTGTTCAACTTGCGCAAGAAACCAGACAAGTCTCTTCAAGACTACCTCAGACGATTCAAGGTTGAGAAGGCGAACATCATAGGATGCAATGACCAAGTGGCATCCTCAGCTTTTAAGAAAGGCTTGCCAACCGAACATGAGCTATACCGTGAGCTGGCCATAATTCCAAGCCAAACCTTGGCAGAGGTCTTCGGGACACCAGAGCGCTACGGACTTTGGGATGACGATCGTATTGCGGCGAAGAAAGCCAGCAAGCAAGCTGATCACCCGACAAGGCAGGCAAGCCAAAAAAGCAACAAGTTCGAGCACAAAGCCCGAGACAAGCGCAGATCACGGCCCTAAGAGGGAGGCTCGAAAACAGGAACCTTCACTGAGTTCACTATCCCGATCCACCAGATCCTGGCCAAGTGAAGAACAAGTCGTGGGTGAGAAGACCACCACCTATGAGGGGAGAACACCAATAAATACTGTGCATTCCACGGGGAGCAAGGTCATTACACAAACAACTGCAACGCTTGGAAAAGGCACCTTGAGGAGCTGGTCAGAGACGGCCATTGCACAAAATTCGTTGCAAAGAAGGTCATCCAGCAGATCGAGGATCGTGATGCGGCTGCCAAGGAACCTCCCCAAAAGGTCATACGGATCAACACCATTCTAGCTGACTCCCAGGAGTCCGAGCTGACCACCAAGGAGCGCAAGAGAAAGATCGCGCATGCGACTTATGTCTCCCAAGTCACAACGGGCATACCAATCATTGCAGATACACCCATCATCGGCTTTCAGAAGAAGGACTTGATCAGGCTTGATCTGCCTCACAATGACGCCCTAGTAATCTGCATCCAAATTGAACAAGCTGTGATCGAGCGAGTTCACGTGGACGAGGGCAGCGCAGCCAACATCCTGCAACTATATGTTATCCAACAGATGGGGTTGGAGCCCATGATCAGCAAACTTGCCAGATCACTCACCGGCTTCAATGGGGCCACGTCAATCACTGTTAGGACAATTGACCTGGACGTCCACTCACCCCCAGTGGTCTGCTCGCAAACCTTCATGGTCATCGACGAGATCTCTCCCTACAACGGGATCTTGGGCCGACCATGAATCAGCAAGATCGAAGCCATCACATCTGCTCTACACCAAAAGATCCGCTACCCCATCCCTGGAGGCGTTATCGGGCAGATCAACAGTGACCAAGCCATGGCAAGGAGATGCACAGCCCAAGGGCTTAAGAAGAGCAAACAGCTGCAGTTTACACCAGTAATGCAGGCTATTGACGAGGCAGGAAACACTCCCAGCAGACAAGCAAGCCCGAATGGGAAGGGAGTTGCTACCTCAAAATAGCAATTAAGGAGCCAGGATCAAGGCGAGGGAATCCGCTCGGAAGACTCCCCTGAAAAGGATTGGAAGCCTGAGGATGACGTTGAGTTAGTACCCCCTGATCCTGGCCTACCAGACAAAGAAGCGCAAATCGGCTCGCGCCAGAATCCAGACAAGAAGGATCAAGACGAGGGAATCCGCCCGGAAGGCTCCCTTGAACAAGGTTGGAAGCCTGAGTAAGACGTTGAGTTAGTACCCCTCGATCCTGACCAGCCAGACCAAAAAGCGCGGATCGGCTCACGCCTAAGCCTAAACGAGAAGGTGGAGCTGACCACCTTCCTCCAGAAGAACAAAGACATGTTCGCATGGTCGCCATCTGACATGCCTGGCATCGACCCGAACATCATCTGCCACCGACTCCATGTCAACCCCGCCAGCAAACCCGTGGTGCAGAAGAGATGCAACTTCACTCTCGAGCGAGTTGCGATCATCGAAGCCGAGATCGATAAGCTTCTAGCTGTCGGCTTCATTGAAGAGGTCTCCTACTCAGAATGGCTGGCCAACATTGTACTGGTGGCGAAACAAGAAAAGGGCAAATGGAGAGTTTGCGTCGATTACACCGACCTCAACAAAGCTTGCCCTAAAGACAACTTCTCATTGCCGAGAATCAACCAGCTCGTGGATTCAACTTCCAGCAATCAACTGCTCAGCTTCATGGACGCCTACTCCGGCTATAATCAAATCCTAATGTACGAGGATGACGAGGCGAAGACTTCTTTCATCATAGAGAGAGGGACCTACTGCTACAAGGTCATGCCTTTTGCGCTGAAGAACGCTGGAGCAACCTACCAAAGGCTCGTGAATAAAATTTTCAAGGAGCAGATGGGCAAAACCATGGAAGTCTACGTGGATGACATGCTGGTCAAAGCCCCTAAGCGAGCAGACCACATCAAGAACCTCACTAAGGCGTTCAGCCTGCTCCGCCAGTATCGCATGAAGTTGAATCCAAGTAAGTGCACGTTCGGTGTATCGTCCGGCCGATTCCTGGGATACCTAGTAACTCAACGAGGTATCGAGGCGCACCCACGACAAATCAAAGCCATTCTCGAGATGAAGTCACCTTCAACAATAAAGGAAATACAAAGTCTGACGGACAGAGCAGCGGCCCTCAACAGATTCCTCTCGAGATCCACCGACAAGTGCAGACCATTCTTCAAGGCTTTAAAGAAGGGGCAAAGAGATAAATGGGACGAGGAGTGCAAAGAAGCTTTCCTGAATCTAAAGACTTACCTCACTTTACCTCCCCTGCTCTCGAAGCCAGTTCCTGGTGAAGACTTGTTCGTGTACCTGGCAGTGTCCAACTCAGCCGTAAGCTCAGCTCTCATCCGAGAAGAACTGGGGGCCCAACATCCGGTATTCTAAACGTCAAAAGCCCTTCTCGATGCAGAGACTCGCTACCCGAAATTGGGGAAGCTTATTTTGGCCCTTGTAGTTTCTGCGAGAAAACTGCGACCCTACAACCAAGCTCATCGAGTCATCGTCATGACAGACTTTCCTTTGAGGTCAATCCTTCACAGCCCTGACGCGTCTCAACGACTCATGAAGTGGGCTATAGAGCTAAGCCAGTATGACCTCCTCTACCTGCCGAAGACTACAATAAAAGCCCAGGCTTTAGCAGACTTTGTTGTGGAATTCACATCATCGGCCAAAGAAGAGAAGTTGGTCAGCAAAAAGAAGGAAAGTTCGAGAGCAGACAAGACCTCCGCTGAACCTGACCAACCCAAAGACATGTGGCAGTTGCGCGTAGACGGAGCGTCGAACCAAAAAGGAGCTGGAGCAAGCGTCGTCATCATCACCTCGGATGGAACCCTGTTGGAGCAAGCTCTCATGCTTGGCTTCCCAGCCTCAAACAACGAGGCAGAATCGAGGCATTGCTCGCTGGCTTGCGCTTGGTGAAGGAGCTGTCGATCAAGAAGTTGGCCATCTACTCAGATTCCCAGCTGATCACAAATCAAGCCTCAGGAGATCAATCGGCGAGACACCATTCTCTCTAGCTTATGGGACTGAAACAATCATCCCCCCACACATCACGGTCCCTTCCATGAGCATTGAGGTGGGCAGTTTTGACCAAAACTGCAAGTAGATGAAAGTCAATCTTGATCTGCTCGAAGAAGAACAAGAAGGCCATTGTTTGAGTTGCAGCTTACCAGCTCGACTCCAAGCAGGCGACGAGCCTTCATTACCTCCATTGCAGACAGGCTGCTCCTCGAAGCACGAACTCAATGGAGCATTTTTTTGAGTGTTATGTCCCCGACATACACTTGCAGGCGACAAGCCCCACCTCCATTGCAGACAAGCTGCTCCTGAAGCATGAACTCAATGGAGCATTTCTCGAGTGTTATGTCCTCGACATACGCTCGCAGGCGACAAGCCTCACCTCCATTGCAGACAAGCTGCTCCTCGAAGCATGAACTCAATGGAGCATTTTTCGAGTGTTATGTCCTCGACATATGCTCTCAGGCGACAAGCCCCACCTCCATTGCAGACAAGCTGCTCCTCGAAGCACGAACTCAATGGAGCATTTTTTTTTTAGTGTTATGTCCCCGACATACGCTCGCAGGCGACAAGCCTCACCTCCATTGCAGACAAGCTGCTCCTCAAAGCACGAACTCAATGGAGCACTTTTCGAGTGTTATGTCACCGACATACACTCGCAGGCGACAAGCCCCACCTCCATTGCAGACAAGCTGCTCCTCGAAGCACGAACTCAATGGAGCCTTTTTCAAGCGCTATGTCCCCGACATGCGCACATAGGCTACAAGCCTTACCTCCATTGTAGGCAAGCTACTTCTCGAGTACAAATTCAATGGAGTCTTTTTCAAGCGCTATGCCTCCGGACATACACTTACAAGAGACAATGAGAATTGAAGTTTGAAAGAGAACTGAAAATTCCATAACAAAGTGGCCAACCGGTCAAGTTCAACAAGAAATAAGGTGGTCAACTAAAGGCCACTTATTGAAAACAAAATTACAAAGTTCAAAAAACAGCAAAAATGAACTACATCTACTAGGGGACTTCGGCAGACGACCCTCAGCCGGTCACGTCCTCAGCTGCCTCAGCATCACTCCGCTCAGCCGGCGCCATCTGCTCAGCAGCCTCAACTGACTGTTGTCAGCTGCCACCTTGGGCATTGTCTTCCTCCATTGCAGCTTCATCTACTACCTGCTCTTCAACTGCTTCTACGTCCACAGCATAGATCTGCTCACTTTGAGCAGGGGGCAGGTCAAGACAGAGCTGCTCACCATCATTAACTTCGAGAGGGAAGCATGGAGAAGCACCATTTTGGCAATCCAAGTATACCAACTTGTACGCATTAGCAGCAATGTCATGCTTGGATGCCTCCGTGGCTTCCACATGGGTGTCAAACTTGGCCAGCAGCTTGTCACGATCCTAGGCCAGAGCAGCATGCTTACGTTCGAGGCGAAAGTAGGCTTCCTTGCGTTCGAGCAGAGTAGCCATGAGAGACTCGAGCTCACCATCCTTTTGGCCAACAGAACTCTTGAGCACAGACATACTCTCCTTCGTCTCGAAAATCCTCGCATCATGGCGAATCCGCTCGTTCGACAGCTTGTCAGCAAGATCAGCATTCTTCTTCACCAGCTCATCAAGCAGGGCAGAAGAGGGGGCAGCAGCACGTGAGTTCCGCATGGCCCCAACACTAAAAATCATCCCCTTTTTGAAGATGATACATGGCGGCTTCTTCTTGCTTATCCAAGGGAAGGCTCGAGAGAGAGCCAAGGTCACCAGCTCGATACATGTGGTCAACCAGCTTCGCACAAGCAGACGGACTTGACAGGAAGCCAGCTTTAAGCAAATCAGACGCGAACTCACCCCCAGCAGTTCTATCACCAATTCCCGGACCAGCAGTTCGTGCAACTGAAGGACTCTTCGCTCGAGCAGACGACTCTTTAGCTCTTTTGGCTGCAACTTGCAATAGGGAGTCAGCTCTGCGCTTGACTGTTCGTGGCCTCGCAGACGAGTCATGATTGCTAGATAGAGGCACAGTCTTCTCAGTTTGATCTCCGGATCTGCGCAGACGCCCCAAACCTTGCTTCTCAGCGGCCTCCTTACGAGGCAGATCACGAGTTTTGGGCAGTACGGGTGGGGACTTAAGCAGAATATCTCGGACCTCTTGCATGCCATTGACCTTGTTGCTGTTTGCGCTGACGAGGCTTATGGTCCTGGCAGACGAGGCATGAGCAACTCCCATATGGACCTTCTCAACAAACGAGACCACCCTTGAGGAAGACTTGCTCGTGGCAGAAGGAGGTCTTGACTGCTTTCGCTGTGGAGACCTATCTCTTGATCGTGAGACTACGGCTTCATCGTGGGCAGATCTGCTGCTAGCCTTCTTCTCCTCAGAGAACTCGGTCGAGGACTCCTCCTGCTCGAATGCAGATCACTTAGGTCCGAGTCATACAGCTTCCATCTTTCAACATCCTCAACAGGGGGCAAGCCATCGACCTCCTTCCGATGCTTGCTCAGCAACCAGCGCCATTCACGAAACTGGGCAGGGATGTTCAAAGCTTGCTGAACCTTGGTCATGTTCGGGTCGAGAACGAGCTTCTTGCGGATGGCATTTCCTGCAAGCAGAAGACGAAAGTCAATTAGACACACAACAAAGAATTCCAGGGTAATTGTAGCAGATCAAAGGGATGCAACTTACCATCACAGTAGGTGAGAGGGACGAGCGGACCGTCGCCAACCTCCCCTTCCCATCTGCCACTGACTTCCAGCACATCCTTGATCCACACATGATCTCCTTGACTCAGACTGTCCTTAGTTCGTAGCACAAAAAAAATTGAAGCAGTTTGGACCAACCCCAGTAACTAAGCCGGCCCGAACTGCCACTCGCTTTAGCAGCAGACCAGCGCGCCTCCAGCCCAGTTACAGCTAGACTGCCCAAGTCCAAGTCCAATTGGCAAGTCAAATACCTCCTCAACTCAGGAGCCCAAATCCAAGAAGGAAGCCCAGTTACAACTGGACAGCTCAACAGATAATTCACATCTCCTACATGCCACCACGCGCCATGCAGAAGCTGGGGGGCATTTGTGGGAACCGAATTAAATCACCGTAGGTCAAATAATTCCTTCCATTTGGGGATTATTTGACCTAATTGGGAGTTACTCAATTTAATTGGGAGTTACTCAATTTAATTGGGAGTTACCCAATTAAATTGGCAATTACCTAATTAAAATGGGGATTGATTTGATTCCTACCCTAATTAGGGATTTGATTTAAATCAAATAAATCAAATCCCTAATTAATCAAATCTCACCTAATCAGGGAGGAATAATTCCTTTCCTTCTACGGAATTATTCCTCTGAAACCCTAGCCTCCGAGGCCCCTATAAATACCTAGCTACACACAAGGGTTAAGGTACGTCTAAATTCCTACTGAAACTCTGCAGAAATTATCTTTCACAAACCCTAGCCACCATCTTCTTTCTCTCTCTCTCACACAAGGCTCCAGGCTCCACACACGGCTCCGGCCACCCGGTTTTCCTTGAAACACCCATCCTAACTTAGGCATCGGAGGGCCTTTGGCCAACACCCCCCGGGTGTGGTCCTTTTACTCCGATCTATTTTGCAGGGAGAGAGAGGTGCGGAGAAGACGAAGGAATCTTTAGACGAATATTCTCGTGGGAGGAAATTTGCTCCCACAAACATGCTCAAAACCCCAATTACCCCAATTATTCCTTTACCACCTCAAGAACAAAGCCCTAAAAATCCAATGTCTGACAAGGCAAGCTGCTCGGGGGCCACTAATATCAGACCCCTAGTTTTGGGGGAAGAAGATCCAAAGGTTGAAGACGTCGCTCTTTTAAATATCCGATGTTAAAATTTCAAACAACGACGGTATATATTTACCGACGTCGGAAAACAACAATACGTCTCTTTCTTCCAAGAACCGTCGATGTGAGTGAAATACCACGATGCTTTTACTTGTTTTGCATTTATTATGCTTTGAAAATAACGACGGTCTTTTTTGCCGACATCTAATTCTTTTATAAACCGTCGTCTATTTCATTAAAGCATTAACTGCATTTAATTAGACGACCTTTCTATAGTGTAGCGACGTTATAACGTTTACACAATGACGATTATGTATTTACCGACGTTTATAACCTTTCCTCCGTCAGTATGTTCTAGAAACCGTCGTTTATATTATATACCACGTCGATTTTTTTGGTTTAGTTAGAGTCGTTTATTTTAGTTCATATACAAACTAACTTATATTTCTTTATTTATTTCTTGTAACATGCCACCTCCTCTGTTAGCCTTATGCCAATTTGTCCAGACCAAGTTGCAGCCTGCTAACGGGACTGTGAAAGTTCACATGCCAGGGGAAGTGTTTGGCACTGAGCATGATACCTTCCTCCTTTCTGATGATATTTTGCAGTTTGGTTCCATGGTTGAGATTGGAAACACAGTGATTGCAGTATACATGAGGTAATTCTAGAAATCATATTTTGTTTTACATTTCCCTTTCTTTTAAATTAAAATCTTATTTAATTGAATTTCATATATTTAGGTACCTATTTGACTATTTAAAAATGGCAAATATGGTAAACCTTGTTGGCCTCGTCGACCCTGGGGTAGTCAGCTCTCAATCTGGATCTCTATCAAACCGAACAAAACAACTGTCCAACCGCCTGAAAACAGCAGATGGGGATCAATTTTTCTTGGTCCCTTATAATCCAGGGTTAGTCCCCTTAACTATTTAAAGTATTGTCCTTGTAATATTTTTCTTTGTACTAATATTTAACCTATATGGATCATTATGTGTAGGGGTCATTGGGTGTTGGTAATTGTGAGACCAGCAACGGAGACTGCCTATTACATGAATTCATTGCCAAAACGCTCCGTTGACGACGACATGAAAAGTATAGTGAATACGTAAGTTGATTTATTATGATCTAAGATTTTTTTTCCTTTAATGCATTTGCGGCTCGTTTGGTACACCATGCAAGCTTGGATTGGCTTGGCTAAAATTTTATTAGATTATTATAAATAAACCCAATCCCAGACATGTATTTATAAAAAAACCCACACACTATTTAAACATAGAAACACACCCAAAATCAACCCCAAAATCAACAATTGTATATTTTTTGGGTGTGTTTATAAATGGGTTTTGAGTGTGTGTAATGATGGGTTTTGGGTGTGTTTATAAAGTGTTTTGGGTGTTGGGTTTTTTTATAATTTCAGCCCCCGTTTTGGGTGTTTTAGTGAAACCCCCAAATTTTATCCCATGTTTGTTTCACCCAGTTCTAATTTTAAGTGGGATTAACTAATACTGGGCCCACCAAAAACACCTTCTTAGGTGTTCTTAGCTAAACCCGTCTGGAGAGGAGGGACTAACAGTCCCTACCCAAGCAACGAGCAACCATGCCCAATCGCTCCACAACCACCGACCCACCAAGCGACAACCACAACCACCAGCCATGATCACCAGCCACAGCCACCAGACACCAGCCACCAGCCACAGCCACATCCACCCAAGAAGGAGAAGACAGAATTGAAGAGGAAGAGGAGAGAACAGAAAATTTTCGAAAAACAAAACAGAGAAGAGGAGAGAAAATGTAGAAGAAGAGATGAGAGAAATTTTTCGAAAAAAAACAGAGAAGAAGAAAGAAAATGGAGAAGAAGAAGAGAGAAAATTTTTGAAAAAATACAGAGAAGAGGAGAGAAAATTTTAGCAAAAAAGAAAGAAAAGAAAAGTAGACAGAAGAAGAGGAGAGAAAATGGAGAAGAAGAAGATGAAAGAGATGTAGAAGGGAAGAAGAAGAAAGAGCAGCAGATTGGTTCGTCCAAAAAAGAAAAAAAGAGATGCAGAGAGGAAGAAAGAGAAGAAGAGAGAAGAAAAGTCAAAAAAATATTTAAAAAATCTTACTTTTTCAAAAAAAAAAAAAAATTGTCCTAGTCCAATCAAACATACACCAAACGCTGTACAAGTGTTATCCAGCTTATGCCAAGCCAAGCCAATCTAAGACAGTACCAATATTTAATCCAGTCTATGACAGTCCCCCGTACCAAACAAGCCCTTGAAGTATACGACGGGTTTTTATAATACCGACGTTATAATGACAATACAACGACGGTAAGTTATTACCGACGTTTTAAATAATTTATTACGTCAGTATTGTCTTAAAAACATCGTGTTAATTTAACTACCACGTCGTTTGGGTTTTATTTTAGAACGTTTTAATTTTTTCTGTTCAATTTTTTGTTATACGACGTTTTTCCTGTTACCGAGGTTATAATGTTACACAACGACGATAGATTTTTACCGCCGTTTGAAACAAAATACCACATCATTTGTTTTAAAACTCTGTCGTTTTGACTGATTTACCACGACGGTTACTATTTGTGTTTAGATTTTTCGTTTTGTCATTAACACTCTTTGTTTTCTTGTAACAGGTCAATGAAAATGTTTAACATTCATATAAACAAAAATTCATCACATAAAACAACCATTTGGAAAAATCTACACGGCACTCCTGAACAACCAACAAGTGTAGAGTGTGGCTATTACGTGATGCGATTCATGAGAGATATAATTCATGATCCATGCCTAGATTTCGAGAAGAAGGTAAAAGGCAAAATTTTTGATATACTTTCTTTATTTTACTACGTCAACTTTTTCTTTAAAACCGTCGTTTGTATCTTTATAACACGTCGGTTTTTTGGTTTATTTTGCAGTTTGAAAAGAAAAAAGATCGAGTTCAGTATACACAAGAACATACTGACGATGTTAGGCATGAATGGGCAGAATTCGTTAACAGGCAAATACAGAATGATAATTGATGTACCTAAAAATTTATTAACAATGTTTAGGTTTATTTTAGTTTATTAAAAATGTACATAAATATTTTTGTTGTAATCAATCGAACAACCATCAAAAAAATTAAATATGTTTTTGAAATTTGTTTAGTTCCCAAAAAATTCATGAAAACTTAATATAATTCATAAACACTTAATTTAATTCTCCAAAAACGACGTCTCATTCAAATTTACACATCTCATATGTGTATACAATGGTCGTCTTGCTATAACTGGAAATATAACATCGACGACAATTCTTAAAAACGACATGTAACAGTCATAAACACGACGGTTTATAATTAATTCATCTTGTACAGATGAATATTGTACCGATATACTACGTCTGTTAGTATAACCATATCGACGTCTTAAAAATAAACAAAGGCCGTGATCTTACAAAATTTGACGTTTTATATTCAAACAATATCTGTTATCCAAAACTCGATGACGTGGTAATCTAAAAACCCATGTCGGTTATCCAAATAGGATGACGTGGTAACATACTCATCCACGTCAGTGATTTAAAGCAAGATGACGTGGGAACTTGATTATCCACGTCGGTGAGTGACAAATTTTATGCACTCATTAAGATTGCCCGTAAAGGCCTGAAAAATGTCATTTTTGTTTTCAAAGTTCAAATGATAATAAAAGTCAAAAAAATTTAGAGACAAAACACAATACTCCTTATACTTTACATAACATAACCCTACGGTTTATGTGATCCATTGGTGCCCATAAATTCAAAATGATGAAATCCAGATTTTAGCCTACTATTACAGAAGGCATTGTTGTAAGGAGTCCGTAACAATTTTCGGTTCATTTTTCTCATACTTGTGTATTTTTTTATAATTATTGTAAAATTTAGGGTTTAGGGTTTATTGAAACGACGCCGGTTTTCTATCGTACGCGCGTTCGAATCCCAGGAAACCCAAACCTTGTCTAATTATTTAATTTTTACGACGTCGGTTTATTAAGAGGTGACGTAAACATAATTTACTACGTCGTTTCCTTCATTTGTCAACGTATGTTTTGTTCACCACGTCGGTTTTTTATGTAAACCGCCGTCGTAAGTGAGTATTAAACGTTGACAGCTAAGTTTTTACCGACGTCGTTGATAAACGCGGTACTTTGATATTTTTGACTGCGATCTAAAATTTTCAGAATTTCCCTTTAACCCTAAAATAGTTCGTTCTCTCTCTTCAACATAAATTTGTCTTAAAGTTTTCGCTCTCTCTCAAAGCATTGGGTATATTCTCCGAGCTCTCTCTCAAGTATTTGTTATATTCTCTCAGCTCTCTCTCTCAAGTATTTGTTATCTTATCCATGTATGTGCGAACTCTAAGCATTTGCTATCTTAAATCCGTAAGTGTTTTCGTTCGTAGCTATATTTGGGTTCTTTTATGTTTTGGTGTTTGCATTCTTGTAATAATTACTCTCTGTTTGGGTTCTTTTATGTTTGTTTGGCCATGGGTTCTTGGAAAACGAATAGGGATGGGAGATTTAGGCTGTGGTTTTTTTATAAACCACGACGACGGTTGATGGATCAAACCGCCGTCTAAATTTTTATTATACGTCGGTTGTTCATTTACTCCCGTCGTCTGAATTTTAATTCGCAACTGGTAACCTAAAGACGACTGTGTCTCCATTAACCGTCGTCTTTAGGCTACCAGAACCCAATACTTTGTTCTTCAAAAGCAATACAAATTTCTGGGTTTGGGTAGCTCAATGACGACGGTAACTAGAGATGCCGTCGTCTGTATTTATATTACACGACGATTATGTTGTAAAAACCGTCGTCTTGTTCTTGTTTTATTTTTTATTTTGAATTTGTTCTCTGCTTTTGAATGTAGTAGTGTTTCATTGCTGGTCTTTTCACTTTATTATATATATATGATTTTATAGTGTGTGAGACGGATAAGTCATGGATGCATGCGGATAGAAGATCGAAGGCATATGAGTTAGGGGTGGAAGGATTTTAGAATTTTGCTGTAGAAAATCTTGGAAATACAACTCATTTTCGTTGTCCATGTGTGAAATGTAGGAATATTCGATTGTTTGGGGTTGGAATTATAAGGGAACACTTATACTTTAATGGAATTGACCAAACCTATAAGGTTTGGACATGGCACGGAGAACCTTGGGAATGGACTACCAATGCTAGTAGAAATGTGGAAGAAGATGAGCAAAGTAGGTTCAGTTATGTTTCTTAAGAATTAGGGATGGATGATATTGATTTTGCCAATATTGGATCTGATCCTTATGAGTTTGCCAATGTGATTGGAGATGGCGATCAACCCTTGTACCCTAGTTGCAGTACATACACGAAGTTGTCGACTTTGGTGAAATTATATAATTTGAAAGCAAAACATGGGATGAGTGATGTTTGTTTTACAGAATTATTGATACTTCAAGGAGAATTGCTTCGAGAAGGAAATACACTACCTTCCTCTATGTACGAAGCAAAAAAGACTTTGTCTGCTTTAAGGATGAGTTATGAGAAAATTCACGCATGTCCCAATGACTGCATTTTGTATAGGAAGGAGTATGAGGATTCAACTAATTGTCCTACTTGTGGTATCTCAAGGTGGAAGGAAAGCAAAGATGGATTCTTGAAAGAGGGTGTGCCAGCGAAGGTGGTGTGGTATTTTCCTCCAATTCCAAGGTTTAAAAGGATGTTTCAATTACATAAGACAGCTAAGAGTTTGACTTGGCATGCTGCAAGAAAATCAGTTGACGGTCATATGTCTCATCTAGCAGATTCCCCGTCTTGGAAACTTGTTGATGATAAATGGCCCGAGTTCGGTAAAGAGCCAAGAAACTTGAGATTGGCTCTCTCATCTGATGGATTCAATCCCCACAGTTCTTTAAGTAGCAGATACAGTTGTTGGCCAGTTATCTTAATTACATATAATCTCCCACCATGGCTATGCATGAAGCGGAAGTTCATGATGTTGACCTTATTGATTTCCAGTCCTAAACAGCCCGGAAATGATATAGACGTTTACTTAGAGCCTTTTATTGATGATTTAAAATCTCTATGGGATAGGATTAGAGGAGTGTATGATGCACACGTAGGAGAATACTTTACACTCAGAGGTGTATTACTGTGGACAATTAATGATTTTCCTGCCTATGGAAACTTATCTGGTTGTGTCAAAGGATATAAAGCTTGTCCAATATGCGGCGATGATACACCTAGTCACAGGTTGAAAAATGGCCACAAAATTTGTTACATTGGGCATTGAAAATGGTTACCAATCAATCATCCATATAGGAGGCAACGTGCAACTTTTAATGGGAAACCTGAATATGACACGCCTCCCGAGCCATTAACCGAAGAAGAAGTGCTGCATATGGTTGAAGATATTAATTACACATGGGGCTCAAAAAATGGGGGAAATTTTGGTGAGAATGATGGTGACAGAGTTTGTTGGAAGAAGAAATCAAAATTCTTTGATCTCGAGTATTGGAAATACCTCCCTGTGAGGCATGCCCTAGATGTTATGCACATTGAGAAGAATGTTTGCGATAGTATCATTGGTACATTGCTAGAGATCCCCGGAAAAAATAAAGATGGGATTGCTGCTCGGTTAGATTTATTGATGCAACAATTGCTCCCTATGGCAATTCGTTCTGTTTTGGAGAAGCCTGCAAGGTATGCAATAACTCGATTGTGCTTCTTCTTCAATGTTATATGTGCAAAGACGGTAGATGTTTCCAAGCTAGATAAGTTGGAAGAAGATGTAGTAGTTACTTTGTGTTTGCTTGAGAAGTACTTTCCCCCTTCATTGTTTGATATCATGGTTCATCTAGTAGTACATCTTGTCAAAGAAGTTCGTCTATGTGGGCCAGTATATTTTAGATGGATGTATCCGTTTGAAAGATATATGAAAGTGCTAAAGGGGTATGTTCAGAATCGAACTCGTCCCGAAGGTTGCATTGCTGAGCGGTATATAGCTGAAGAAGGTGTAGAATTTTATACCGAGTATTTATCTGATGTTAGTACAGTTGGAGTGCCTTCAAGCCAGAATATGGGAGTTTCAAAGCCATTATTAGGTTGCATAGTGAGCTTAGTTGATATGGACTTGTTGAACCAGGCACATCTATATGTCTTGGAGAATACGGAGGAAGTCCTACCTTATATCGAGTACGTATGAGTTTAATTTTTCATATGTAGCCATTTTAAATATTATTACTCCTTATGCTTAATTTTTTTCGTGTCAATTGTAGAGAACATATGATCCACATCAAGACTGCTTATCCAAAATTTAGAAAGAGAACAAAGTGGCTACAAGATAAGCACAATAGCACTTTCATTCAATGGCTACGCTTTAAGGTATATATGTTATTGAATGACATATTGAACTTTTAATTTTCTTTCTTTCTATATATTAGATTGAATTAAGATATATGTTTAATTTGCAGGTTCAAAGTGAACTTAATGGGGAAGACAATAATGGCGTATTAGAAAATTTGAGGTGGCTAGCAGCTAGTCCAAGCATGGCAGTGCCATCATATAGGAGCTATCTTATTAATGGTGTTAAATTTAACACCAAGGTACAAGTTGATGTGCGAACTGTCCAAAATAGTGGTGTTTATTTACTTGCACATACTATGCAAGTTGCTAGTGCCAAGGATAAAAACCCTATTGTCTCCAATATGGGTTTTTATGGGGTTATTCAAGAAATTTGGGACCTTGACTACCAAAAGTTTAGAATCACAGTCTTGAGGTGTGATTGGATAGATAACACTTCGGGCCTTGTAGTCGACGAACTTGGATTTACACTTGATTGTTGTAATTTATGACATTAGTTATGCAGTTAATTGTATGACATTAATTAATAGCTCTGTATATCATTTTAATTTCGATCACATTTTCATTCTGCAGGCTTTGGGCACGACAAATCAAAAATTAAAAATACTGGGTTAAAGTTGAAAATACGACGGTCAAGTTACAAAAATCGCAATAAGAGACGTCTAAAATATAACCAACGTCGGGTTTCTACAAACGACGTGGAATGCCAATGCAAAAATTACATAAAAACCGCTATTTGAAAAAGAAAACACATCGGTTCATTAAAATTAATTTAAACAAGGCTAATAAATATTACCAACAACGACGGTAACGAAAGTGATTCACGACGTACACTAAAGAATAACACGACGGAATAGAGCTTAAACCGACAAATTTAAGGATAATACTACTTCCACCGATTGATAATTACCGACGTAAAAACAATGTTGCACATCCGTTATAATAAAACAATTGACGTCTCAGAGAGAATACACACGTCAAACGGGGTTATAAAAGGGACTTATCAAAGCCAACGACGTCAGGTAATAAACAAACCACCGACGTAGTTAGTTATATAACAACGTCAAATAATTGGATACTTGGGACATAGTAAAGTTCTTAACCACAACCTGTATTTAACAATAACCGACGTCAAATTCATAATTCAAGCCGTTTCCTTTCTTCTTAACGACGGTTAGGCTATAACAAACCAACGTAGTAAATTGGTAACCACGTCGCAAAATGGGAGTCGTTTCCTTTCTTCTCGTTGAAAGAGAACCCTTTGGCATACGTGAAGAATTAAATTTAAATGTTTTAAGAGGTATTCCTATGTGTCAAGTTAAATTGATTTTGAAGAAGAAAAAATGAGTTTGAAGAGATTTTGATATCAAACAAAAATCTATATAGCATATTTTTCTTATTTCTTTGTGTGCATGTGCTGAACATGAGAAATGATTAAGCACCATATGCAGCCTACTAGTCTATATTAAAGTCATATGGGACCTTTAATTATATGGGACCTTTAATTAAAGTTTCATAACTTTAATTGAATAATTAAATTAATCTAATCAATTTAATTACTCTAGTGACTTAACTAATTTAATTACTCACTTGTCTAATGAGTGTTGATCTCGGTCATCCTTCGTTGACCGTGTCAAGTGTCGGGTCAACCGTTTGACCTTTGAGCTTTGACTTTTGACTTCGACCTTTGACTTTCACATTGACTTTGACCAAGTCACAAAATCATTCATTCTCTTCTTAATTTCCCAATCGATTCCTTTTCGGTGTGCGATCTTATAGGTTCTAATTAATGAGGCAGTGGGTATGAATGATTCACTTTGTATCAAGTGTGAATTGTATCCCTTCATACAATTCTCCCTAGGCTAATTATAATTAGTCATTACAGGGCTTCCACAAGGTATGAGTGACACCTAGCAGTATGTCATGACTACCCAAGCTAAAAAGAACTCATTTAGAGAACCTAGTTAGTTTGTGATTACAACGCAATTCGATCCTTCTCTAATTTAATACTCTATTTCATATTCTTGATAAGTTCGGACCGTTCGATCAGTCCCAATTTCAAATATGTTGTTCTCTATACCTCTAGGATCGAGTAGGAACTTTCGGATTGGGAATAGGAGGTCGTGGGCCTCGCAGGCCCTTGACCAGTTTGGGAAGTTTGACCACTAGATTGATTGTGAGTCTTCCAAGGTCGTTTCACCTTTCAAAGAGCATTAGACTGGCCTTAGAAACTCCCCTGTAGTCGTGCACACACACTTTGAATCCCGGGAACTTAGGAGCTGAATTTAAGTTTGTGGTTGGTTTACTCGTTTTAATTAAGTCCTTGCCTTTCAAAATAGGTACTCAAGTTCCACGAGCCTAACAGGCGGGACCCTCTCAGGGTCAAGTAGCTTTGGATTATCTGTGAGTGGACTTTGTTTTTTTAAATGATCATTATTTTCAAAGGATGGAATGTCATGCATATATATATATATAGCACCACCCTATGTACCTCCCCAGCACTTGGATACTTGGACATCGATACTTGGAAATGATGAATTCTTGAATATGTCGGAACCCGGGCACCTTTGACAGAGTGTTACTGTAGGCCCTTGTCGGGCAGTCTACGCACGTAGGACTTAGTTTAGCCGTACGAGTATTGAGGATTCTGTTATGTGTGTTTGGGATCCCAGTCCCTCGGTTGGACAGCTCGTCCCTAGCCACATGGTTATTGAGGATTCTTCCATGTGGTCTAGTCAAACAATCCCCTGGTTGGATTGTTTCCCTGGTACTTGTAGTGGTGTAACTGTTATACCTATATATATATATATATATATATATATATATATAATGGTCATTCTTATTTATTTGTGAGGATCCTTCCTCGCTTGTTGTGCTTGCAGGCATGTGTCTTGGAAGAAAGTGGTCTGGGAAAGGAAAAAGGTCCAGTTTGAGTTTGTGTTATTTGCTATATCGGGATTATGGGATACCTTGATTTTAAAGCCGATTATATATATAAATGGTTTTCGTTGCATGTTTTGGCATCATTTTCCAAAACGGTGGGGTTAGTTTGTTGTTTACAATTATGTTAAAAGTTTATTTTTGTCCACTCAGAATTTTTTGTTTTTTGCGCCCCCCGGGCAATAGTTGACGCGTGTCGAGCAGTCAAGCCGAGCCTTCCTCTTCTCGTGCCTCGACTTAATTATAGGACACTTGTTGTCCATTTCCTTGAAACTTTTACTTTGGTTGTTTAACTAGAGATTCTTAGACTTGTCTGATATTGCTCGTGTAGGGTTGAATTTAAGGTCAAAGGCCTATTTTGTAATCTGTGTGCTATTGCATTGTGCGTGCTGGTAGTTGGACTATTATTTCTGTTGTTTTTCACAAGTGGAAAATTTGGTAAAGTTCATTTTTCAAGGGAGACTGCCGAAATTTCAGTAGGAGTCTCGGCCCCTTTTCCTTTGTTTCGAAGAAGATGATGTTTTTAGTAAGTGGGCCCAGCATCGGTTACTGTTGGTTTCGCAAATCTCGCAGCCTTAGGTTCTGGGCCGAGGGGATCTGCGTCAACACAGGTCGTCCACGTCAACACAAGCCGTCCTTCTTCGGTTTACCGTGCGGGCGTGCCAGCACGGTTTACCGTGCGCTTGAGGGTGAATTGGTTGGGTGAATAGATAAGAAGTGCACCTGTTTAAATTTAACTTCTAATCGAGCGACTGTGGCCGAGAGAGGAACTGATCTCGGCCGTCAGGTTCACGGCCTGAGGTACAAGGCCGTTAATGGTGGTTTCTAGGTGGTGCTCCGGTGCCTCGCTGGGTGGCGACGGTCGTATGATATATGAGATGAACAAAAGGGTAACAAAGATGGTGCTCCGGTGCCTTGAAAATGAAGGGTCATATGATATATTGATGAATGGATTTTCCTACAAACTGCCACTACTCCTAGGAAAGCAAGTAAAAGTATTGAAAATGCATTACAAGAAGATAAATGACAAGAAGTAAATGACAGGAAAATATAATCTGCTCCATGGGAGGCTTGTGTTTGGTGTTGAACCCTTCAAATGTAGTTGGAGCCTAGTATTTATAGGGAAGATCTTGAGAAGATAATGAGGCTGAAAATCTGCATGGTGAGATTGATCAGAGCTAGTGGGTAGTCGAATCGACATTTGGGAATGTGAAGCATGGTGGTGTGACCCCCATAAACCCCGGCCGCCGCCCTGATGGTGGGCTCTGCGCTCGGGCCTTGGAGGAGCATTTATTGCCCTGGTCTGATGGTTGGTGACTTGATCTCATAAGTCGTGAGATTTTCGCATCTAATCCCTGATTTTACTCGCCATACCTTCACTCCAATCACGTCCCTTCTGTCTTGGCTCATTAAATGCTTCTACGTGAATCATGGGCTTTCTGCTGTGGTCAGAGGCACTACTTCATTAAATGAAGTGTGGGACCTTGACGCCACGTGACGACGCCGCTTAACTTTCCCTATCTTGGCCTTGTATCTGCGGAGTTTGTCCTCGGCCAGTATCGCCGAGGCCGTGATGATTTTTTGCCTTTACCAGCTCACCTTCGTTTTTAAAAAAATGGAAGCAACCAAAGTCCTGTGAGGCTCAGCTGTGGGCAGGCGCTAGGGCTGAGCGGAAGTTCCCTCGATCAACTTCCTCGGCCGAGATTTACTAGGCACAAACAGTTAGATGTCAGAAAAATCACAGGGTCCGTCATGGATTTAGAGAAATTCAAGGCGGGTCTTGTCACCAACCACAAAACCCTTAAAACAACATCCCATTACTACGTAGGTATTGTCAAAGAAGTCCTCCTACGATCTAGAAAAAGCATCATAGTTCTTCGTATAGAGTCAAAAACGTACTATGGGTATCAAAATAAATCCAGCCAATCACCCAATCGCAAAACCATTGAAACACATCCCATCACTACGCAAGTACTGTAAAAGAAAGCCTCCTATGATCTAAAGAAAGCATCATAGTTCTTCGTACTGAGTCAAAAACGTATTGTGAGCATCATAACAGATCCATCCAAATACCAACCGCCATCTCCAATTTTCTTGATCTAGAACCCCAGTTGACAAGCAAGGGAGATCAAGATTGGCCTCTTAGCTTGAAGAAATTTTCAAAGAAAGATCTTCATAGTAGGAAAGTTCATTGGTTGCCAAGCCCATGAACGTCCCATAGGAGAATTATTAGGGAGACCTTGGAGACCCCTCGAGGCTGGTCTCCTTCGCCTTGTCAACAAAATCCTTGATACAGAAACTACGCTTACCAGAAAAAGCCATGCCACTAACAATCAGATGCCCAACACCAGTTTTTGCATGCTTATGATTCCCGCTTAGTGCCGCATACTTGTCACCCCCTTGAGCAGAAGAGGCGGTGGCCACCTCCATAGCATTAAGATGAAGACCTCTCACCAGCGACTGGCTCTTTGGGAACCCAAAAAGGAAGCCGACACAGCCACCCAAAGGAGAACAAAAGAGGCAAAAAAACTTCGTACCCAATACACCAAGAAGAACCCAAAGAGACAATCATTGAAGACTGAGAGAGACGGCTCAGAGAATGAGTAAAGAAAACTAGAGAAACTCTAACCCTAACCGTCAAGGCTCTCCTCGCATGAACGAGAGAGCGACCTTGTATGTTTCTTGGAACTTTGATGGTAAGAAAATCAGGGATGACTGGAAGGATGGGAACCCTGCGTCTTAGAGTGCTAGCCCACAATATGAGGTGAGTAATTAATGCATAATTGTACTAATAGATGTAGCTTCAATCTTTTAATCTATTAAGTAGCTGTAATATTTTGGTTTTCAGCCAGGAAGTCCTAAATCACGAGCGTATGAAGCACCAACTCCTGGTGGAAATTATAGTGAAGCTAGCACACGTAGGGACAGTAGTTTTGGTTATGGTACAACTTTTAGTTTTCATTCATTTAAAAATTTGTGCGATGACCTCTATTTTTCATTCTTACAATCCCCTTGAGTTCCTCTCATTTTGTATCCTTGTTGCAGCAAATGCTCCTAAACCTTACTTGCCATCAACTCCACAGGTGGACAACCAATGACACCAAACTCGGCATTCTATCTTCTTGGAACTCTTGGGGAACAACCAATGACACTGGGATTCCCATTATAATTATATTTGATTTACTTTAATTCCTAATTTCCTACCATAAGTAGAAATAGAAATTTATTATTTACTTGGCCACTAAGGCTTAGTTGTACTATAAATATGACCTCCTACAAGGAAAGGAATATACAGAAAATTCCCACAAACAAATATTCTAATATTAGGTTTTATATTTTAGAATGGAATCAGAGCGGCGATCTTGGAATTGCTGACTCTAGTTTCCAACCCCTACCGTCTCTATGGGGGTTGATGATTTTTTTCAACCCTCATGGAGGTAGCACCACCGACTCATTCTCTCCCTCTCAACCAACCTTAGCCGAGTTGAGTGCCTAGGTGGCTCAGCTCATACAGATGCAGACTTCGACACCAAACCCAATCCTAAATCAGGATCCTATTTTGATGACCTTGAACCCAATCCTAAATCAAGATATTATTTTGACGACCTCGACCCCGACCACGATGACAACAACCCCGACCCCGACTCTAATGACGACCTCGACCCCAACCCCGAATTTGTCTATAATTCACACCCAGATCCCAACTTCGACTCCAACTCCGACCCGGACTCAAGCTCAGATCCTGATCTGGATTCCTACTAAACATGTATCCTATACATCTTCCGCTGTACAGATTATGACTTCCTGACTAACGACCCTGACACATGGACGAGATTACGCATACTGTGGTGATCCGAGACACTCATGAGACACTACTACAATTTAGTTAAACAACGACTCAAAATAGACGACGGTGCACTTTAAAACCGTCGTCGTGTTTTAAAAGATGACGGTTTTACAAAACCGTCATGCTATACCATCTTATACACCATTAAAATAGGGTTGCGGTGGGTTGGTTTTTAAAACACGACGCTTGTCAATTAACAAGCGTTGTCTTTTAAAACACGCTAAACAAAAGAAGCCGCTTAAGTGAATTCTTCCTCGACCTAAAATTCAGATTTCCCCAGGTCTATGAAAACTCTCTTCCTCCTTGAAACCCTCCTGAGCTCTTTTCTCTCCCTTCTTGAAAGCCTCCTGAGCTCTTTGAAACAGTCCCTCTCTCACTTCTTTGCTACTCATACATATCTACCAGCCACGCCATGGATGCAGCGACACCATCGATGCCAGCGACGCCTCGAGGCCATTGACGCCATTGACGCCGTGATGCCATCGAAGCCACCAAAGCCGCAACGCCATCGACACCATGACGCCACCGATGCCATTCTTTCTCATCCACGCCACCGACGCCATCGTCTTCTTCGCATCAGTCACCACCAGCCGCCAGCGACGCCAACTACTTATTTGGTCTCTTTCTTCTCTTGTGCCTTGCTTCTGTGCTCTGAAGAATTTTTCAGCCTTAGAGATATGTCTGCTCAGATGCACCAGATCTATAGAAATTTGCTTCAAATTTTATCTGGGTATTGCATATGCTAATTTGTTTCTTCATTTTCTTGTTCTTTTTCCACTCTCTGCTTGTGCCTGTGTATTATGTTTATGAAACTGAAGGCTGTTTTGACTCCCCTGCTTCCAAGCCAAGGTCTGCTACTCGGTATGTTGCGTCAATTAGCTTTTTACATGAATGTTTATGATGGCATCTGATTCTTCAATTAACCTTTTTCCTCATATTACTTTGTTATATGCCTTATCGCTGTTTGAGTTAATTTTTTCTTTGGTCATTAGTTTTCTGGTTATGGGTAAATGCTTAATTTGATATTTTACTGTGATGAATGGTCTGCTTTGTTGTTCTAGGAGAGCCACTAGTCCGATGAGACGGTCAGCGAAATGCTGGACAGAGGAAGAGGTCAGTAGTGGAAATTCCTTAGTTTGGTAGTTTTGTTAATGCCAGTTTAGCATGTAAATTTTTGATACATTGTTAATGAAGAAGGAAATACTGAAGTTTTTATATTTATGCAGCGCTGGCAAAATGTTCTAAATCCTGAAATTGTGAAGGGACCCTGGACAAAGGAGGTGCAAGCAAAATACTCTTGCATGCTTTTATAACTATGGGGAAATCATGCTTTTACTATATATATGCTAAACTGATATGTGATCATGGTTTATTTGTGCCTTTATCTGGATTTCAGGAAGTTGAGAGACATGGTGCTAAAAGATGGTATGTTATTGCAAAGTTCTTACCAGGTCGAATGGGCAAGCAATGCCGAGAAAGGTAGGCAACAACGATTTCTAGTCAGTGCATCAAACTTTTGGCATCAAATACCTTGAATCAACATATGTTCTGCAAATCTATGGTTCACATCCTTTGTGTTTTGTTATAGTTAGCTATGCAGATATTATAGAATAGACAAATTAAGTTAGTAAGGTGGTACAATCACTTATGCCCGGCTATAAATAGAAATGCATGGACAGAAGAAGAGGAGTCGGTTCTTACTTACTACCACCAACTCTTTGGTAACAAATGGGCAGAAATAGCAATGTTTCTAACTGGAAGGTATGCAATAACTGAGCTGATGGTTGAACATATATGTACATAGTTTTTTGCCTGTGAATGTATGTGGTGCAAATGAGGTAAAAATCTGGATTGTTTATCTCTTGGATAGGGATTAATATATGATATTAATTGGTCAAAATTTAGATCGTAGACATGCATTATTTGTTTACTATTTGCACTCACTCCTCTAATTTTTATTGAAATTGGCAGGACTGACAATGCAATGAAAAATCACTGGAACTACACACTAAAGAGAAAATCAGATTCATACTAACATGTGGATATGCATCTTGATGTCTGGAATGGTGAATTAAGGTCGGGCCTTGGCAGAAAGACCTTGTGCAAAAACCTTTGAGCCTCAAAAGCAGAGACTCACCTAAGAGCTCCAAGAATGAAGGCTGGCAAACCAATGAACTTTGGGTATTCATCCACTTTACGTGTAACTAGTTGAAGTTGATTATGTAGAATTCCTCATTTTTTATATATATATAAAGTATGTTTGTTGTAGAATAAAGATTGGTTAACTATGTAATTAACTATTGAATCTTCAAGTTTTATGAAAGAAATCATTTTTGAGTGTATATATTTAAGGGAAATAGCAGTATATGCCACCGATTTTATAATCTTAACTAAAAATACCACCCCCCCCCCCCCCCCCCCAAATGTTTTTACAACTAACACCTATAAATATAAAATTATTGTACACTTATTGCTCACCTAACACTTATTCTGAAAATCACCTCTCGCGAATCAGCTCTCTCTTTGGCTCCGTCTCTCACAGTCTCCACTCTCTAGTCACTCAGCTCTCACTCTGTCGTCGCTCGTGGCTGAGCTCTCACGCTCTCAATCTCTGGTCGCTCAGGTCTCACTCTCTCTTCTCTCTTCCTCTCCCAGCGGAATCCGTTAATTGAAGATCAATGCCATCGATTACATGAACCAGGTACTGTTCATCGACATTTTCTTACGGCTTAGGGTTTATGGGTTTGTATGAAAATCGTTTATGGGTTTGTTTGAAATTGGTTTAGGGTTTAGGGTTTAGGGCTTTCTCTGAAATTGGTTTAGTGAGTTCTCTGAAATGGGTATAGGGTTTAGGGGTTTTTCATAAATTGGTTTAGGGGTTTCACTGAAATTGGTTTAGGTCTGAAATGCTGTGATTCCGATGATTCATTGTTTGAAACAGTGAATGAGTTTGTTGTTTGTGGAATGATGCTTGCACTGGTGTTGTTTTGCTGTTGGTATTGATGTTGTATTGCTCTTTTGTTGCCGGGTTATTGCTGATGTAGTGACGTTGTATATTCATTTTAGTGTTGTTGTATTGCTAGTTTGTTATGGTTGTAATGGTTTATTATGGTTTTATTCATGTTCCACAACAACAAATGTAGTTCAATGACACACCTTTATGACTTGTTTTAAATGTACGTCTTTGAAAGTAATTTGGGCTATACATTGTACGGCAGTGAAACAAACACGTCATTGATAAGTTTAGGGCTTGCATATTGGATATGGATAAGTTATCTTTGTTTTTCATATTCTGTTGTGATTATTTGGAATTTCAGTTTGGGGATGAATATTGAATGTGTAAACAAAGGGCAAAGAACCATACGCGGGGATGTATATTAGTTTTTGGTGCACAATGGGCTAGTTTAGAAGTTACAGTACCTGCAGATGTGTTGCTTGTGCTATCTTTTAAATGGATTTGAAGAGCCTATACTGAAATAGCTTCTCCTTCCCATTTCCCTTCTCATTTGGGAAGCATTTTCGTGTTAGGCCTTTGGTTTATCAGTCACTTATTTGTTCAAACAATATTGGATGTAACTAGTGTTTCGTATCTAATTGTAGAAACTAATTTGCAGGTTTCTAGTGAGCAGAAGTCACCATAACTTTATCTTTTGGAGAATATTGTAAAGAATAGCGGACGGGACTACATAAAATATTTTGTTGTCAGACTCCCTGAGGTTAGATTTCTGTTTTTTGTGATGCCTCTCATTTCTCAGCATGCTTTTTGTGGTTACGTAACGCAGCTTCTTGATTTATTGACATGTAACAATGTCTGAATCAACCTGGAATACACAACATATTTAGTTTGAGGTTTAAATAATGGCAATTGGGATTAAATTATCTTTGATATCCACACTGTTCACTGCTTACGAATTACATTGTTTCTTTCAAATTAAATGATGTTTTTCGCACAATGTGTCATTATTACCCCCTTGTGTCAAATCCGACGATAGGCTTCACTTCACTTCACTCCGTAGTTACTTTGTAGTCAAAAGTTTTTCCCATTTTTTGCACTTGTAGGTGTATGAAATGGGAAAAACTTTTGTAGGAAGCCTTTTGAAGATAAAATATAAGAGAAGGACGTGGGAAAGTATAAGAGCACGGCTTGTGGACAGAAAATATAACATAAGGAAATTGGAAAATATAAGAGAAGGAAATGGGAAAATATAAGAGCAAGACTTGTGGAGAGAAAAGATAAGGGTTGAAGGTACAATGAATTTGTATTTTTTATGTCATGGGCCATTGGTGAACAAACATAAAATGCATATAAAGTTCTATTGGGGCTGTATTGTAGGTTTATCACTGATATATCTTGTGCATATTGCCATGAGATGCATCTGTATTGTGTGTTTATTGCTTGTAATTGTGTATATTTAAAAGGCTTGAAATTATTTGTATAATGGTGGTGTGTAGGGAAATATGGTCTCGAAAGTAAAGTTGATGATTGTTGCGGATGAAAAAATCCAGGGAAAGGCGTTGACCCATTCCCATACAAAAACAGCGATCTGTACAATTAAGGACAAATTTAGTGGGCAACGGTTACAAAGGTTCAAGGACAGTTGTTTTGGCCATTTGTTAGTAATTGAGGACCTGAAGTGGACAACACAAATTATCCATGGCTTGTTGTTGAGAAAGGCAGACCCGAGGACAGTTTCTCAAGTCAACAGGATCAAATTCATCGTTGGCAACAAGGTCATACAGTTCACAGTGCAGCAGTTTTGCGTCATCACAGGGCTGCAGTTTGGAAACCTTCCCTTCATTCCGACTGCAAGTAATGACAACTGCTCATTGAAGAAGAAGTATTTCTGCAACAATAAAACGGCCAGCCTTTCCGAACTCGAACAAGCCTTCATCGACTGCAGTGATGAGGAGGACGTCTTCAAGTTTGGGCTTTTATATTTCGCTGTTTTTGTGCTGTTGGGCAGTGAAAAGCATGTCAACATTGACATGCGCTACTTGAAATTGGCCGAAGATGTTGAAGACTTCCAGAAGTATCCGTGGGGTGCTGTGTCATATGCCAAGACAAATTCGTCATTGTTGAGGGCACTGTGCGCAGAGTACCAGCGAGTCAAAGTGCCCCAGAAAGCCTTAAAAACCAAAAAATCAGCAAAGCAATCCAAGACAATGGCAAGTGGTAGACCAAGGGAGTACCACATAAAAGGATTTGGCTTTGCACTTCAAGTGAGGAAATATCCGTTTATGTATAAGTTCCATTTACTTTGTTTACAGTGATTGATATATTTTTCTTGAAAACAGATATGGGCTGTTGAGGTGTTTCCAGCATTCGCTGCATTGCATATCGTTGTGCGCGAAAAAAATGCCCAAGTCCCTCGTATACTACAATGGAGAATCAATAGTTTGCCTCGTTTTCACGAAGTAATGAGCCAAGTCTTTGAAAATGCAGAGGTTAGTTCTGTTTATAATACTAATGTTATGCTTCTGATTCAAATTATAGGTTTAATAATATGTTTTTTGGCTCTGTAAATTGCAGGTTGATGTGCAACCTCTCCGCCCATCTGTAATTGAGAAGCAGCAGCCGTATTGGAGTTGGGGTGACGATGTTGACGACACTGAAGAAGTTGTTGAGTTGTTTGGCGATGACGAAGAACCAAAAACCAGCACTTCTGCCTCTGTGCAAGAAAAAGATGAGGACATTGCTAAAATTGCTAGCCTTCCATCGTCTTCTAAGGCAAGCATTACCTTTTTTCCAATATATACGTCATAATACCATAGGAAAAAAACTGCTGTTGATGGGAAATATTTTCGAAATATTGTAACATTTGCATTATAACTTAATGCAGGGTAAAGTGGCGTCCACTCATTTACGCACTTTGAAGCGTGACTTTGAAAGGACAAAGGATGAATTGGCCAAAGTAGCCGCTTCGAATTGAGGACTTCGCAAGAGAGTGCATCAGTTGGAAGAAATTGTACGGACGGAGTCCTTGAAACGTGAAACAGAGTCTGCAAAATATAAAAAGTCAGTGGAGGATTTTGCCAAGACCCTAGCTTCCATGGAACAGTATTTCAAGGGGGAGATAGAGCAGCTGAAAAAAAAAAAAATAGTGGGTTGAATGAGGGTGGGGAAGGACATGAGGACCTCCGTAGTCCTCATATGAATGAAGGACCATTACATGACTATGGTAGTCCGCATATAGAACCGGCAGCAATGGAAACAAAAAGCCCCGGTGATGGAGCCGAACCATCCGCAGCCTTGGTAGTCGAAGAGGCAGAAATGGTCACTTCCGTTCCTCACTTAGAAGTGCATGAAGCAGCTGAGCATGCACAAGTGGAGAAGCTGCCTACCCCGGAAGATGTGGCCGGGTGTGACGAAATCTGCAAAAGACTGATGTTTTTGTTAGAAGATTGGAAAATAAGTGATAGTATGGCATCGGGAGGTCCGATCAATCCTCCAAGTATACCCAAAGTGAGTATGGCTGGTGATGGAGAAGGGTCTAAAAGTGTTGCAACAAAAGAAGAGAAAGGTAAAGGCTGTAGATAGAAGCGTCCGTCCCACACTTTGTGTAGTCCATTTACTGATCCGTTGAGGAAGAAGAGGACGATGAGTGTGTCAGATGCGACTGAAACCCCGCCATGTTTTGATCCATCAAAACCCCTTCCCATTGAAGATGTGAAGGCAGTAATGGAGTTTTGCATTGGCTGGAAAAACGAGATCAGGTTAGGATTCTTTACCTTCAAAATCCAATCTTCATGTTATGCTAGTATGTGCTGATATAGAAATGAGAGAATTACCAAGTTCGCTTTAATATACATGTGCATATTTGTGATGAACAAAATTCAGACTTTGTTAAAGCAAAAAAATATTGACTGCTGCTGTTAAATGTATTTTGTTAAATATAGGTACTAAGAAATTTTGAATTGTAGTTTATTATTATAACATTTAGACTCAAAAGAAGACAATAAAATAGATTTAGAAGGGGTTGTAATAGCGGCTCCTTCTGCCCATGTGATCGGTTCATAATTGTATATTATTTCTTACCCTTCTAGCTTATGATTTGGTTATGTTTTTGAGTTAAACTTGTGCTTTTAATCCTTTTTGTGTTTATCTTTCAGTTAATTGAGCTTTAGGTAACAATGATGGCTTTGGAGAACATAATTCATGCAATTCAAGCATGTTAAGGCCTAATTTGGATGAATTGATGAAGAGCTTAAAGACAAATTCATTATGGCTACAGCCCCCTGCCAGTCCAGTTCCGTAGGTCATATTGCAAGCTTTGTTTCAGCAACCTACATAGCTCGGATGAGGCCACATTCTTCATGAAAGTTGCTCCAATTGGTGTGTACTATAACATATCCAAAATTCAGCCCAATTGGATAAATCTGGAGTCAGTTACCTAGCAAACACAGAACCATGCTCAGGATGGATCTTATCAGCGCGGAAAATGAGTTAGCAATTTGTTTCGGCCTTAACTTCTTCCTCCGACCTTGGATTGGCCCAAATAACATATGGCTGGAAAGAAGACATTCTGAACTTCAATTTAGAGTGCTTAAAGTCCTAATTTGATTAAGAGAAGCCCAAGTTGTAAGCCCTTGAAGTTGCTGGTCATGCTGACCTCAGCATGTGCTGGTTGGATGCTTGGTCATGGTGAGCTAGGTATGAGCTATCATTTCTGGTTGGAAGCTTGGTCATGGTGACATGAAGATGAGCTAGGGCTGCTGGTGGGATTTAGTGGTGAAGTGCATCAACCAATTCAAGATTTTCTAATACAAGTGCATCACCCATTTCAGATTTTCTAATACAAGTGCATCAACCATTTCAGATTTTATAATTCAAGTGTTGTATGCATTAGTCTTATTGAATTCTGATTTTCACTTCCCCTAGGCCTATAAATAGGGAAGTTCTCTAAGCTTGTAATAACACCCCAAGGGGGGGAGCTCTCAAACACTTCTCTAGAGCTCCCTTCCCTTCTCTCCCTCAAATTCTCTTAGTTTCTCTTTCTAGTTTTCAATTGTTGTAATGAAATCTTTTGTGTTGAAATTTTCCTTAAGTTTTTCTTAGTTCCACTTTACTTTTCATTATGTAAATTCTTTCTTAAGTATTCAAGTTTAATTAGTTTCCAAGTTTCAATTATGGTTTTTGTTCTTATTCATTATGCTTATAAGTTAATATGCTAGTTTGAATGATTGATCACCATTTAGGCTTGCGTGTTAGCTATCTTGGTTTGAATTAAGAGTATACACCATGCTTTAATTCGAATTGAACTATGAATAGGAAGAGTATGTATGGACATTCGACAACAGGGATTAGATACATGCTTGGTTGTTTAAAATGTTCTTCTATGCTTAATGGGTTCCTAATGCTTAATTTTAGGTTAGACAACAAATGATCAAATTAGGGAATTAGGAACACAAGGTTATGACCACACACCATGGCTTAATCATACTTTAGCTAGAATCAATCCATTAATCTAAATTGAACTTGGGAACTTATTTGCTTGAGTTACTTATTTCTTTCTTCCTTGTTTTATGTTCTTTGTTTTTGTTTCTATTTTGTGTAGGGAAACTAAATTGGATCATTCAATCACCAATCCCTGTGGAATCGACCTCGCACTTACATATGCTATACTACCAACGGTTCGTGCACTTGCGAGTATCACAAGTTGAGGATGCAGCTTAATCCATTTTGGTGGAGCTAAATCTACGCAACAAGTTTTTGGCGCCGTTGCCGGGGATCGGTAACATTGTTTGATTCTATTTGGCTTTCCTACTTTAGTTTTTTTTTCTTAACTGGACAATTTCAAGTTTTAAAGTTAATGACGTTAATGGACAAGTTGTGTTTGTAGTCCAACAGAAAAGGACAATTGCCCAACAAGCAAGAGAACTGGGTTTAAGTCCCAGCTTACACAACTCATTGGTGCTTGTTGCTTTGAAGCATGGAATTGGATGTGTGTTGATTTTTCCTTTTCATTTTTAGTTTTTTTTTATATTTCGTAATCCTTTAATTCTGTTTCAAGTTTTTTGTGTTCGTTTTAGCAATTTATGATAGCTTAATAAAAATGGAGAGAGATGGCAACCTCAATCATAAGAATGGGGAGTGTGGAGCAGTGGGAGAAGTCGCGACCTCCAAATGCATCCATGCTCGACCTAATCGCTTCAAGGGGGAGTATTCCAATCTTTTCTCTTTAGTTGTTTTGTTATTATTTTAGTAATTTTAATTTTCTATTTCTTTTATTAAAAAAAAATTAAAAAGATTTTTTATATTAGCTGACTCGTGGTAACTCCAGTGAGCGTCTCCGTCAATACAGTGTCTAGGAGTTCTTTAGGCGACACCTTCGGTGTCTAAGAAGTTTGGGTTTTAAGTGGGACCTTTGTGACCCCTCCAACCTTCCCGGATCCCCTGGCTGTGTTTTCTGAGGCCCTTAACTGGTCATCCATGAGTTGCTTGTATATTTGTGTGTTTTATAAAAAAAAAAAACAAAAAAAAAAAAAAATTTAAAAAAATTGAAATTTGAGTTTTTATTTTTTTTATCCTTGTAAATTGAAATTTGGAACTTCTTTTTTTTTATTTTTTTTTATTTTTCTTTGTGTGGTCAGTTAGTTGTAAATAATAATAAATTAAAAAAAAAATCAATTTGGAACTTCTTTGTTTTCTTTTTTTTGTTTTGTTAAGTTAGTTTATGTATTTATTTACGTGGTGTGGTTAGTTAGTTTATTTCTGAGTGTTAAAAACATATTATTTTTATTTCACTCAAACACTGCATTACAAACAAAGAAAAAAAAAAGAAGTAAAAATTTTAAAAACAAAAAACAAAAACAAAAAAAAAAAAAAAAAAAAAAAAAAAGAACATTCAAATAAATTAAAAATAAAAACAACTTCTTCTTCTTCTTCTTCGTCTTCATCTTCATCTTCATGGCATGCCTCTATTATCTCTTACTTGCAGAATCTGCAGCAGCTCCACATGGTCCTCATTTTTTCTCTGCAGTGCTTCCACGTGCTGATTGGCACAGTAGAGCCGCTTCTGCAAGTCCGCCACCATAGCCTTCAAGGAAGTTATTTCCTCGCTCATCGCGGCACACTCCCGTGTTCTCGCCAGCAATCGCATACCCAAATTGGTAGCCGAGACCGCATGGAGAACAGTTAAATTATTGGACTCCTCCACCGCTGCTTTGTCAGACCTCTGTGCTACATGCAGATGATCTGTCGGTGTGAGCTTGCTGCCAATCATGCCTCCAAGCAGCGCTGCTCTGTTCGGCATTGCCTCAGAAAAGTTCGGTATTACCTCAGCAAAGTTTGAGGCCGTACCGTGATGATATGTGGAGTTTGGGAAGACATGGTTTTGAGGAGCCCTTATCTGCGCATTCGGTGGTGCAAGGGACAGTTCAAGGCTAAGATCATCAAGGTGAGTGCATGAGGATGCCATTGTTTTGTTTTTGGATTTTTTGATGTTTTTCTCTGAATTTGCAGGAAGAAATGCGGGGTACTCTTCTACTTCACCGAGATGAGTTTAAATAGACTTATGCAGATGAGGGAGCCGAAAGCACTTCGGATCTCGAGGGTGCTATCCTGTGCTCTTTTCTCTCGGATCCCTTCATTTCTGGCGCAAATTGCGAGCACGTTTTTTTTTAAAAGGGAGCATGTTTACACTTTCACTTACTTTTGCCTCCCTGTTTTCTGATGTTTGTGTTTTTTCTTTTTCAGTTTTTATTTTATTTTATTTTATTTTCAATTATTTTCTTCTTGTTTGACAGGTTTCTTAATAATGTAGTTGGAAGAAGAGACAAAATTAAAGATGCGTCTTGGACACCTGGTGCAAGAATCCCAACTCTTCTTTTAAATTCTTGTTTGAATTGCGTGTTTATTTCAGTTTATTTATTTATTTATTTATTTTGTTTTTTTTTATTTAATTAGGTAGTATAATTTAAAACTCATAGGATATTCTTTGAAGGAGCTAAATTTTTGGTAACTCCAGTGAGCAACCGCAGTCTATACAGTGTCTAGGAGTTCTTTAAGGCGACACCTTCGGTGTCTAAGAAGTTAGGGTTTTAAGCGGGACCATTGTGACCCCTCCAACCTTCCCGGAACCCCTGGCTGTGTTTTCTGAGGCCCTTAACTGGTCATCCTTAAGTTTTTCTCTTAAAAGAAGAAGCAGTTATTTGTGTATTTACTTAACTAAAAATAAAAAAATAAAAATAAAAAATCTTGTTTGGGTCTTCGTGTTTTTGTTTGATTGTCGTTCTTTACATTTAGGGTCAATCGTTTCTTTGAGATAGCTAACGTTTTTATTTCCCAATTAAAGAAAAAAAAAACACACATACACTTTAAAATTAAATAATAAATAAAAACTGAAATCATTTCTTCTTGGCGCTCGGTGTCTCGACCATAGGAGCTTTGAGTTTGGCCCTCTGGCTGTCCTCTTCCGGGGCTTCACGCACAGCCTCTTGGGGCTCATCACTTGAGCTCCCAAAGATCGCAATCTTAGCTTGAGCGTAACTACTCTCGCGATCCGCTTGCTTGCGTTTACCCGGTCGGTCTAGGTCCTCCAGTTGCTTTCTCATGTCGCGAGAGTACAACTCTACCATCTTTGATAGATTTTTATTCTCGTCTCGCAATACTTCTAGCTGGTGTCGATTCACCTCCACAATCCTTGACCTCTCCCTTTTCAAGCTTTTTATAGCACTCTGACAGTCTTCAACCAAACTTCGCTCCGCCGCCAACTGAGCTTTAAGCACCTCTACCTCATGGGACTTCGCAAGTAGGCGATGACCCAAACTTGCGACACATGCTGTACTCTGCACGCTCAGTGCCAGGGCATCACTCGTGACCCGGTTGTCATCCCTTGTCCCGAACACACGTATATCTTTGGGAGTCACTAAATTTCTGCAAACTCCAATGGCAACATCGTTGTCCAGGAGTATTGAGTCATTGACAGTCACAGGCCCCCGTGCGGAGGCAAAGTAGGGCATCCATACTGGTGCTACTGCTTGGCCTCGTGTCTGAGTCGGTGGAGCTAGGTTGAGATCTAACGAAAATAGGTAGGAAGAGGCCATTTGATTTCTCACTTTTTTCTTCTTTTCTCTTTTGTGTTTCTGAGTTTGTGGTTTTGTTTTTATCCCCTTCTTTTTCCTTCTTATAGATATAGTCTTTGACAAACCCTAGCCATTGCAGCGTCTAAGCATTTCTGAATCTCCAGCATTCATCGAGTCCCACAACCTTCTCGCTTTCCAACCGTACCCAACACATTTATCTCGACGTGACCTTTCTGAACGGACGCGTTCAGTAAAGTCATCACGACTTTGTATGGCCCCGTAATTTCTGCTTGTGGAGTCTGCGGCGCCTCTATGCGTCGACACGTGGCTCCTGCTTTCTGCCCGTGACTATCCATGAGACGACATTAGGGACCACGTGCTTTCTTTTCAGAAATCCCACTTTGCGCTCATAATTCACGTTTTATCTTCTTTTTAAAATAATAATAATAATAATAATAATAAAATGTGTGGGCTTCAGAATTCATTTTGGGTCGGTTTTTCACCTTGTTTGGGTTTCAAGGTGGGTTAATTTCATTGTGGGCTTTGGGCTTCAAATTTTTTTGGGTTTCAGAATTGTGTGATTAGGGTTTACTGTTTCATTTTTTGTTTGTTTGTTTGTTTGTTTTGAAATTTTTATTTTTGTAATTATTTTATTTGTGTATTTTAATTCTTGTGTGTTTTGTGATTTATATTTACTTTAGTACCTTTCATTTCTTGCTATGACATTGCTTGTTCCTAATTTTTAAACATTGAGGACAATGTTCATTTCTAGGTTTGGGGGTATTGGAGTTTAGCATGTAAATTTGATTTTTTTCCTTAATTTAATTTAATTTTTTTACTTGTTTTTATTTTTATTTTATTTTGTTTGAGTCTTGCTTTTATTTTTATTTTGATTTTATTCACTTTCCGAACACATTTGATGAGATTGTGATAAATGTTTGCATGACTTAAATGAAAATTGGATTTCATTTTATTTTAGTGTTTTTTTTCTTTATTAAAAAAAAAAAAACATTTAAAAAAAAAAAATTTAATTTGGCATTGTTCTAACATGATATGCTTGAAACCTTCTTTAAACTTGCCATTTGTTTCATAATTTTCCAATTAAAGGATTTGCATGATCTAAAGAATTGTATGAAGCATAAATTAGACTTATATAACCAACCATATAAAGTGAGCTTTTGAGCCTTGTACTTCAATTCATGAGTGTTATATACATACTCTTATTTTCTTGTCATCAAAGTTGTTGTTTGATCTCATTATTCATTGATTTGGTTGAACACTTAAAAGTCATTCATTCTTATGCAATTTGATTTCATGACATTTAAGAAGTGATATTAAGGCCCTCTTTGGATCGTTTGTGCCTTTCAAGCTAACCTTATGCATGCTTAAGCATGATTTTCCATTGTTAACCATTTTGAGCCTACATGTAAACCTTTTCTTTCATTTACCAATTTTATTTCCTCGCCTTAGCCCGAAAAACAAATATTTACCTTTCTAAGGAACTCATGAGCTTTAATTGGGATGTGTTTTTCATACTAAGTTTGGGAATGGGTGTTACATTTCGAAGAAAAAAAAAAATCACACAATTGGTGAAAGAAAAGAGAAAATTTAAGTGGTGGTTGATTGAAATTTCATTTTTGGGCCTTCAAAATAAATTGGTGTTTGTTCAATTAAAGGAAAGGAGTATCAATCAATGTAAATGAAGGTATAAGGAGTTTTGATCATGTAAAAGAAAAAATCTAATCGTGATGATTCGAAGTCTTGTAAACAATTATTTTATGCTCTTACATTGCGAGTTCCTTGGACTTTGTATTATCCATATCCTTCATTTCTTACTCACCTTACACCCTTGGCCCCATTACAACCCATGTTAAAGACCTAAATTGATCTTAAATGTCATGTGGTTGAATTGCATTCATTTTTCTACTTTTAAGTGTTTGACATCCTTCTTGAGATCATATTAATGCAAGTTCTTCATATTTCTATTGCGAGTTAAGTCCCTTATGGTTTAACTCTATTCTCATGTTTATAACTGAGTGTGCATTATAGCCCTCTTCTGAGTGATTCATTTGTGAGAGGACAACTTTGGTGAGATTTGAAGTTGAACTTATGCTTTGTATGATTTTTGAAATTGTGTGAAAACTAAGATTGGGGAATTTGTTGCATTTGGCTATCACACTACTACACTTTGAGCATATTGTGTTTAGAACTTTGCCGCTTTGTAAATAATGTCTAAAAATTGAGCTTTTATTGTTAAAACGTTTAAGTCATGTGCATGAGTCATTTCTCTTCAGAAAATGTTCGGAAAAATTGTTTTAAGTTCTTTGTGTTTTTGTGTTTGTTTTTGTTTTTGGTTTTGCTTAAGGACTAACAATCTTTAAGTTTTCTAATTACTTTGTTTTACAGAGTCAGTAAAACGTTTGTGGGTATCGTATCTGTTAAACCCTCAGGAGACACAACTCCTCCTACTAGGGATGCCTAGAGGTTTAAAGGCTTGTTGCATATGCTAAATGCAATCGAGTTACCTACGAAAGTGGTTTAGTTAACTTCTAGTTTTGTTTTTAACTTTGTTTTGTGTTGTTTTGCTCGAGGACTAGCAAAATCTAGGTTTGGGGGTATTTGATCGGTTCATAATTGTATATTATTTCTTACCCTTCTAGCTTATGATTTGGTTATGTTTTTGAGTTAAACTTGTGCTTTTAATCCTTTTTGTGTTTATCTTTCAGTTAATTGAGCTTTAGGTAACAATGATGGCTTTGGAGAACATAATTCATGCAATTCAAGCATGTTAAGGCCTAATTTGGATGAATTGATGAAGAGCTTAAAGACAAATTCATTATGGCTACAGCCCCCTGCCAGTCCAGTTCCGTAGGTCATATTGCAAGCTTTGTTTCAGCAACCTACATAGCTCGGATGAGGCCACATTCTTCATGAAAGTTGCTCCAATTGGTGTGTACTATAACATATCCAAAATTCAGCCCAATTGGATAAATCTGGAGTCCGTTACCTAGCAAACACAGAACCATGCTCAGGATGGATCTTATCAGCGCGGAAAATGAGTTAGCAATTTGTTTCGGCCTTAACTTCTTCCTCCGACCTTGGATTGGCCCAAATAACATATGGCTGGAAAGAAGACATTCTGAACTTCAATTTAGAGTGCTTAAAGTCCTAATTTGATTAAGAGAAGCCCAAGTTGTAAGCCCTTGAAGTTGCTGGTCATGCTGACCTCAGCATGTGCTGGTTGGATGCTTGGTCATGGTGAGCTAGGTATGAGCTATCATTTCTGGTTGGAAGCTTGGTCATGGTGACATGAAGATGAGCTAGGGCTGCTGGTGGGATTTAGTGGTGAAGTGCATCAACCAATTCAAGATTTTCTAATACAAGTGCATCACCCATTTCAGATTTTCTAATACAAGTGCATCAACCATTTCAGATTTTATAATTCAAGTGTTGTATGCATTAGTCTTATTGAATTCTGATTTTCACTTCCCCTAGGCCTATAAATAGGGAAGTTCTCTAAGCTTGTAATAACACCCCAAGGGGGGGAGCTCTCAAACACTTCTCTAGAGCTCCCTTCCCTTCTCTCCCTCAAATTCTCTTAGTTTCTCTTTCTAGTTTTCAATTGTTGTAATGAAATCTTTTGTGTTGAAATTTTCCTTAAGTTTTTCTTAGTTCCACTTTACTTTTCATTATGTAAATTCTTTCTTAAGTATTCAAGTTTAATTAGTTTCCAAGTTTCAATTATGGTTTTTGTTCTTATTCATTATGCTTATAAGTTAATATGCTAGTTTGAATGATTGATCACCATTTAGGCTTGCGTGTTAGCTATCTTGGTTTGAATTAAGAGTATACACCATGCTTTAATTCGAATTGAACTATGAATAGGAAGAGTATGTATGGACATTCGACAACAGGGATTAGATACATGCTTGGTTGTTTAAAATGTTCTTCTATGCTTAATGGGTTCCTAATGCTTAATTTTAGGTTAGACAACAAATGATCAAATTAGGGAATTAGGAACACAAGGTTATGACCACACACCATGGCTTAATCATACTTTAGCTAGAATCAATCCATTAATCTAAATTGAACTTGGGAACTTATTTGCTTGAGTTACTTATTTCTTTCTTCCTTGTTTTATGTTCTTTGTTTTTGTTTCTATTTTGTGTAGGGAAACTAAATTGGATCATTCAATCACCAATCCCTGTGGAATCGACCTCGCACTTACATATGCTATACTACCAACGGTTCGTGCACTTGCGAGTATCACAAGTTGAGGATGCAGCTTAATCCATTTTGGTGGAGCTAAATCTACGCAACACCATGGCATCTGGTCTTCTCCTCCATGTTATGTTCCTCATGTTCCTCGACTCTGCTAGTGTCTTTCCTCAGTGATATTAATGCAGTCGAGGATCTGGAACATTTGGATGGAGCGCAATCGAAGATTTTGTCAGGGTCAGTTAGGAGTAAGGGCTGAGGAGTTATGGGATATAGTTAAATTCCGGGCTTCTCTTTGGGCATCGGGTTCTAGGCAGTTGAAGGATTATCATTACTGTATAATCTTGAGAGACATGGCTGCTGTCTTAAGATGATGTTACCTAAAGTCTTGTTTTCTTCCTATAGTTTTATCTTCAGTCATAGCTGCCTAGATTTTCTTTAGTTGTTTTGGAGTTTTCCTTTTCATTGTTTAATCGATGTTTTTTCCTCTTGATTATCAATAAAACGTTTCTATTCATAACAAAAAATATTAATGCAGTCGAGGATGTTTTTAAAGTGTATATGGCAGTTACCTCTTGGATTATGGTTATGTGTTCAAAGAGTTTCTTAATCTAAAACAAATTATTACTCGAACAAAGAATTGAACTTATGGTCACATTTGAAGTGAAGAAAAACAGAGTTGAAATAGAAGACAAATACAATTGCTTGGTTGTCGTTACAATTTCAAGTGGAGAAACAAATAGAGATAAGTAGTTTACCTAAGAATTCTCAATTGGTGCTCAAGGGGACAAAAATGGAGACAAATAAAGTCAAGATGATTGGCCACTAAAACATGGAGATAAAATCTAAAAACTGTTTTGTTTCCTGTTTTATCATGTTTCTTCATATTTATATATAGAATTTGAAAGTTTTGTTACAATTGAGGCAAAATTATTCCACTCCCCAGTGAAGTAGCTTCCTACTTAGCAAGAATTCTATATTTGTCTCACCTAATTGCTACATATAAGTCAATTCTATATTTGTCTGACGTAAGGGCCATATATAACTCCCTCATTGTAGCCGGACTGTAGCCGGATTTCAACTTATGCCCGTAGGGCCTCCGCATGACGGCCACGTTATTGATTGCTCACGGCCCAATGTGCTTATAGTATAATTTGACAGCATGTATACGACTATTGTTTTACAATATAAACGATTTTAAATGGGAATTTACGTTTTTGCCTATGTTCTGAAAACTGTTATTTTAAATGGGACAAAATTATTTTATATATGTTGTGAAAACTGTTACCACCTAAGTTCTGATCGGGAATTTACATTTTTGCCTCTTGTAGTGCGGAGGTGCAGCTGAAATCATGTTCGGGGGGCGCTGATTTTTTCTACAAACTGATCGATGATACGGAATGGATTAGCTCAAGGGTAAGAATACACAATTCTCTACTTTATTACGATACTTCAATTGTTTTCTAACCTTTATCAAGTGTACAGTTGTATGAAATTGTGCTGATATTATATACGTGAACTTTCAGCACTTGGACATGGCAACCTTTCTCATCCGGAAAAGGCAACTCGCGCATCCGTTGGTATTTGGAACTCAGTGGACAACGGCAGATTGTTGCTTGCAGGTAAACATGTTACCATTTAACATTCACTGCTTCATTTGCTTTTGGTTGTCATTATGTAATATGGCTTCATTTCAATGTGTGCAGCAATTTCTAGAGCCGGTCAAAGCGACTGGCAAGACACGTGAAGCGAAGAAGGCAGCTGCTTCAAACATCAGTGACCTTACACCCAGCAAGCTGAACAATATACATCACTATGTGCGCGGAACGTGGCAACACGGGTATGGCCAAGCTTGGACAAAAGTTAGGAAGGTCTATTTTCCATATAATCTGAAATTGTCCCACTGGGTTGCAATCGAACTTGATTTCGTCAATCATACTGCAACTGTGTATGACTCGTACTCTGATTTTACCGCCACAAAGAACCTGGTTGGACTGCTTCGCCCTATTTCCGAGACGCTGGCACAAGTGCTGTACAATATGCATTTTTATGAAGCTTCTGAGCTTGAAGAGGTTAAGCAAAGGGGGCTGCAGATGTCAAGCTTTACGGCATTCTCAGTTTGCACCATTGGAGATGTGCCACAACAACAAGATGGGTAAGGTTTGTGAATTTAGTGGAGTTTAGAAACTTTTTGACATAAATGCAGTTCTAATTTCCCAACTTATTGGCTTGACAGTGCGTCTTGCGGAATCATGACCGTAAAATTCTTGGAGCATCTCAGTGCTGGGATTTCGTTGCATACAATTGACCCTTTGAAGAGCAAATATTACAGACTGAAGCTTGCAATAGAGGGTTGAAGGGGGGAGGCATATGTATGAGGTATATGTCTTCATGTCTGTGAATTTAGTTGAGTGTGGACTTAGGACTTGGGAATTCACTGTGCTCATTAATTATGTCAGGAACTCGTTTATATGAAGATGCAGACGTGGATGCTTTGCTGGAAATTCCTGCCTTTTTGCTAGAGCTACTAGGTTTAGTTATTATGTGTAGCAACCCGGGTCTTTGGCCCTGCTGTATATTGTGAGGTGTAATATTGTACAATCTAGAAGCAGTGGCTAATTGCCTTACATGGCACACACACTGTTTCGATTTTGAAGGTTACCTATTTTGTACACCTCCATATATAAATATTGTTGCTCTTTATGGATGCTTTTGTAGCCATTGTTCACATTTTCTGTCTGTGGTTTTGTTTGCAATTTATGTGATATAGGTAAATTTCATTTCCTGCACTGGGAATCTGTTAGTGGACTTACTGAAGCATACAGCTTTCTTAAGATTTCTCAATTTCGTTTTGACTTAGTTCGTTTTAAATAATGTCCCGCAATTCTACTTTTCTGCGTAGCATTATGTTGTTATTGGAATTTGGAACTGAGTACTGTGTTTGCTGATGTTAGCTGGAGCAGGATGAATGTCACAGGTGGTTTGGTATATTTGGGAATTGCTACAGTTTTACATTACATGCGCTCTCTTAGTTTTTTACTTTCCCCTTATGTACTAATTTTCCTTTACATCACTCTCTGTGAGACAAATGTTGCTTTCAATTTGTAGAAACTTATGTTACTTTTCCCTTTGGCACGATTACAAGCTAGGTTCCATTTCAGAAAAGCAGGTAAAACAGCTTTATTTTTAGACTAGTTTAGACTCTCGCGTGTATCCAAAAATTCAATTTCAGTCATGCCACTTTCTTGCAGGGTCTAAAAGAAATTGCGGAGTGTTTGTCTGGAACTTTGACGAAGTGAACTGATGCTATTGTGCAAGACGATATTGAAGGTCCAGCAATGAACCCGAGAAACCTGCTGAGGTTTGAATAAGAACTCTTTTATCTAGTATTTACATCAATCTTGAACATTGTAATGGAGCCAATCTGCTTCTATGCTTATGTGATGCTTTCTGCTGAGGTTCCCATTTATGCCATGCTCTTTTTTCTTGTTTGCTTTGCTTTTTTTCTTGGGATCTTTTGGCTTGGCACTATGAACTGACTCGGTGGCAGGTACAAATTAACATAGGTCTTAATTCTGGAACTGCCATTCATAAACTCTATCTCTGTACTTAACCCAGTTGTTTTTGCAGGTCGGTCTCACCCAAGTGTTGATTGCAATATTCTAAAGAAGATGACCATACACTGTTATTTTCTGTAGGCATACGTATGAGATGCCTTAGCTTTAATTGGTTAGGTTGTTCCAAGTTTTATGTACACAATCTCACAGTCACGGCCGAGTTGTTTTTCATTTCAAGTATTTGTCCGTGCTTTTTTTTCCCCCATTATTCTGATTATGGAGATGAAGTAAATACTACTGTGGAGCTTATAGCATGTTTACTTTATTTTGTGGGCTTAATTGTGTGAGAGATGCCCTTATAATGTCAAACAAACAGTATTGACATCAATCTTTTGAAATTATTGAAATCACACCGTTTATTATTATGATTATTTTTGTTTTTTCCTCCGAGAACAAGCAAAGTGGTTACAAATATGAAAGATTCTGAATAAGTTTTCTTCTATCAAATTCCGCATGGACCTAGAGTTCTACGGTACCATCCCAGGATACTTCACACTGGTCTTGGAAGGACATGTAAAACGGTTATTGTGCGTTCCATTGTACAAGGTTGAATGGATTTTCTTTTGTGTTGTATTTGGCCCAAGCATGCCAAAAATCATCCTCGTTTTCAACCAAGTGGAGACTTATTACACCAAATGCCATTGACATACGATATAATAGCAATATCAGGCCAATATACATACACTATAGAGGCAATATTAGGACAATAGAAGATAATACGATAGCAATAGTATGACAATATACATCCAATAGGGTGGCAATATGCATACAATATCTATACAATACAAAGGCAATATTAAGCAATATACATGCAATCTAACAGCAATATTAAGTGAATCTACATACGATACACACACATCCATTACAGACAACATTTTACACATGCAAAACAAATTGCCACCGAAGCTTAACAATACTATCCCGCGAAGGGAAAACGAAGAAGTAGTAGGGCATTACATTAACAACAATAAATTTGGCTTACAAACGAAAAAAGCAAACCTTAATGGGAAATTGGAAATTGTGGATTTCAACCCAAAATAGGACTATGTAACTAAGCATTTATTGCGAATTTCAGACAAGAAAATTGGGAATTAGGAAAATAGGAAAATAGCAAAACTGCAAACTTGGAAATTGGGAAATAAGGAAACTTGGAAAATTCAAAAATTGGAAATATAGAAGAAAAGGAAAATTGGAAAATCGGAAATACGGAAAAATGGAAACTTGGAAAATTGGAAATAGGAAAAAAGGAAAATTGGAAAGAGGAAAGTAGGAAATAGGATAAAAGGACACTTGGAAAATTGGAAAATTGGAAAATTGGAAAATAGGAAATTGGACAATTGGAAAATTGGGTAATTGGAAAATAAAGCAACTTCGAAAATTGGAAATTGAACAAAAGGAAACTTGGAAAATAGGAAACAGGAAAAAAAAGAAACTCAGAAAACATGAAAATTGGAAAATTGGAAATAGGAAATAGGAAAAAAGGACAGTTGGAAAATAGGCAAATTCGCAAATTGGAAAATTAAAAATTGGATAATTGGATAATTGGAAAATTGGACTATTGGACTATTGGACTATTGGACTATTGGATACCTGGATAATTGAAAAATAGCAAATAAGGCAACTTGGAAAATAGCAAAATTGGAAATAGAACAAAAGGAAAGTTAGCAAATTGGAAAAAGGAAAAAATGGAAACTTAGAAAATAGGGCAATTGGAAAAAAGAAAATTGGTTAATAGAACAATTGGATAATTGGACAAAAACTGAAAATTGGATAAATGGAAATAGGAAACAGGGACACATGGAAAATAGGAAAATTGGAAACGAATTGAAATTGTGGAAATGGGAAATAAGACAATTACCATATTGGACAATATTAGTTACTTTCTCAATTAGCCAAAGCAGGCAACTTTTTTTCATTACATAATGGGAAAATAGGAACATTGAAATATTGGAAAATTGGAAATAGAACAAAAGGAAACTTGGGAAATATAAGGATGGATAACAATTGTCGTGTCCGTGATATTTGAAATCAGGATTACTTTTAACGAAGTGGACTGTTATTAGACCAAATGCCATTGACATACGATATAATAGCAATATCAGACCAATATACATGCACTATAAAGCCAATACTGGTACAATATATGGATGATACGATAGCAATAGTTTTACAATATACATCCAATAGGCTGGCAATATTCATACACTATATATACAATACAAAGGCAATGTTAAGCAATATACATACAATAAAAGAGCAATAGTAAGTTTATCTACATACAATACACACACATCCATTACAGAATACATTTCACAGATGCAAAACAAATCGCCCCCGAACCTTAACAATAGTATACCGCGAAGGGAAAACCAAGGCAACAAAAGATCCATGTACTCGTGTCAGATGAACTCAAGCAGCACTCACCCTTACTACAGGTCCATCAAAAGATCCATGTCTTTGTCCTTTGTCCTCGCTGCATGCACGAGACTATGATGAGCCATTCCCTCATCACCCATATTCAGCACCTCCCACACACCAGCTACATCAATTTCACTCCAATTGTAGTTTGGTAAGATCACCGAAGCATAATCTCGGAACATTTCGAAGCCGTTGTTGAAACATTCAACCATTTCATGGTTATATTCTTCAGATTTTGAGAAATTTTCGACGGCATCTTTCTTTCGCTCTTCCAATTTCAACTTCAACGACTCTAACTTTTTGCTCCGACTTTTTGCTTTCAGAGTTTGCTTAACTTCTCCAGCAAATGCTTTGTTCAACTTGTTGGCCAAGTTTCCCATAACTTGGCCATGAATATCACATTTGCTCTCCCACCAATCTGTTGCCTTAGACAAATATTGGAGGTCGTGCTTGACGGCAGAGATTTTGTCAAGCGGATCAGTGCTCTCGGCCTCACTTCTAGATGAAGTGGGATCGTGATTGGGAGTCAGCGGTGGAGATGGGAATGGCACATGCCACGGCAGGTCCCCCGGGTAACTGACTTGGTCGTTTGGAGGCCGTACATCCAACATGTTGAAGTATTGAAGTATTGAAGTATTGAAGTACTAGAATTCACAACTGCCGACTGCAACAAAACAAATAAACGTAGATTCTGTGTCAAGTTGTAAACGACAATATGGTTAGCTTTAGTGGACAATGTTTGCCTTTGAGTAAGATAGATATGAAGTACTGATATGAATGTGGAGAATGTTTGCCTTTGAGTAAGACTGATATGAAGTACTGATATGAATGTTTGCCTTTGCCTTTGAGTCAGACTAATATGAATGTTTACATTTCCCGTTAATTAAGCTGCCTATGTTGCAGTTATATATAGGAAGGTTCATATATTGGGTCTTTAGTTGGTGCATTAAATTGATGGGATTGCAAACTACACCATTAACTCCTTGGCTGTAATTTACAGCAGTAGAGCATTACATTAACAACAATAAAATTGGCTTACAAACGAAAAAAAGCAAACCTTAATGGGAAATAGGAAAATAGCAAAATAGAAAAATAGCAAAATAGCAAAAGTGCAAACTTGGAAATTGGGAAATAAGGAAACTTGGAAAATTGGAAAATTGGAAATAGAACAAAAGGAAAATTGGAAAATTGGAAAATCGGAAATACGAAAAAATGGAAACTTGGAAAATTGGAAATAGGAAAAAATGAAAATTGAATATTGTAAAGTAGGAAAGTAGGAAATAGGAGAAAAGGACACTCGGAAAATTGGAAAAAGGAAAAAAGGACACTTGGAAAATAGGAAAATTGGAAAATAAAGCAACTTCGAAAATTGGAAATTGAACAAAAGGAAACTTGGAAAATAGGAAACAGGAAAAAAAAGAAACTCAGAAAAAATGAAAATTTGAAAATTGGAAAATTGGAAATAGGAAATAGGAAAAAAGGACAGTTGGAAAATAGGCAAATTCGCAAATTGGAAAATTGAAAATTGGATAATTGGATAATTGGAAAATTGGACTATTGGACTATTGGACTATTGGACTATTGGATACCTGGATAATTGAAAAATAGCAAATAAGGCAACTTGGAAAATAGCAAAATTGGAAATAGAACAAAAGGAAAGTTAGCAAATTGGAAAAAGGAAAAAAATAAACTTAGAAAATAGGGCAATTGGAAAAAAGAAAATTGGTTAATAGAACAATTGGATAATTGGACAAAAACTGAAAATTGGATAAATGGAAATAGGATACAGGGACACATGGAAAATAGGAAAATTGGAAACTTATTGAAATTGTGGAAATGGGAAATAAGACAATTACCATATTGGACAATTTCAATTACTTTCTCAATTACGCAAAGTATGCAACTTTTTATAATTACATAATGGGAAAATAGGAACATTGAAAAATTGGAAAACTGGAAATAGAACAAAAGGAAACTTGGGAAATTGCAAAATAGGATAAAATAGGCAAAAAAAATGAAAAATTGGATAATTGGATAATTGCATAATTGGATGACATATGGAAAATAGGAAAATATGAAAAATGGAAAAATGGAAATGAATTGAGATTGCTGAAATGAGAAATAAGACAATAACCATATTGGTCAATTTGAATGAGTTGATCAATTAGGCAAATAGGCAAATCCCTTTTTTGAATTACATAATGGGAAAATGACCAAGTTCGGAACATCCAAAATAGAAATATATGACAAAAAGGCATATAGTCAACTGGGTAATAACTCCCACCCAATATTATCCCGCCTAACACTCCCGCCCAATACTATCCCGCCTAAGACTCCCGCCAAGCCCTCCCGCCAATGACTCCCCCTAATCCCTCCCGCAACTAACGCTCTCTGTTACTCCAGGTCATTAAAACCTGCCTATATTAATCAACCCAGCTGTTTGAAATGAAAGCTTCCATCACATTAACTCCTGCTTGCAGCCATTACCTTCCCCACTGATTTCACTCACATCGCATTTAGTCCCCCTTTTTTCCAATGAAGTCATACACCAGCCTACATTAAATATCAAAGACCATGGACCATAACCTCACACCAAACCCAACGCTTTCAATTACTGAAGGAGGGGAGACTGAAACATAAGCCAAGTCACCCAATTCACTCACTACAGACTTGGTCCATGGCATGCAGCAATGTCGAGGCAATACGATGTTTTGGAAAAATCTCCATGCAGACATAGTATCAAAAATTGTGGAGGGCCAAGCTAGATGGGATGTCATAAGAAAGCGCACAATTAGCTCTCGTTATCATGCCCGCATGCATCTCGTACATATAAAGGCAATCAAACGAAAAATTGAAATTGCCCATACCACTGCAATTATGGTATTCAAGGAATCAGAAGAAATGGCCAAGTTGAAGCAACAACAAGTGGAAAGGGGATTTGAACTATTTCGTAAGTTTGCAAAAATAGTGGATCTGGCAGGAAACTGGGCCAACATCACTGTGGCCGGGGTCATGAATTTCATGGGTCGTGGTCGCCGCACTTGAAGAGTATGCAAACTTCGAATTTGTCAACAGCAGGGAAATGGAACTATGAGGTGGCCTCTTTTTGTATTATGTAACCATGGGGTGGCGTGTTGTTGTATTATGTAAGTTTGGAAATAGGATTTTATGGAATGATCATGCCTCTTTTTGTATTTGTGTGTATACAGTTTATCGGTGTCCAGTTCAGTGGCGATATAGCAGCAATAACTATACAATAAACATGCGTATAATGGCAATATTATGTCAATAAGAGTACAATACAGAGGTGATAGAGTTACAATATGATCGTATTACAGTACGTACTGCATCAGAATGTTTTTCAAATTATTTGGTCCTCAAAAAGTCAAGAAAAAAAATATTAAGTAATTACAACCTGGAAAAAGGATGAAGTATACATCCCTTAAAAGACATATGGCCTACATTACAGACCTTCAAAATGAAATCTATATATATAATGCGTGCCTTGTAGCACCATCACATCCCCCCCTAAATTACAGAAACATGACACCCCAAAACCTCATGCTCCTTCCTCTTTCAACCCCTAAATTATCCATTGGATGCCCAATACTAGATCACTGCTTGGGGGGTGGGATACCCTGCAACTCCATAACAGAATTGGTAGGGGAGAGTGGTTCCGGGAAGACGCAGCTTTGTCTCCAACTTACGGTACGAGCTCAGCTCCCACCCTCACATGGCGGACTAGGGGGCTCCTCCGTCTACATATTCACAGAATTTAGCTTCTCATTTCGTCGATTGCAACAACTAGGCAACCTTTATCATGCATCATACCCCAACTTAATAAGGTTGGAGCCATTGGAAGACATATATGTTCGTGGTGTTCATGATGCTCAAGAACTCATCCATGTCCTTGGAGACATAGAAGCATTTATTGCCATTGATCACGCCCGCCTACCTGTCAAACTCATTGTCATTGATTCCATTGCTGCATTGTTCCGATCACAGTATCAGACAACACCGGCAGATTTGAAACGGCGGTCTGAAATGTTCTTCAACATATCTGGGACATTGAAGGGTTTAGCAAATAAGTTTGGGTTGGCGGTGGTTGTCACCAACGAAGTGGTGGATTTTATTGGGCCACATGATGGAGTGAATGGGGTGAAGTTGGGAAACTTGGAGTCCCTGGACACATCAGGCAGACGGGTGAGTCCAGCTTTGGGACTGGCTTGGGCACATTCCATAAATTCAAGAGTGTTCTTGGCAAGACATGAGCAATCTATTGGGGTTAACATTCGTAATGCTCCTTCAACAACTATATGTAGTCAAACACATAGGACATTTAACCTTGTATTTGCCCCACATCTGGCCTATGCATCCGCTGAATTTGTAATCAGAAAAGAAGGTTTAGTCGGAGTATCAGGGTAACTGTGTAATAAAGGAATTCTAAAAACTTTAATGTTTTGGATCCTTTTGGAATTACATTCCAGGCCCTTTAATTTCGCACTCAAATTATAATAGCAATCTTGAAGCAATACCAGTGCAATAAAAGTACAATAAAATAGCAATCTGGAAGCAATACAGCATGCTGTAGCAATGCAACCCAAATTATGCAAATTTAAAACAATTCCCATTCAACATAACACGAAACCCACCACAAATCAAAGTAAAGTTTACATGACCTACCAAAGCAACACAAATCATATTGTCTAAGATACATTGCGCAATGGAATATTGTTTTTACAGGTGCTTTTATTGTGGCCTCCGGAACCACACCTTGAGCACTTTCTTCTAATGGTGCCCTCTCCGTGCGAGGGAATTCTTAACTTCTTTCGTCTGCCTAGCATGACCCTTGCCATGGGAGGCAGCACAACTTGACTTCGAACATCTTCAGGAATATCCCACCTTCCGTGAGGCTGTACCGGGTAGATGCTATCCGAATAAGCATCCATCCAAGTTTTCCGAGTGTAATAACGAGAAGCCTTTGAGTATACATTTACTTTCAAGAAGCGGCAAACTGCAACTACATGCTTGCAAGGTAGCTGCTCAAGCTGAAACTTTCTACAACTACAACTGTTGTTCGTCAAATCTACGAGGCTGTCCATATAACCGTCCAAAACATTATACTGTACATTATTTACTTTAACCACATTCATCCTTGCAGCATCCTCCAACCTGTTCCTCAACTTCTTCTCTCCAAAATTGGGGCACAATGTTGTTGTGCAATTCAAAGCCAAGTCACGACGTTCGGTGAACCATTTCACAAGGAGATTCATAATTTCCCCTATCAAATGAACCACTGGCATCATCCTTGCAAACCTAAGGACTGAGTTGATTGACTCCGCAATATTTGTTGTCATTACATTGTAGCGGCGTCCATCCATGTGAGCTCTAGACCACTTATGTAACCCTGCCTCTTCAAGATATTGAGCAACATGTTCCTTTCGCTTGATCTTGCGAAAATGACAATCAAATTCAGCAATGGAATAAGATTTCGCAGCCTTCTCAAAGTGCATAAGTATGTGATCATGCTTTTTCAACTTGCAAGTGCGTTTCATGTTCCCCTTCATATGATAAAAGCATATGCCATGTTGCGCCGTTGGAAAAACTTTGTTCCACACATTCTCTATGCTAACATTGCGATCAGAAATAATAACAAGATTGGGACACTCACCAATGGCTTCATGAAGTTTAGTGAAAAACCAATGCCATGATGCATCCGTCTCCAAATCCCTGATCCCAAAAGCAAGAGGATATATATTTCGATTACCATCAAATGCATTTGCTACAAACATAACACCCTTGTACTTGGATTTTAAATGAGTGGCATCCACGGCTATCACTGGGCGCATGGAAGAACGAAACCCTCTAATACATGCGCCAACCGCCATAAATAAATACACAAAGTGATTGTTCTCATCAGTTTGGATGTGTGTTTTTGTGCCGGGATTCATACGCTCCAATTCATAGCAATAAGCTGGAAGGATATAATATGCCTCCTCCGTTGATCCTCTAATGGACAATAGAGCTAACTCCCTTGCTTTCCAAGCTTTTGAATAATGGATGCTGAAACCAAAGTTGTGTTTCACATCTCTCATAATGTCACTTGGTGTGTATATTGTCCGAGAATCCTTAAACTTCCTTTTAAATGAAGTGGCAACAAGTGCTACAGTTGCTTGACGATGGTTGTCACTTACAACCCTCAAATCACATTCATGGACAGTTGTACACCTCACAATCATGAAGCTGTTATCTCCAAATCTCGATGCTCGGACTCGCCATGGGCATGGACGTTGACAACAAACCACAACCAACCTCTTAGTGCAAGACGATTGCACCTTAAATTCAAAGTGGCCTCTTAATGCCATCAACTATAACTCCGTCAACAATGCTTTCTTAGTAGAGAAAATTTGCCCAACTGTAATTTTTGGATTCCAATCACTTCGCGAAAACCCCCCATCCAAATATGCTTCTCCATCATTTACACCGGCTTCATTGTACCAGTTCTGTTCACCTATTTCATTCGAATAATGTTCACGAATGGGTTCAGATTCTCCTCCTAAACGCGTTATTGGCAGTTGGGCAGATGTGTTCAAGCAGCCCAAAATAGGAGGGGCAGAGTACACTGACACTTCATTTCTTTCAGTACCATTATCACCACCATGCATCTGATCCACCTCGCTAAAATCAATCATATCCATAAAATCTGTCCCTACTTCACCTCCCACATCAGTGCCATTTGTATTATTCCAAGTTACTTCATTGCTTTCAACAATGGCAACTGAAGAACGACCCATCCGACTACTATCTGTCGTGATATGCATACTATCAACTACATCATTTCTCAGTCCTTTATCTTCTATACTCACGAGTAAGGGAGCTAGTTTTGAAGGTGTTACCTCAGAATTGTACTTCATAAAAAATTTTACATCATCATCGTCCTCAATCTTTATGTGCTTCCACTCATTCGAGGCCACCAAAACTAAGAATTTTAAGCTAACCTTATCTTCGCTGCTGTTTGTATTACCAATCTAATGCACACGGTCCAACAGTTCAGCAAATTTGATGGTCCGTGAAACTATTAAGCCTTTTGACTCACCCCCTTCGTATTTGCACATCTTCTTCGAGGTGACCCATTTTCCATTGTAGCACACGAGAATAACAATTGTCTCCATTTCTGACCATGACAAAACAACATTTCATTAACACAATATAACCACAATAACCATACAATACAATAGCAATATAACCACAATATAAAAACAATATAATAGCAATATAACATCAACATAACAGCTATACGACAGTGAAATAAGAGGAATGCAACAGCAGTACACCAGTAACACATTAGCAATCACACTATACAGATATACTACATCAAATGGAAAATCCCAAGTTTCAAGATTCACATATCCAGACCAATCTAAGTGCAATTGGTACAAACCCAGATGACTGAGCATGAATATTCAACAAAACCTAACCCAAAGCAATTAAAGCCAAAACGAATTTAACACAAACCCAAACAATCAAAATATAACCCATTTCACATAATCCCACTAATTTTAAGAAAATAACCATCAACACTACCTTTTCGAGGTCGGCAATCCACTAAAGCTTCAAGGTTGCAAGCAGCTATTCAGAAGACATACCTAAAGGGAGGGGTTCCGATTCCAAACAGAGAGCAAGAGACCGAATACAGGGAGAAAGAGAGAGAGAAAGAGCTGCGCTATGAGAAAGAGAGCAAATAGAGAGACACAGAGTTGCGCTAGAGAGAGAGAGAGCCAAGAGAGACACAGAGAGCTGCGTTAGACAGAAACCAAAGAGAAAAAGAGCTCTGCCAGAGAGAGAGAGAGAGCTGAGTGACCTAAGAGAGAACAAACTTTCTGAACTTGTGAAAATTCAGCAATAAGTGGACAATAATTTTATATTTATAGGTGATAGTTGTACAAAAATTGGGGAGCAGTGGTATTTTTAATTGAGATTATAAAATTGGTGGCATATACCGCTATTTCCCTATATTTAATAATAAAGCATTATGGTTGGTTTTCAAGTTAAAATTGTTGTATAACATCATAGGAAACAAAAAAGAACCAAAATGTTATAGTTTGGGAAATTATTAGACCATGGTTTTTATGATAAATCGTCGTCTTTACAAATAATTAACGACAATTTTCGTAAACAACATCGTCTTTACATATAATCAGCGACGAGTTTGATAAAAGCCGCCGTCTTTACAGATAATTAACGACGGTTTTTATAAAAACCGTCGTCTTTACAGATAATTAACGACGGTTTATATAAACAACCGTCGTCTTTACTCCTATAATTAATTATCTTTACCTCTAAACAACGACGGTTTTTAACAAACAATGTCGTTTTTATATGAAAACAACAATGGTATTTAAAAAAAAATCGTCGTCTTTAGATGAAACAACGACGGTTTTTACGAAAATAGTCGTCTTTTTTCACCGTCGTAGTTTGACACCCCAAAAGATGTCAGTCAATTTAACGACGGTTTTCAAAGCATTACAACGACGGTGAATTCCCGTCGTCTATTTCGTTTTTTGTAGTAGTGAGACTTGTTTTAAATTGCATGGCTATCCCGAATAGTGGGCTACTCACAAAGATCGAAAGCAACGCGATACGACCAGTAATGGTACTAGTTATGGATTCCATACTTCAGATAAAAGTGATTCCATGAGTTGGATAATTGATTCCTGTGCAACTGATCATAGACGTTTGATCTTGATGATTTTCTGAATGCTACACAACCCTGACGAACTTGTATTGCTAACACTAATGGCGTTGCTTATCCTGTGACAATGGTTGGCACTGTTGCCCTCTTATCCTCTCTCTCACCGTCTAATACTTTACTTGTTCCATTTTTATCCAATAAATTGATGTCCGTTAGTCAACTTATTGAACAATTGAATTGTTGTGTGCTAATTTACTCGAGTTTTTGTTTGCTTTAAGGATATTCACACTGAGGAGATTCTTGGTCTTGGTACTAAGAGAGGGGGGCTATATTATGTAGATGACTTCAGTCCCGGCATGGCTAACAGTGTGACGCATCCTTCTAATAGCAAACAAAAGCAAATCTGGTTGTGGCACCATCGATTGAGACATCCATCTTTTAGTTATATGAAGCATCTTATACTTGATTTATTCTCAGGTTGCAAGACTCTGATTTCCCATGTGACACTTGTATTTTGGCCAAGAGTCACCGTGTGCCATATCCATTGAGTACGAACAAGTGTACTACTCCATTTACGTTAATTCACTATGATGTCTGGGGATCTTCACCTATCACTACTCATTATGGAATTCAGTGGTTTGTCACATTCATGAATGATTGTACACGGATGGCATGACTTTATTTGCTGAAGAATAAAAACGAAGTGTTTTCCCGTTTTCAGTTCTTCCACAAACATATGAAAACTCAATTCAATGCTCAAATACAAATTCTTCGCTCAGACACATCCAACAACATAGAATTATCCATGAGGCGACTTGTCCTGAGACACCACAACAAAATGGTGTTGCTGAACGAAAGAATCGGCATCTTCTTGAAACCGCTTGAGCAGTTCTGATTGGCGCTCATGTTCCTGCCATCACTAGGATGATGCTATTGTCACTGCAGTTCACCTGATCAACTTAGTGGCGGAACCACACTAAGGGCTACAGTGGGCTGTAGCCCAGTGTGGTTTTTTAAGAAAAAAAATATAAACCTATATATTTAACTTATTTTCAATATTAGCCTAGTCAGTGGCGGTGTACAGATTACCTTATTTCCATTTTCAACATTTAAGTAAATGTCTTTGTCATTTTACTTTTATTTATTTTTATATTACTCCATTTACTTAAGTTTACAATGTAAATAAGGAAGTACCCCCTATTTGGATTCAAATAAAAATACTAGAAAATCAAATTCCCACCAAATCAAATTATGAAAAATCGGTTTTAGTGCAAAATACGATTTAGGCTAAAAATGATGGCTCATTAAGTCAATATATACTTCATACTAAAATCCCATAAAATCAAGTTTTTCTTATTTGATGTGTGAGGAATAAAAGCCGCCAAAAATTATCTTGAGAAAATGATTATTCCAAAAACCCATTTTTCATACTTAGTCAATATTTTTACATAAAACAATTTTTCATGTATGATATGAATGCATGAAGGAACCTAAGGTCAATCTAGGTAAAAAGCCTTAGATGTTCAATCCACTATGATGTTAAACCCTATTTGGTTTATGTTAAAACTTATTGAAAATTATTCTATGGAGATATGAACTAGCGTGGTTTATATGATTTAATGTTTACATTTATTTCTAGAATGACTACAGAAATTGTAAGTACCAAAAAAATAATTGTTAAATTTTAAGCTAATAACTTTAGCTAGCCCACCCGTTGAAAAATTCCTGGTTCCGCTACATGCCTTCTAGTGTATTGACCTTTAAAAGTCCCTTACAAGTGCTTACACAACACGGGCCCCTGCCCTCTGTTTTGGTACTCACATCCCGAATCTTTGGATGTGTGGTCTTCGTTCATCTCCACAAAAATCAACGTTGCAAACTTGATCCCTGTGTGCTTCGTTGTGTTTTTATGGGTTATGTCACTCATCAAAAAGGCTACCGCTATTATCACCCTCCTACCCGACATACCTATGTCACTTTGGATGTGACCTTTCTAGAATCTGAGATGTTCTTTCATGACCCATCATCCAATTCTACGCTTCAGGAGGAGATACGAAGTGAAGAGCAGAATTGGAGCAACTTGGAAAACGACGAAATTCGCCTATGTACAGAAACGATCGATCGTCCAAACCTAACAATCGATCGTCCCAAGTCTGGAGCATGAGATTGCTCTATGCCGAAAAGTGATCCTCAGCTTCTAGTTTCTGTTGGTCCATGTTATACTGTTGATGATCCTCAGCTTCCAATTCCAACACCTTGGCGCAAACTCTTATTGATGGTACCACTGGGTTGTTGTTCTAAGTCAATGTATATTCGTCTTTCCAAACTAATAATTACAAGATGAAGCAACCTCTTTCGTGTTTTATATTTTGGCCACGTATTGATACAGCTTCTCTTTGTGACTTGTCAGCTTACTTTTCTTTGTAGTGTGTTTGAGAAGAACCCACATTCAACTTAAACAATTAAATTATTACTTGTTTACTTGGACCATGGACAAATTTTTCTTCAATTATCATTTTCCACATAAAGAGTTGAGTGATATATGAATAAGTTATTACTTGTTTACTTGGACCATGGACTTCTCCTCACTAAAGGTCACAAGACGCCACCCTCTCAATTCTTTTTTCTTTTTTTTACCCACCCTCGATTCTATGTAGAAAAAACCTACACTCCGTATATAATTAAGAAACAAAAAATAATAAATAAATAAATAAAAAGTTACAGAGGGACAATGGGAAAACAAGAAAAACTACTTTGTTATTAAAGTATAAATTATAACAAAAATCAATTTGGTTTCTGTTGATAATTAAAGTAGTGGATTAATTCAAGTATATGTAATTGAAATCAAAATAACTTCACTGGGAGCGCGTTTTGCTCTTTGGTTTTAAATATATATATTTTTCATTTTAGTTATTGTTTAATTTTTAAACTTTTTTTTTTAATAACCCTTATATTATAATTTATATCCAAGGGTGGGTGACCACAATTTCCTTGGACCACAAGAGTCCAGAAGAACATGACTGAGTAATTCATAGACTAATCATTTAACGAGCAACAAAACAAAATAGACTTGGTCAATAACCAAAGTGTTTTGAAATACTCTTGTATTATAGTTGTTGAATAAAAACCCAATATTCATTTATTAGTATCAATAAGATATTTGTAATATTGGGTTGGGTAGAGATATTTCCATATGCTTCAGTTAAGTCAAGTCCGCATTTGCAAGAAGATATTTGTAACTTGTGCCCATGGGGATGGGATGCAAAGTCAATGGTTGAGTGGACATGGGAAGGCACCTTACCAAGTCAAGTCGAGTCAATACCTGCAAGTCAGTTAGAGCACGCATTGGAAGGCAAATCACCATACCAAGTCTAATTCACAAGTCTTCGATATCATCCATTAATTTCCCCAATGTTCATTGAATTATTACTTGTTTACTTAGAGCACTGACAAATTTTTCTTCAATTATCTTTTTCCACATAGTAACATGAATTAAAGTGGTGAGTCTCTCTTCCTTTTGTTCACCCGTGTCCTTCATATTCGCTTTTCAATCTTTCATTTGAAATCACTAAAATGGCACAGTTTTCAAAGAGATTCCCAAGCAGCTTCTTGGCCTTCCGAGTTCGGGGAAATTAGCAAGTGGAAAAACAATTTTCCGGAGCTTTGCTTCTACGACCAATTGGCTTTTCAAAGAAAGAAAAAACATAAAAATGGTAAAATAAAGTAATTGAGCAATTAAAAAAGCAAAAGGAAAAAAATAAAGAAGAAATTACCGTTTGAGCAATTAAAACATACCGCCTTTTACCTCGTCGACCTCTGAGCCCATCCAACCTTAGCATGGCCACCACACCTCTGCCCCTGTCAACAATGTCCAGACCTCCGAGCCGCATTTGCCAAATGACCAAGTTGATTTTCAAACATTGTTTGATTAGTTTTTTACTTTCTTAATTACGTACATTTATATTATGTTTGATTAGTTTTTTACATTTTCAAACCTCTTGTACTATACATTTATATTATGTTATAAATAAAAAATTTCTCTTCATTACATTTTTTATATTGTAATTTCATTTTCTTACCCAAAAAAAAAAAATCAAATTTATTTTTTTTACAAAAACAAAAAATATATATTATTTATGCGCGACGAAAAATTTGTCGTCGCGCAAAATCACTTTTTACAAAAAACAAAACTGTAATTTTTTTTTTTTAAAACAATATATTTTAAGTTTGCGCAACGAACGTTTTCGTCTCTCTGAAAACAATGCGATGAATATGTTTTCGTCGCCATATGTATGCGCAATGAATATTAGTCGTCACTCTGTGTTCTTGCAACGACTGTAGTTTCGTCGTGCAAATATTTGCGACACGAAATACTCTCGTCCCAACATGTTAGCGCAACGAAGATCAATCGTTGCTTTGGTGTTCTTGCAACGATTGTGTATTCGTCGCGCAAATATTTGCTCGACGAATAGTTTATCGTCCTTGAAATTTTGGTGCAACGAAGGATTTTGCGCGACTACAACACAGTCATTGGTCGCACAAAGTCTTTCTTCATGAACTTCGCACGACGGATTTTGCGCGATGAAGATTCTGTCGCGCTGAGATTTGTGCGATTTTATTCAACGTTGCGCGACCAACTCTTCTTTGTCACGCAAACTGTAAAATGTAGTATATATGTGCTTGAATAGATGTAGTGGACCATTCATGCCCACTTTTTTTTTCTGGTAAGTTTGCATGTGAATTATATTTATAATGCATGTGATTACTTTCAATGATTCAGAAATTGAAGTTGACATATGTACATATGTGTACAAAGAGACACATATCATGAACAGTCTAAATCATAATATGTGATTGGTGGCCGATTTATACTTTCATGTATAGTATTACTATTAATAAATAACATGTGCTATATTTTCAGTTTTTTTATTTTAGCACAAGCGATAGTCAAAACTAGATGAGAATGTGGTTTCTCACATATACCACAAATCAAATTTTTTGTTTTGTACCATGAAGGTTCGAACCTGAAACCATCAGTCTGCAAATCAATTTTTTTTTTCTACTAGCTAAACCCCGTTGGCATATCTTTTAGCTAAGTCAAGTCTATATTTCCAAGAAAGCTTGTGCAAAATTAAATGGTTGAGTTGAGTGGACATGGAGGGCACGTTACCACTCTCAAGTCAAGTCAACTGAAGCCAACACTCAATACCAGCATTATGCATGTTGGAAGGCAATCATCATCTCAAGTCTAAGTCAATAGTTGCGTGGGAAGAAAAATAAGAACATTGGGCCAAAATTTGAGTGGGTAGGTATTATCTAATAATTTAAAACTTATTTGTCAGTAATTTACTCCAGTGCATAAAAAGAAAAAAAAAAACTTGGGTTCAATCTAGATTGTTAAATGTATTATCCAAAGTTTACAATTTATAAACTTTTCATTAGTTTTCGTTAAGTGATTGAATTAAATACCTTTGGTCTTTGGGTTTTAAAATACAACTTTAATTTGAGTTTTCGTTAAGTGATTGAATTAAATACCTTTGGTCTTTGGGTTTTAAATTACAACTTTAATTTGATCACTCATACAAAAATTTAACCGAAAGCCATGTTGATGCTATGCTCTTGCAACTTTGTTCTTAACTTCTTTTTTTCTTTTTTTTTCAAATCCATGTATTGATTTAGTTATGGATGGCATATCTTTTAGTTAAGTCAAGTCTATATTTCCAAGATAACTTGTGCAAAATTAAATGGTTGAGTTGAGTGGGCATGGAGGGCACATTACCACTCTCAAGTCAAGTCAAGTCAAGTTAATACTCAATACCTGCATTATGCATGTTGGAAGGCAAATCATCATTCTAAGTCAATAGTTGTGTGGGAAGTGAAATAATAAACATTGGGCCAAAATTTGAGTGGGTAGGTGCTCCTCACTAAAGGTCACAAGACGCCACCTTCTCAATTCTTTTTTGTTTTTTTTGACCCACCCTCGATTCTATGTAGAAAAAACCTACACTTCGTATATAATTAAGAAACAAAAAATAATAATAATAAAAAAGTTACAGAGGGACAATGGGAAAACAAGAAAAACTACTTTGTTATTAAAGTATAAATTATAACAAAAATCAATTTGGTTTCTGTTGATAATTAAAGTAGTGGATTAATTCAAGTATCTGTAATTGCCATCAAAATAACTTCACTGGGAGCGTGTTTTGCTCTTTGGTTTTAATTATTATTATTTTTTTATATTTTAGTTATTGTTTAATTTTTAAACTTATTTTTTTTAATAACCCTTATATTATAATTTATATCCAAGGGTGGGTGACCAGAATTTTCTTGGACCACAAGAGTCCAGAAGAACATGACTGAGTAATTCATAGACTAATCATTTAACGAGCAACAAAACAAATCAAATCAAAGAATCTGAATGGAAAATGAAGGAAGCTGCTCCGAAACTCTATGATCAGATATCCAACACTAAATATACCTAAGTGTTTCGTGATCATCACTATAATACGAGAAACTTTCATGTGTAATCATAAGACCCCATGTAATATCAATCTAAATTATAGGGGCATTTCAAAATAGACTTGGTCAATAGCCAAAGTGTTTTGAAAAACTCTTGTATTATAGTTGTTGAATAAAAACCCAATATTCATTTATTAGTATCAATAAATATATAGGTATTAACATTAATATTGGGTTGGGTAGAGATATTTCCATATCTTTCACTTAAGTCAAGTCCACGTTTGCAAGAAGATATTTGTAACTTGTGCCCATGGGGATGGGATGCAAAGTCAATGGTTGAGTGGACATGGGAAGGCGTCAAGTCGAGTCAATACCTGCAAGTCAATTAGAGCACGCGTTGGAAGGCAAATCACCATATCAAGTCTAAGTCACAAGTCTTCGATCTCATCCATTAATTTCCCCAATTTTAATTGAATTATTACTTGTTTACTTAGACCACTGACAAATTTTTCTTTAATTATCCTTTTCCACATAGTGACATGAATTAAAGTGGTGAGTCTCTCTTCCTTTTGTTCACCCGTGTCCTTCATATTCACTTTTCAATCTTTCATTTGAAATCATGGCACACTTTCCAAAGAGATTCCCAAGTAGATATCCAACACTAAATATACCTAAGTATTTCGTGATCATCACTATAATATGAGAAACTTTTGTGTGTAATCATAAAACCCCACGTAATATCAATCTAAATTATAGGGGCATTTCAAAATAGACTTGGTCAATAACCAAAGTGTTTTGAAATACTCTTGTATTATAGTTGTTGAATAAAAACCCAATATTCATTTATTAGTATCAATAAATATATAGGTTATTATTGATATTATATTAATATTGGGTTGGGTAGAGATATTTCCATATGTTTCACTTAAGTCAAGTCCACATTTGCAAGAAGATATTTGTAACTTGTGCCCATGGGGATGGGGGTTGAGTGGACATGAGAAGGCACCTTACCAAGTCAAGTCGAGTCAATATCTGCAAGTCAGTTAGAGCACGCGTTGGAAGGCAAATCACCATATCAAGTCTAAGTCACAAGTCATCGATCTCATCCATTAATTTCCCCAATGTTCATTGAATTATTACTTGTTTACTTAGACCACTGACAAATTTTTCTTCAATTATCTTTTTCCACATAGTGACACGAATTAAAGTGGTGTGTCTCTCTACCTTTTGTTTACCCATGTCCTTCATACTCGCTTTTCAATCTTTCATTTGAAATCACTACAATGGCTCACTTTCCAAAGAGATTCCCAAGCAGCTTCTTGGCCTTCCGGGTTCGGGGAAATTAGCAAGTGGAAAAACAATTTTCCGGAGCTTTGTTTCTACGACCAGTTGGCTTTTCAAAGAAAGAAAAAACATAAAAATGGTAAAATAAAGTAATTGGGCAACTAAAAAAGGAAAAGGCAAAAAAAAAAAAGAAAAAAAAGAAGAAATTACCGTTTGTTGACGTTTGAGTTAAATGTGGATGTGCAAAGACTAAAAAGTCTAGTTTACACTCAAGTATGTAGACTTAAGTCTTTTTGTGGAACTAAAAAATTGAAAAGACTTAACAGTCTTTTTGTGTGAGTTAGTCATCATGAGAGTTTGCATACGAAGACTTCAAAGTCTACTTGAAGATAGCTATCCACAGCAAGCTCCCTGCCCAACTTTACAAATTACTAAGATGGACCAATGCTCAATAGGATTTAATTAGGATAATTAGTTGATTTAACAAATATCTCTTTTTCACTTGTCATTTTTTTTTATCACACCATCTTGAAATGTTTCCCCTTAAACTTGTTTGCCACACTAATCACAAGGTATACTAATAAATGTTTCAAACCACTTAGGATAATTTTTTCAAGTATTATTGTGGAGATAGCAAAATAGTGCTATTCCCGTTACAAGAAATGTTTTTCCTTTCTAAAAGATACATTCATATGTATTTGAAATTGAATTTACATATACGGGGTGGTTGTCCACATGTCATGGTATGAGAGCATCATTGAGCTATGTCACTATTCAGCAAAACAGTATGCTATGTCACCGAATGTACACAATTCTTTTTATATTAAAAAAATTAACCCAAAATTTTAAAAATAGTACTTTTTTTATTATCGAAATTAAAAAATAGGAATATGAACACTACATCTGTCATCCTCCTTTTTCCAGCATAAGAAATCTTAGTTGATCTTTCTCTGCAAACTCTTCATCATTTCTAACTAGTATAATTGGACAGCCAATACCTACTTGACGTGTGAGTTACATATGGCTGTGGAGACTTAAAAGTCTTCAAAAATTCTACAGTGCGCCAGTTGTATCAATGCGCCATGAATTAAATCTAATGTGTACGTTGTATAGCTTTTTTCTTCTTCTTTTTAGAAAATTTGGTATAGTCCACTTCTGATGACATAAGTGAAATTGGACCTATATCTAAGAGTTCCTTTTTGTAAATTATAACTAGAGAGTTCTCCTCATTACAGGTTACAAAATGCCACCCTAGATTCTTATTTTTTGTTGGACCCACCCTCGACTCTTAAGTAGAAAAAGCCTAAACTTTGTATAACATTAAGAAATAAAAAATTAAAATGAAAATAACAGGGTGATAAGAAGCAAAACCCTTCAAAGAACGAACAATGGGGAAAAAAAAACATGCATACAATTGACAAAAATCAATTTGGTTGCTGTTGAGATCTAAAGTAGTGGAATATTATTTAAGTATTGTGATCATCATTCATTTCATCCATGCCATCATAATTAATTTGGTTTCGGTAATTGTTATTCTTGCATCTTACTTTTTTGCTCGTGCATCATAATTAATTTGGTTTCTGTAAGTTATGATGGAACAATTAGAGTGTACTTAATTTTAATTACCTCCATAATAAAGAGATTTGAATCCAAAGTATTAGGAATTTTCTTTACCAAGTGATTTGTATTCTTATTTGTAAGAACTTAGAATTGCGCCTTGACATTCTAGTCTCATTGTGATTGACGTGTGATTTCCATAACATTAACTATGCATTGTATATAGCAGATAATTTACTACTTTATATGGTTTTTTCTTGTATGAATGTGTGGCACTGTTTTAGCTAAACCGTGTTTTTCTTTGTAAAAGCTTTCTTCCTTTTTTCCTATATATATCTGATGCAAGCTAGCATATATCAATATACACTTGCAGTGTTTTTGCATGTGCATGTGCTTTTGATCAATTAACATGAAGGGCGACGGAAGGTGCTTGAAACTCTTTCTTGCATTCTCGATCCTTTTCCTACAAAACATAAAAGGAGGAGAAGTTGGCCACAGCCACAGCCACAGCCTCAGAGATGCTAAAGTGACAGTGAGGTGCATAGAGAAGGAAAGGCAAGCACTACTTGCATTCAAACGTGGCCTGGGGGATGAGCTCAAGCAATTCTCTTTGTGGGGTTCAGAAGCCCAAAAACAAGATTGTTGCAGATGGGAAGGAGTCTATTGTAGCAACCAAACTGGCCATGTGATTCAACTTGATCTTGGAGATCTATTTTTCCAAGGTAAGATGATTAGTCCTAAACTGATTGAGTTGCAGCATTTACAATATTTGGACCTTGCATTCATTGATTTCAATGGGAGCCAAATTCCAGATTTCATTGGTTCTCTAACCAATCTAAGAAACCTCAGTCTCTATTACTGTAATTTGGTTGGTCAAATTCCAAGTTCGTTTGGAAACCTCACGCAATTGCAACATCTCGACCTCAGCAATAATCAGCTTCAAGCAGAAAATCTCAATTGGCTCCCTGCTCTTTCTTCTTTAACGTATTTGGACCTAAACGGAGCCAATCTCAGTACTGTTTTCGATTGGCCAGAAGCAGTACTTAATAAGCGCCCTAAACTAATATTCTTGAGATTGGCTAACTGCAATCTTCCTCCTCCTCCCACTCCAATTCTTTCCACTACTCTTTCTAAAACAAATTCTTCTACATCTCTTGAGTATGTTGATCTCAATAACAACCATCTCACTTCGTCAATATTTCTTTGGTTGTCCAACTACAGTACAAGCCTTGTTTTTCTTGACCTCTCCTACAATAATCTAACTGGTTTCATTCCCGATTTCCTTGGAAACATGAGCTCTCTTGAGTATCTGGGTCTCTCTGATAACCAGATTGAAGGAGCGAATCCAAATTCGTTTGCAAGGCTGTGTAATTTGCGAAGATTGTATCTTCAAACAAATCATCTGAGGGGACAAATATCCAAGTTTGTTCAACTATTGCCTATATGTGCTCAAAACTCATTAGAGGATTTGCTATTATCTGAGAATGTTCTTGCGGGGTCATTAAACAATCTTACAAGCTTCTCATCTTTGAAACTCTTGTTTCTTAATGCGAATCGATTAAGCGGAAAAATACCTGAAAGTATTGGGCAACTATCCCAACTGGAAATCATGGATTTCAGCATGAACTCTTTGAAAGGGGTGGTTTCAGAAACTCATTTCTCAAAACTCTCCAAATTAAAACATTTGGATTTATCCTCTAACTCATTAGTTTTAAATTTCCATTCTGATTGGGTTCCGCCCTTCCAGTTGAATAACATATATTTGGCGTCCTGCAAGGTAGGTCCTCATTTCCCAAAATGGCTTCAAACTCAAAATGATTCTTCCCAGCTTGATATTTCGAATGCTGGAATTTCTGATATCCTTCCAAGTTGGTTTTGGATTATTTTTCGTAACGCAGAATTTATTAATCTCTCACAGAACCTAATCAGAGGAATATTTACAAATTTGATAGTGAGGTTTACATATAGCGTAGAACTACATTTGAGTTCAAACCAAATAGAAGGTCCAATTCCCTCAACTCTATCACAAGCCTCATATCTAGATCTCTCTAATAATAACATTTCAGGGTCGCTTTCTTTCCTATGTGCAAGTGCAGATATGAGTTTAACATATCTTAATCTTTCAAGCAACAGTTTATCTGGAGAACTTCCAGATTGTTGGAGCCATTTGGATACTCTAGTCATGCTTGATTTGAGTAATAACTCTTTTTCCGGAAAAATTCCCAAGACAATAGGCTCTTTACTTCGAATGGAAACTTTGAAATTAAGAAGCAACAAATTTGTTGGGGAGTTTCCTTCATCCTTGAAGAACTGCACAAGTTTAGAAGTTATTGATCTGGGAGATAATAAATTATCAGGACCAATACCTACATGGTTAGGTGTGAGCTTCAAGAATTTGGTTATCCTGATGCTTTCCACTAATCACTTCAATGGAAGCATGCCCTCACAATTATGCCATCTAACACACATTAAAATTATGGATTTCTCTATGAACAACATCTCTGGAAGCATACCTAAATGCCTCAACAATTTGACTACTCTTGCTCAAAAAGGAAATCCAAATCTATCCAGCACACATACTTATGATGGAAGTTGCGGTGATGAGCAAATTGCTCCTATTAATTATGAGGATGATGCAAGCTTCATATGGAAAGGAAGAATGCATACATACAAAAGCACTTTGGGCCTTGTGAAGAGAATTGATCTCTCAAGCAATAGATTAACAGGGGAGATTCCGAGTGAAATCACTCATCTTGTTGGGTTGATTTCTTTAAACCTTTCGAGAAACCAGCTAACAGGTCAAATAACTCCAGAGATCGGAAACTTGCAGTCATTGGATTCGCTTGATTTATCAAGAAACCACATAGATGGAAGAATTCCGACAAGCCTTGCTCGGATAGATCGTCTTAGTTTCTTGGACTTGTCATATAACAATTTGTCTGGCAAAATACCAACAGGCACTCAGCTCCAAAGCTTTGATCCCCTTGATTATGCTGAAAATCCTCAACTCTGTGGACCTCCACTTAAAAAGATGTGTGCTGATCAAAATGAGCCAACTGACTTGAGCAATGAAGAGGATAAGGATGAGTTTATAACACTGGGATTTTACATCAGTATGGGGATTGGGTTTGTTGCTGGATTTTGGGGAGTTTGCGGCACTTTGATATTCAACAGGCCATGGAGATACGCATACTTCAAGTTCTTGAATGATTTAAATGATTGGCTTTATGTGAGGATAGCTTTGATCAAGCGGCAACTAAAGCTAGCACATGCTTAATGGATAAGCTCGCGGAGGTACTCTTTCTTTCTCATCATTAATTTCGTTTTATAATTATTTTCTTATTGTATTTTTTCTTTTCTCCAAACTGAAGGGTATTAATTTGTTTACTTTGATATTTAGCTGCAGCATCTAAATTAGGAGAAAAGTAGATGTAGCTGAATGCCTCCTTTCAGTTCAAGTGTGGAAGATTGCCAGTAAGCGCACGCACAGGTATCTGGAGAAGAGTTTACGAGTTAATTTGGAGTGCGTAGTAGGAATAAATATGATTTATAATGGTGTTAATTACTTGTCAGAACAATTAATTCGGAGTTCTCCGATTTTTTTTTGTTTTGTTTATTGAGAGAAATAAACAGATCCATTCAAATCCAATCATAACAGAGGCAAGTATAATTATACATGAAGAACACTGCCCCAGAGGACGGTTCTTGTAAACAATAAACCATACAAATAAGCAAGACAGTACAATTTAAGCAAGAACAGTGAGCAAAACTCCACTGACATTTTAATCCAAGTTCACTCTAATTAATGTATTAATTCCAGCTATAGTGTTATTTTAATTAACTAAGCCAAAGCCAAAGCGGACTTGATTTCAAATTACAATGTGTGGCTCTGTTTTGGTCATCTATTTGCAACGTACAGCTTCTCCTTGTAAATGTGTGGCTCTGTTTTGATCATTCTTTCCTTTCATAATTCAACATGTTGTTCTGGGCACATGGTAGAAGATGCCTTTTTGTAAACAGACTTTTTGTATTTGGTCAGGCTTGCAATGCTCTATTTTGTGGATTTTAAGATTGTATTAGGCTTACTTGTGAGCTGCAAAATGCCTTGTACCAAAGTTTATGTATAAAATGTGTGCTAAATCTTGTGTGTGGAGTACAAGATTGAATTCCTAGAAAAGCAATCAATCACAAGCATTTTCTCTCTTTTCAATTTGTAGAAATGTTCAAATTCTTGCCCATTACTTGCAGATATATATATGTTGTGTAGCGTAAAGGCTCCAACATATGCAATTCCATCAAGGCCTGCAGGCCAATCACTGCTTGATAGGCTAGCAAGGGGCTTGTAACTCAAGTGGTTAAGAGTATCTATCCCTCCACTTGAGGTCCTAGATGTGATTCCCTCCTCCCAATATCGCTTGTAACCAAAAACAAACAAAAAACTTGATAGGCCAGACCCAAGAAATGCCTTAAAATGATTATCTGAGTTCATCGCAGTTGGACAGTCTTTGTAACTTGCTTTTGGCTGTTTTAATCCAATTGTGGTCTTTGTACTCATTGTCTTTGACACATTAATGAATAAATTGTCTATTGTTCATCTGAAAGTGTGGCATTTTTGATAATTATTAGCAATTCATTCCCGTTCTCTACATGCCCTTCCTCCTAAATGTCAATGTGCAATACTGAATTTTTGTTGCAAACCAGATGAGCAAAAGAGTCACTGGAAGAAAAGCCATAGACAGAGAGTTCGACTGGAGAGGGGAAAAAAGAGTCTATCTTTGATTTGTGTTGTGTCGTCGTGAGCTAGTCCTTTTTTTTTTTTCTTTTTCTTTTTTTATGAAGGCCTATTTTGCTTTGAAAACAACATAAAAATATAATATTAGAATTTTTCCAAGTAGCAAAAGTTTAAGTGGGGAGTGGAATACAGTCACGCCAACAACAACAAACATGTTATATTATATGTAGTATTTTTTTTATATAAAAGTTGAGAAGATATCGGGAGAGAGGATTGGGGTGGATGTTACAGAGAGTGAAATTGTGAAAAAGAAAATGGGAGGTATTGTTTTTTGTTTTTGTTTTTAATTTTAATTTTCAAAGTGGGGCGTTGGGCTTGTTTCATTTTAAATTTTTTTTTAAAGATAATTGTAGTCTCTATACATTATAATTTTATTCTTTATAAAAATTTATATTCTCTTTTAGATGAGACATTAACAAAAGTTCTTAAAATTATTAAAAAATAAATTATTTATGAAGCTATAATGCAATGTTTTTAAAAAGAAAACTCGTCCTGTACAATTGAAGTTTGGATGGAAAGTACTATTTTTCTGTTTTTCTAGTGTTATTTTCTTCTAAAAAAATTTCGAAGCTTTTACACTATGACCCCTTAGCCTGAGAATCCTGGATTCGCCACTGGCTGGCTATGCGAATCGTGAATGATGTGCCATTGAAATTTCTTTTCGCGTGCATGTGCTGCTATGCGGAACTACATGTAGGCTCTACTGGGCTCCAGCCTAGTGCTGTTTTTCTGTTTTCCGCATATAAGCTTTGTCTTACAAGCAAAATTAGGGTAAATCAAATATTAGCCCACCGCTTTAGGTAGAAATAAGCCCACCAATGCAGCCAATCTCTACACCACAGACACCTCTTCAAACAAACTCTACACGTGTTGGTTCATGATTTAATGGGAAAGCATTTTGTGATTTGTGCCGACGTTTCCAACACAAAAGAAACCAAATTATAATTAAAAAAACTCTAACATCTATCAAGCTTATATAAAAATATTTATAATTAAAAAAAACTCTAACACTTTCCTCTTTTCTTTCACCCTTTTTTTGTTTTATTTATTTATTTAATGTTTCTCCTTTTCTCTATTAATTTTTCTTCATCTCCTCTTCCCTTTCTCTGATTATTTCCTTCTCTTTCAGTTTCTCCCTCTGTTTAAGCTGTAATGAATTTGTAGGTGTTGACAAAAAAAATCATGGGAAATACGTTCTTTTGGGGTCAATTTCATCTTGGTATGGATTGTGGGTATTGAGGTTTTACGATCAAGCCAAGATAAGTGATGGCGAGGCAGATCTGCCGCCATGACCAAAAAAAAATTTAGCCCACCCCTACAAAAATTCCTGGTTCCGCCATTGACTGCTATATGTATTGTATTGTAGTTGATGTTGCTGATTCCAGATCTAGAAATGATGTTGAGGCAATGTTTATCTCTCATCAAAATAGATACTAACAAATGTTGTCTTAAGTAACTACCTGTGTAATTATTATTTGAGATACTAAGGGGCCATTCGGTAACGTTTTTAAAGTCCCGTTTTCATTTTCTACCAAAAACGCGTTCGGTATGTCGTTTTCATTTTCACTAGAATTTGTTTTTTGAAAATAAATTCAAACTCATGTACAAAAACTGAAAACACCAAAATATTGTTTTCATTTTCTACCCAATGTATTGGTCTGTTATGGGTATTGGGAAATATCGGGGATATCGCACTTATGGGGGATATATCGTCGATACAGGGGAAGATATGGCCTTACCCCCCAATATCAGTGTCGACAATTGAAAATATCAATATGTCAGCCAATATATAGGTGTATCGGCCGATATTTCAATCCTTGATCTCACCAACCTGGAACAATAACTCCCCATCCCTAGCTCAGCCATTCCAATAATCTCTCTCTCTCTCTCTCTCTCTCTCTCTCTCTCTCTCTCTCTCTCTCTCTCTCTCTCTCTCTCTCTCTCTCTCTCTGCAAACATGTTCAATTTTTTTGTTGGACCTTCTATCTCTACCCAAATCCTCTGCTGCTTCAACAACAACCAATAAAACAAAGCATCACCCAAATCCTGGATTTAACAATTAGTCCGAGTCCTTAATTTTCTAAAAAAAAGGCCAAGGGGTAAATTGATAATTATGTACAAATTTAGTGGGCAATTCGGTGAAATACCCTATAAAAGCTATAGTTTTGTTGATAGAGCATTGCTTTGCAAGTTACAATGGGCCCATGCTTGTAATGGGTCTTGTTCTTTTCAATTCAAGCTGATTTGCAGGCTGTTTATTGCAATTGTTTGTGCCTAACCAAAAAAGGATCGAATTAGGCTTGGAAGGGTACACATAGACCTATGACATCGATTATGAAGAAACATTTGCCCCGTAGCAAAGCTTAAAACAGTCATAGTGCTACTATCAAACACAATGTTGATGATTCCGTTGAACGATACAAGGCCAGACTTGTGGCAAAAGGGTACACACAGACCTACGACATCGATTATGAAGAAACATTTGCCCCGTAGCAAAGGTTAACACAATTAGAGTGCTACTATCTCTTACTGCTAACCTGGATTGGCCACTTCATCAGTTTGATGTAAAAAATGCTTTCTTGCATGGTGAACTCACAGAAGAAGTGTACATGGACGTTCCACCAGGATTTACAACATCTACTCAGACAAGTATGGTGTGCAAGTTGCGAAAAGCACTATATGGTTTGAAACAGCCACCATGTGCATGGTTTGGACGATTCACTTTGTCAATGAGGAAAATTATGGGTTCAAGCAAAGCAATTCAGATCATACTCTGCTCTTGAAACATCATAAAGGAAATTTGTTTCCCTCTTTTCAGCCGGGTAGGCTGACAGAAGAAACTTTTGGTCCTTCTTCTTTTTTAAGTGTGGGGCGTGCCACCACCAAGCCACGAATTTGGCTTGAATGGAATGTTAGTGTATGTTGTGTCCAAGATCTGACTTTAATCAAATGATTGTTCGGCCAAGCAAGGAACCTCCTCACGGCCTAGGTTCTTTCACTACCTCGAGGTCAAGGCTTTATGTGAGCAACCAAATGATGTGGAGTGGATGGAGATTAAGATTGAAGGTGAAACGTAACAAAACGAAGAACAAGTGCGTAAAGTAAAGGTGCTTAAACTTAAATGTAATTTAAAGATAAATACATAAAGTAAAGTGCGTAAAATAAATAACGTAAAGGCGAGAATTAAAGTACGATAAAATAGATAAAAGTGATAAATAAACAAGAATGAAATAAGAACGGTAAACTAAATTAAACTTGAATTTAAACTTAACGAAAATTCAATAACAATGAAAAAGAAAGTGATTGAAATAAACTTGAATTTAAATGACAAGGTAATGTAAATTGCAAGAATTTAAACTTACACTAAGGAAAGGAAGAACTTGCTACACTAGGTGCTTGAAAAGTAAAATCCTAAGTCTAGGAAAAGAAAAGTGCGAGACGAAAAGTAGGTTTGTTTGTCTGATGTTGTGTGTCTCTTTCCTTCGTTTGGTTAGGTTTATATAGGGCATTCGTCAACCCATGGGCTGGCCAATGAATGGCCAAAGGTCAACTCCTTTAAAATTTCTTTCCTTCCAAGGCCCCCCTAAATTCGTGGGATTGCATTGATTGAAAATATTCTGACATGCTTGATTCTTCCTTGCTTTGGAACTTTCGGAATTATTATCAAACTCCTTGATTTCTTTTCTTGTGAGGCCTACGTCACGTGCACGTATTCCTCCGGAAATCTGGGCTCAAATCGGTGGCTTAAACTTGGGCCTCCGATTTCTCTTATATTGCCACCCATATAATTAAATTTCATATTATTCTATATATATATAAGCATACAATAGGATGAGGAAGGCTTAAACTTATATATATATATATATAAGGCAATTGGATTTTTGCCCTGCAAACCCTTCAGCCAATTTGCAGACCCCCCCCCCCCCCCAAAAACAGTCACCAAAAGGCCCAAGGCACCAGCCGCAGAAATCTTGTAGCCCCTCACACCTTTGGTTGCGAAAAAACTGGGCATCAACCTCAAAAATTTCGGCCGCACTTTTCAGCACAGCCCGCCCGCGATGCTTGGGCTCTATCCGTCGAATCCCGGCTGCATTCTCCAGCTATCAAACCCGGCTGCATCTTGATTCCCTACCCCGGCCGTACCTTCAAGTCAAGCAGTTCGCCCGCACCTTCCAGCCAAACCCCTTCAAACCCGGCTCCCAATCTCAGCCACCAAACTCTGTCAATCCAAACCCCGCCACATATTCAGCCGTATTCAAGTTGCATATCCTTTTTTAGCTTCCAGCCACTGCTCGGCCACAAGTACTCTAGCCTCGCTCGAATTTTAATCGGACCGCTTGCATTTTCGGAAGTTGCTCGTCTTGGGTGAAAGTTGCCCGACTTAGGTGAATTCTCACCACCCCAAAACATTGCCCTACTAGGCTTCTGTAGCTCATAACTTCTTTGTTTCAACTCTAATTTGAGCTCTACGGACTCATCTCAATGCAATCTAAGTAATGGTACCACTCAAATCCCCAAATTATTTCCCGAACAAAAAGTCAACTTTAAACTCATTAAAATATTCCCATGGTAAAATTATCTTTTACTTGAATATTTTAATAATTAAATATTAATTTAGGATTGGGTTATCACAATCTACCCCCCTTATAAAAATTTCGTCCTCAAAATTTCATACCTATCACTCGAAGAGGTAAGGATACTTGACATGACGGAGACTTAACTTCCCATGTTTCCCGAACCTCACCACACCCTCCAAGGGAATAATTCCAAGAATACCCACTCACCAACTGCAACTCAATATCCTTGGACTAATTGTTCGCATAACACTTCTATCAGTATTGTGTCATTTGAAACTTCACCATCGCCATCCTCTATGGCCGGCCTTGAATACATGAATATCACCAAAATGCAAACTTCATTTCTTCCCAGAATCTCTGTTGGATCAGTTGTCCCCATCAACATATAACGCTGAGGAATACAAATTTTTGCCTTTTCCAAGACTGTGATTTTCCTCTTCCTTTAGAATTGACAGATGATATTGTAAATATGATTCTTCCAGAGGAATACCAGGAAGAATCATTTTTACTGAATTGTAATCATCATCCATCTCACCATAGTTGTAGGCAACTTTGAATGCGTAGCAAACGACACAATCCATCTTCCCGTAATGGATCTGCAAACTTCCTGAATCTTAAGCCTCAAGCTTCTCAAGTGAATCACGACACCAATCATCCCTACTACCACAGCTTGTCCCCAACTTATTGTGATAACCCGATCCTAAATTAATATTTAAATATTTAAATATTTAAATAAAAGAAAATTTTACCCTGGGAATATTTTAATGGGTTTAAAGTTCACTTTTTGTTTGGGAAAGAATTTGGGGATTTGAGTGGTACTGTTGCGTAGATTGTGTTGAGATGAGTATGTAGACACGTAATGAGCTCAAATTGGAGTTGTAACGAAGAAGTTACGAGCTACGAAACCCTAGTGGCATAATCGTAAATATTTCGCTGTTCAGTTTTTAAAAACATAGATTTTTCTTCTCGCTCTCTCTCACGAATCTGCCTCTCTCTCCTCCTTCATGAGCAGCCAATTTCAAACGGAGATATCTCCGCCGTCTGGCAACCAGAACTGGTGCCACAACTTGCAAACTCTTCATCTCTCTCTCCTCTTTCCATACATACCCATATCTAGCCTTGATTCCAAGCGATTAAACCAGAAATTCGAGCCAAAGTGAAGCCCAAAATGGGCTGTTTCGAAACCGGAACTTTCTAGGGTTTTTCTGGCCAACTCTGGCCACCACCGGTCGTGCTATCACACCCAAACCAATGACCTATCTCCCCTCTGTAATTTCCCTCGAAGACCTGACGTGATTCCATCTCGAAATCATTGAATCCAAACTTAGAAATTTCTAGGTTTTTCAAAGAGGAAACCGTTCGTTCGAGGGCTTTAACGGCCAAATTAGTCTTCAACTTAGGTATGAAACTTACCTCTTGATGTGCTTGATCTTTGGCATAGGTCTTGGCTAGTGGTTTTGAGATTTTTCGATCCCCGGAATTTACTCTATGCACCCACGCGTTGCCAGCACATGGGCCACTTTGTGAGAGGCCATTGGGTCCTAAAATGATCCCCATGTCGTCCTGAGCACAACGGTATGCTCGGATTTAAATTTGGTTATCTTTTGATTGTCAATAAGATATCGCATATTGGGCGTTATCCGGGTTTGATATGTTCAGACCGTTGGATCGACTCCATTTTCATATATGTTGATCTAGGCATCTATAGGATCATGTAGGAATTCACGGATTGTGAATCGGAGCATCTGGGACTCCGATGCTCCATTTTCAATGACTTAAAGTTTACGTTAAATGATAACCGTCCGATCGTGCGATCACGAGCAATCCGACTGTTTGTTTCCGACCAAACTTGAAGGACATGTATAGTAAACCTTGTTGTTGAACCCGTAGGAACTCCCGGATAGGAAATCAGAGGTCATGGGCCCCGCAAGCTCGGTTGACCAAGTTTGGGCAGTTTGACCCCTCGGTTGACCGTGAGTCTTTCAAGGTAGTTCCACCCTTTGAGAAGTACTAGAACAACCTCATAAACAAGTCTTGACTGTTATTTGAGTTATTTTGATTATGTTGGAATTATGATATTGTTTTATAGTATCTTATGGAATTCTTGGATATTATTTTGATAATTGAAGTTATGGAATAGATGAGCATGCAATACTTGATTGGTGGGTTGTGAAGGTGAGCCGTGAGTCTCAGCTATATTTATTAGGGAATGAGTGGACGTTTATTTTTAAGTGTACTTCGTTCTTTCAAAATGGAATTTCTTGCATAAGTGAGTTTTGATTAAAAATTGATTTAATTTGGGTAAATAAGGATGTGGGATCTCTAAGGGTTAATATTTTACATTTTTATTATTATTATTATTATTAAAGTATATGACTGGGTGATATTGGGTTGTTTATGAAAGTTTATTGTTTTAATTGTGAAATATAATATTTTATGGAATTATATGTAAACAAGTTTTGATTATTATTTGAATTATTTTGGGGTCTTGACGGGATTACGAGATTATGTTATGGGATTAACGGACTTTAATTTGACATTGAGGTTTGTGAACATTTTTGGGTCTTTATGAACTTTATGCTTGAGAAGAGATTTTGGCTACCATTTAAGAACTGATTTTTGGAAAGTTGAGAAAAGATTTGGAAAATGGATTTGTGGAATAACATAAATTTTATGGTAAATTTCGGAATATGGTTTTCAAACCCACCACAAGAGTACCCCCCCAGTTGCCTTCGGAACAGTTTAGTCATTTATGATAATGCCCCACGAGTCTCGGGGACGCCTGAACTGTGTGGTGCGAGGATATGCGTTCTTGGGTTGACTACACGTCCCCCGAGTTCTGCGAGGATGTGCATTCTCGGGCTGACTACCCGTCTCTCGAGTTCTGTGAGGATGTGCGTTCTCGGGCTAACCATATGTCCCCCGAGTTCTGCGAGGTTGTAACATACATGGTACCTAAAATTGACGGAATATTATTGGAATTGACGGAATAGTAATGGAATTAACTGAATATTAAAGGAATTGACGGGTTATGCGCGGAGGTACGCCTAGGTGGAGTGTAATTGAGTTTAGGGAGTTCTGCGAGGTTGTAACATACATGGTACCTAAAATTGACGGAATATTATTGGAATTAACGGAATATTAATGGAATTGACTGAATATTAAAGGAATTGACGGGTTATGCGCGGAGGTACGCCTAGGTGGAGTGTAATTGAGTTTTAAGATGTTTTAAACTAAAATTGATGATTTTATCTTGGTACTTATTGGTAAAAGTTTTAGTACATGTCTTCCGATTTATGAGACAAGGATTGAAGGTTTTCTTAGTTTTAAGGATTTTATACAATTCACAACTATTTTCTTAAGTAATGAGCTATTATATATATATATATATATATAATTGTATATGCACATATGTGATGGGTGGGAGATCGTTCTGAAATCAATATCTTTTGCTTGAGTTTCAGCGGATTGATTAGAGTTTGAAGCCTTTAGTTTTGGGAATGTGTAAAGGAATACTTCATTCATTTGGTTATATATGGATTGAACTTTGTTTTCTTGTGGAAAGAATTATGTGTGGCTTGATCCCTCGGTAAGGATACGTAGGCAACCTAGGTGCAGCCGCAAAATAAACTGTTGAATTATACTTTGAATTGGTTTAGTTGAAATCCGTTGTAATTGGGCAAATTTTGGATTACCGTTAATTCTCGTTTATAACAAGGTGAATGTCAGTGTTTTGAATATGTTGTACGGGCCTGAGTTCCATTCACTGTTGAATTGCATATGGACGAAATTCTTTCATTCTGAATGATTGGGATTATAGAATTGTGTTTTCTACATGTGCAAATAATTTGGTAAATGTCCGTTTTTCAGGGGAGACTCTGTTGGTTTTTCGGTAAAAGTCAAACCCTAAAGCAGTTTTTGAATTAGGGCAAAAAGGGAAGTTTAGTCATTCATCTCGACACCTGCTAGGTGAGCTTCACTATTATGCGGGGTTAAAATTTTAACAAAACCCCATATGAAATGGACTTTACAAACACACCCAAAGCCCATTTACAAAATAACAATTGGCTTTGAACTTTCTATAAATTACAAACCAGCCACTTGTTTTCTTAAAACAAGACCAACCTCAAAAACCTAAAAAAACCCAATCCACAATTAAAAACAAAAAAACAAAACGAAAACAAAATAAATTAATAATGGAAAAAACTGACCAATCACGCTTAATTTTTAATTCCTACCTTTACTTTTCTATTTTTGGGTACAGTTGCCTTTGCTATGTTTCCTGCAAGTTACCCCAAACCAGCAACCTTGGGCAGATTTGATTGAGCCTCTTAAATATCAAAACAAACCTGGGGAACTTACATTAATAAACGAAATTAAATTTTAAAATATTCAATTACATAACCCCTTAATCTCAACTAATCGCTCCCTTCGATTGATTTGAGCTCGTCCACTAACTCTTGCACAATCGATTCGAGCTATGCATTCGAGGGCTACTCTTGTGATATCTCGTTCTTAAATTAATATTTAATTCTTAAATTATTCAAGTAAAAGACAATTTCACCCATAGGGTATTTTAATGAGTTTAAAATTGACTTTTTGTTCGGGAAAGAATTTGGAGAATTGAGCTGCATGATGCGTAGAGCGCATCGAGACGAGTTCGTAGGCACATAGTGGGCTCAAACTGAAGTTTTAACGAAGAAGTTACGATCAACGGAAGTGCAGTGGCACAACTGTAAATATTTCAAAAGTTAGATTTTAAAAACCAACTAGATTCCTTCTCTCTCTCTCTCTCTAGCGAAAACACCCAGTTGGCCACTGTTTTGGTCGGCAGCTCCCTCCTCCGACCACCGTTTGCCACAAGACCAGTCCCAAACGAACCGGCCCGACTCCCAAATTTGTCGATACAAGTATGTTTTTTCATCTATTCAACGTGATCTAGTTGATGGTTGGGTTGTTAGGATAGATTTTGAAGTTTTGAAGCTCGATTTACAATCTAAGTTTTGGCCAATTTTTGGCTTCATTTTCCGGCAAGTTCCGGCCACTTTTTGGCCGTGGCCCAAGAACAAAAGTTGCTCCCCTAGTTGCCCTGAAGTTGGGTGGCCCATTTGGTCATAAAATGTTCCCCATGTCGTCCCGAGCACGACAGTATGCTCATATTCAAATTTGGTTATCGTTTGACGGTCGAACGGATTTACTGTTATTAGGCGATATCCGGATTCGATATATTCAGACCGTCGAATCTTGACGAAACTCATAGGATATGTTAATTGGATTTTTATGAACCCATAGGAACTTTTGGATTATTAATCGGAGGTCATGGACCTCAAGGGGGACCAGCTTGACCAATATAAGAATTTAATCGTATATTTAATCTCGGGTCTTTTCCGACCATTCCAACTGTTAGAACTGTTGAAAATGGGCATAGGAACTTTCTTATTTACGGTTTTTGCTTTCCAAACATATAGTTTGAATTCAAATGCTTTTGTAAAATTTTGTTTGTGGTTAAATGTGAATGGCTTGGAAAGTGGAAAAGGAAATGGTAACAAGATTTAAGGATTGAGTGAGAAACAGTATTATAATTTTCCAGGAAAGGTTTTTAAACCGCCATAGGCAGCATGCACAATAATAGAATTCAAGCAACCGAACATCAAATCTTTATGGCCTCAAGCCTCTCAAAATCAAATAAAATGTTCTGCCCACATCTACTGATCCAAAATTTAGAAACCACATGAATACATTAATAGATTTCAAAATAATTTAACTGAACAACTTTTCAATCACCTGGTCTTGCGGCTGCACCTAGTAACTCTAGGTTGCCTACGTACCCTTAACAAGAGATCAAGCCACACGTAGTTCTTGCACTTTAATAATGCACTTGTATAACTTTATCATTTGTTATGTTTCAATGTGATTTGCAAATCAAACCAAGTTCTCATGATAATGATATGCTCAATAATATTCACAAATCCTTAAGCAATACTTTCCAACTTCCCCACTTCTCAAAACCGTTCATACTTGCACATATGGAGGCTACTCACTGAATTTCCTCGAATTCATAAATCAATATATATATATATATATATATATATATATATTTATAAATGAGCCTTATGTGAGTTTCAAAGGAAAGGTTAAAAGTGTCTTCGGAGCTTGTTGTTTTACTTTTATTTCTATTTTTATTTCCATTTGTTTCCCACATTAAACCGTCAATTCCTTATGTCTCATAATGTGATATATCCTCGCAGGCCTCGGCGACACAAAGTCTACCCGAGCCGCAATCCTCGCAGGCCTCAATGACATAAAGTCAATTCGAGCCGCAATCCTCGTAGGCCTCAGCGACATAGAGTCAACCCGAGCCGCAATCCTCGCACCACACGGTTCATGTGTCCTTGAAACTCGTGGGGCATTGTTGTAAATAACAAAATTGATTTCAAAGGCAAGTAGGAGAAAACCATTTTTCGAGATTATCAAAACTATCCCTTAGAGATTTCATCACCTCCACTAATGCATAGTCTTCAAATATCGGGAATAACATTTAGAAATACCATAAAATACTTTAACCAAGAATTCCATACAATAACATAATAACAATTCCCAAAATCCCCCCAAAAACAGCACAGTTTCACTAACAGTTAAAACTCGTTAATATAGTCGTTCTAGTACTTCTTAAAGGGCGAAGCTACCTCAGAAGACTCACGGTCAACCGAATGGTCAAACTATCCAACTTGGTCAATTGGGCCCGTGGGGCCCACGACCTCCGATCACCAATCCGGGAGTTCCCATAGGTTCAACTTACTTTTCTAAACCCACCCTGCAAGTTTGATCCAATTCGAACAGTCGGATTGCTCACGATCGGACGGTTATCGTAAAATGCAGACTTTAAACTATTGAATCCGAACATCCGGGGCTCCGATTCATGATCTGAGAAATCCTACACGATCCTAGAACTGCCTAGATCAACATATATTAAATTGAGGACGATCCAATGGTTCAAACCTATCAAACCCGGATAACGCATAATAGGCGAAATCCGTTCGAGATTCAAACAATATCCGAATTAACATCCGAGCACACCTAGGCACTCGTGACAACTAGGAGATCACATTGAGATACAATGCACCTCTGCTACAGTGCCCACGCGCCGCCACACGTGCTGGCAGCGTGTGGGTGTCCTAAGCGACACCGGCGGCCGGAAACTTTCAAAATCAAGGGCCACCCTTTCGGCTATAGCTACTACTCGATGAGTGGAACACTTCATTCAACTACGGCAACGTCCAATTCGGACGGCAAGTGGTCGTAATTTCAAATTGAAAACCGGCCAAAAATCGATCCAATCCTACCCAACCATCAGCTAGGGCATGAAAAATAGGTGAGAAACCATACCTCAGTCGTCAGAATTGGTAGCCGGAGGAGAGAGATCAAGCAAATTCTGTCAATACCGGCTTGATTTTGGGCAAATTCTAGCGGCTGGAAGGACGGCTGACGGCGAGGGTGGCCTGGGGTGTGACGGCGGGGTTGGGCCGGTCCGTTTGGCGCTGATCTCGTGGCTGATGGCTGCCGTATGTGGCGGCTGCAAAATGTGGTTGGGGGAGGAGGTGCTGCGCGCGACGGGGGAGAGAGAGAGAGAGAGAGAGAGAGAGAGAGAGAGAGAGAGAGAGAGAAATGGTTTTTAAACAAATTAGTTTTCAAAAATTACAATTTTGCCCCTATATGAATTTTTGTCGTAACTTTCTCGTTACAACTCGAATTCGAGCCCACTACGTGTCTACGGACTCACCTTGACGTGCTCAACGCAACGGTCCAATTGAAAATTCGAAATTCCTTCCCGATCAAAAAGTCAACTTTTAAACCTATTAAAATATTCCCGGGGTAAAATCATCTTTTACTTGAATATTTTATTAATTAAATTTTAATTTAGGATCGGGTTGTTACAATAAAAGTCTAAAGTATTTGTTCACCTATAAGGAATTGAATTTGAGACAGAGGAGATGGTTAGAATTGATAAAGGACTATGACTGCACCAATGAACATCATCCTAGAAGAGCTTATGTTGTGGCTGATGCTCTTAGCAGAAAGTCGTCTGGATCTTTGGCTCATCTCCGAGGGGAGTATCTTCCATTGTTAGTTGAATTGAGGAAGTCAAGAGTTGGGTTAAGTATGGATGATTAGGTAGCTTTACTTGCAACTCTCCATGTAAGACTTGTTGACTCCAAAAAGTGGTTCTTTGACTTAGAGGGTCAACTTAGTAAATTTGTGTCTTCGGTAGACTTGATGCTTCGGTAGACTGTGCGATCTGCAATAAAAGCAAGCGCACGGTAAGACCTAGGGCACCGGTGTGGTACCGGCCGAAGGCTCTCCGATGCTTAAGTAAGTTCGGGAATAGAAAGTTCAACTGACAGATCAATAGGCTTGTGTGCCGTAAGTTCTGATTACCTTTATTTTGGGATAGTTGGCCTCCTTAAATAGCTCTTGGGAGGTGTGCATTTTGTTGATTATTTCGATGTGGGACTGTGGGCGTCGCTTGGGAGCGCGCCACGTGTCCCAGGAGAGGGCGTTGCCCTAATGGAGAGATCGGTAGGTAGGGTGCCGAGAGCGCCTCTGACCAAGCCCAATTTCCTCCACGTGTCTTGCCCTTATTGGCTGTTTATTTTGGGTGTAAACAGGAGTCCCCCAAGTTCTCGAGCGAGATTTCTCGGTCGGGGACTTGTATGTCCTTCGGTAATCACTCGATTAATCTACCGTTCGGTAGTCTGTCAGGGAGGCGCGCTGGGGCCTTGTCCTGGTGCCGATCGACTTCAAAGACTTGCCCGGAAACTCAAGAGTCGCCACTTCGAGGGTTTCCGTTCGGCAGGTCTTAGTATGTTTAAAGGGTTCCGAGAGATGCTTGCCGATGCCCTGTTAACTTGGGCGAGTTTGATATCTTCTCATGCGACCTCGCGCACAGTGAGGGGTAATGATGGGACAGAACGACGCTTCGTCTTCTGCACCAGGCGTTCTGTCAGAGATTCCATTCAGCGCTCGACACGTGGCGTGTCTCATCACGCTGAGCGGCCCCATTAATGCGTCGTTTGGTATTTCGAGGCGTACCATTGCAACTTTCGCCCTATAAATAGAGGAAGTCTCTGAGGCAAAACTCACTTTGCATTTGTGAGTAAGGCGAGAGCTCTGTCCAGGCGATTTCTGACGAGGGCGAACGGTAACATAGGCGATTTCCGGTGACAGCAAACGGCAACACAGGCGATTTCCGGTAACAGTAAACGGTACTAGAAGCGACTTGAGCCCTTTCACTTCCAATACACAAGGTACTGTTCGGTAACTTTGCAATTTTCCATTTTTCCTTTTCATTGTGCATACGTCCTTCCATGGTTTGAACTAGACTAGAACTTTATGCAAGTAGGATGTGGTTCGGTAGTCTAGTTGCCATAGGTAGAGACGTAGGCATCGGTAGGATAGATCCATGCATGGCCCTTAGTTTCCTTCCGTTGCTTTTGTAGATGTCTGATAGCGAGTCGGGATTCGAGAGTGAGCCCAACGCCTTTGAGGAGGAGTCTCCAGATAGGGGGAAGACTACCGATAGTGAAGAGTCAGCCCAAGATACCGATAGCGATAGTGGTTCTGAGGTGGAAGTGGTGGGCGAGAGGTTCAGACCTGCGCCTACCCATGGGATCGGTAAGGGGCTCATGACTAGTCAGCCCCTACCGTTGGCGATCGTGTATAGCGGCGGTCGTCAGGCTGAGCTGGGCTCGTATCCCGAACCTGAAGAGAACGTTCGGACACCAGAGGCATCTTCCAGTCACCGTCCGGAGGCTTCCACCTCAGGCCGTGGAGAGCCTTCTGAGTCACCTTCCATGCCGAGGGTGACGATAGTAAACAGCGGTAACCCAAGGGTGCCGATGGGTGTACCGAGAGAGCAGCTCTTTGACGTAGACTACCTGCCGCCCAACAAGTTGACCTACCGAGAGCTGGCGAGGATCAGGGAGGAGTTCAAGATTCCCCAATCGGTAGGGATGAGGATCCCAAGCCCTACCGAATCTCTGAGCAACCCCCAGGACGGTGAGGTTGCGTTCTTCACTGACGTCCTTCAGCAGGGCGTTAGGCTACCGTTGCAGCCCCCAGTTCAACGAATCTTGGCCCAAATTGGATATGCCCCTGGGCAGTTCAATCCGAACTTCTGGGCTGTTCTGATGGGGGTAGTTACGGCATTCGGGCTTGCCGATGAGGAGGGGCCTTCCTACGAACAGTTCTCCCACCTGTACAGCATCACCAAATTGAAGAGTACCGATCATGGTGGCTGGGTCCAGGCGAACTGTCTCAGGGCTTCCGAAAGGGGCCATTTTCTTACGGCAGTGCCAACCTCCCAGAAGTCCTGGAGGAATCGGCGGGTTCTCCTCTCTGGCGATTGGGAATCGCCCTCAGGGGTTCCCGTTCGCTTCCATATCCCAACTACCTTTCAGATTGCCGGTAGGTTGCCACCATGCCGATCGGTAGATCAGTTTTTTCGGTTCAATGGATTAACCTCTTTCGTTATTTTTGTAGGCAAACTGAAGCAACCACCGGCAACACAGTCAGAGCTTCGGCAGATTGACAGAGTTCGGCTGAGAGTTCCTGCCGGTGACAGGGAATACCCACAATTCCTATTTACCGAGAACCTCGTCAGAGCCCGTCTTGAGAACCCTGCCGAGAGTAAGTTCACTTGAGTTTTTTTTTATTATTATTATTATTTTTTTTTTTTTATTTGGCTAACTCCACTGTTCCTGCAGTGTCAGAGGCCAGGAAGACTGCCGAGGCCAAGAAGATGTCGGAGACCTCGAAGAGGCGCCTCCAAGTGCTTTCGAAAGGGAAGAAGCAGAAACGGCATCCAGAGGCTTCGGCGGAGAGGGTCTTGGAGGCAGTCTCTGAGGAGCAGCCCCTTTCCGAACGGCACAGGCTACGCCATGCCGAGCCCATGAGTAGAAGGGCGCCTGTCAACGAGCCGGCACCCATTCCGAGCCAGGGTGCCGATGCCGCCTCGTCCAAGGCGTCCGGGAAACGGCCCGTGACGGTGGACCTGGATGCCGCTTCGACTCCCAAGCGGGTCTGACTTGCCGATTCCCAGAGGGCCATCTTCGCGGTTGAGGACGAGGAGGGCCCTGCCGAAGCGGTGACACTTGCCTGTCCATCCAAGACAGTTCAGTTTGCGAACCACATGATCTTGGGTTCGCAGATGGACCTGTCTGAAATCGACGAGCTGCCGAAGAGGGCTCTTCGGGAAGAGGCGGGGCGTGCCTTCCGTCTCCAGGCCACGATAACCTTCTGATTCCCCTTGTGTTTTCGCTGTTGTTGTGTTTCGTTCGGTACTAACTTGTGGCTTAACCTTTCAGGCGTCGATGGACATGTGGCTGTGCATGAGGAGGGCGATCAACGCTGCCGAGCGCGCCAAACGGCTGTACGAGGATGGCCGTTCCAAGGTTGCCGACGCAGCCAAGGCACTCCAGGACCATGCCAACCTCGTGCAGGACATGCACGCTGCCGAACGGCAGATCCAAGCGCACGAGGCGAAGCTCGCCGAGATGCACGAGGCTCTGGATGGCGCAGAGCGGGCGGTCAAGGATGCTGAAGAGGTGAAACTGGTGGTGCAGACGGCGTTGGAGGCTTCCGAGCGGACTAAGGCGGCGGAGGTTGAGGCTGCCGTTAGAGGGGCGATCAGGGACTACCGTTCATCCGCCGAGTTCACTTCTCTGGTGGACAATGAGGTGGCTGACCTCATCTACCGTTTCAAACGGTTCAACCCGGGCCAGAAGCTGAACCTGAACTTTGCTGCCGATCCTCCTCCCCTACCGGAAGGCATCACAGAAGAGATGATCGAGGAATATGAAGGGGAAGACGCCCCTGAGGATGCCGAGGGTCCGGATGCTGAGGATGCCCCTGATGCGACCGTCGATGCCGCGGTTGAGGCTACCGAAGAGCAGGGAGGTCGTGCTGCCGAGGCATGAGCTGTATTTTTATAATAGTAATTTTTTGTATTTTAATTGCCGTTGGCAAAATTTCCGAACACACTAATGCCGAGGGCATTTTTAATTTCAAAGTAATTTGTCTTTTCAAACTTGTGTTTTTGTTAATTCACGTTTGAATTCTTATCCATGCTTGTTACTGCCGTAGGCTAATAACTGTAGGATAATTACCGATTGGGCCGTTGGCCACTTAGGAGTTGGTTTGCCTTGGATTTAACCAAAGTGCCCTTACCTTCGGTATACAAACCAAAGTATCGGTAGGAACAAGGTCCCACAAAGCCTTTCGCCTATGGAGATGCCGTGGGCACGTCTAGGATACCGTATAGCTTTGTAGTCTTTGCGCGATGAGAATACCGTAGGTAATTCTAGGGCATTGTACTGCCGTAGGCTCGTACATACTGTATTAACTTGGAATAAAAATTGACAAGCTAAGTTGGAATCGGCAGTAAGCATGTAGTGGTCTACTTTTAGTTGCCGTAGGCAATGTTACTGTGGCTCATTTTGGTGAGCCCTACCGAAATATTTTTGTTTTTTGAACGGATACTGTTGCGTAGATACAGCTGCACCAAAATGGATTCAGCTGCATCCTCAACTTGTGATACTCGCAAGTGCACGAGCCGTTCGGTAGTATAGCGTATGTAAGTGCGAGGTCGATCCCACGAGGATTGGTGATTGAATGATTCAATTCATTTTCCCTACACAAAACAGAAATGAAAAAGAAGGGAAATAAATAAAACAAGGAAGAAAGAAAATAACTAACTCAAGCAGATAAGTTCCCAAGTTCAATTAGATTAACGGATTGATTCTAGCTAATGTATGATTAAGCCATGGTGTGTGGTCATAACCTTGTGTTCCTAATTCCCTAATTTGATCATTTGTTGTCTAACCTAAAATTAAGCATTAGGAACCCATTAAGCATAGAAGAACAATTTAAACAACCAAGCATGTATCTAATCCCTGTTGTCGAATGTCCATACATACTCTTCCTATTCATAGTTCAATTCGAATTAAAGCATGGTGTATACTCTTAATTCAAACCAAGATAGCTAACATGCAAGCCTTAATGGTGATCAATCATTCAAACTAGCATATTAACTTATAAGCATAATGAATAAGAACATGAACCATAATTGAAACTTGGAAACTAATCAAACTTGAGACTAAAGAAAAGAATTTACATAATGAAAAGTAAAGTGGAACTAAGAAAAACTTAAGGAAAATTTCAACACAAAAGATTTCATTACAACAATTGAAAACTAGAAAGAGAAACTAAGAGAATTTGAGGGAGAGAAGGGAAGGGAGCTCTAGAGAAGTGTTTGAGAGCTCCCCCCCTTGGGGTGTGTTTACAAGCTTGGGAAACCTCACTATATATAGGCCTAAGGAAGCTGAAAATCTGAATTAAGTATGGCTAATGCATACAACACTTGTTTTATAAAATCTGAAATGGTTGATGCACTTCACTAATGCATACAACACTTCCATTATAAAATCTGAAATGGTTGATGCACTTCACTAATAAATCCCACCAGCAGCCCTAGCTCATCTTCATGTCACCATGACCAAGCTTCCAACCAGAAATAATAGCTCATCCTGAGGTCAGCATGACCAGCAACTTCAAGGGCTTACGAATTGGGCTTCCCTTAAGCAAATTAAGACTTTAAGCACTCAAACTTGAAGTTCAGAATGTCTTCTTTCCAGCCATATATCATTTGGGCCAATCCAAGGTCGGAGGAGGAAGTTAAGGCCAAAACAAATTGCTAACTCATTTTGCGCGCTGATAAAATCCATCCTGAGCATGGCTCTGTGTTTGCTAGGTAACAAACTCCATATTTATCCAATGGGGCTGAATTTTGGATATGTTATATTACACACCCATTGGAACAACTTTCATGAAGAATGTGGCCTCATCCGAGCTATGTAGGTTGCTGAAACAAAGCTTGCAATATGACCTACGAAACTGGGCTGGCAGGGGACTGTAGCCAAAATTGAGTTTGTCTTTAAGCTCTTCATCCATTCATCCAAATTATGCCCTAACATGCATGGATTGCATCATTTACTATCCAAAGCCCTCATTATTACCTAAAGCTCAATGAACTGAAAGATAAACACAAAAAGGATTAAAAGCACAAGTTTAACTCAAAAACATAACCAAATCATAAGCTAGAAGGGTACAAAATGATATGTAAATATGCACCGATCAAATACCCCCAAACCTAGATTTTGCTAGTCCTCGAGCAAAACAAAAGGAAAACAAAGATAAAAACAAACAAGAAGTTAACTAGACCACTTTCGTAGGTAACTCGATTGCATTGAGCATATGCAACAAGCCTTTAAACCTCTAGGCATCCCTAGTAGGAGGAGTTGTGTCTCCTGAGGGTTTAACAGATACGATACCCACAAACGTTTTACTGACTCTGTAAAACAAGGTAATTAGAAAACTTAAAAGATTGTTAGTCCTTAAGCAAAATAAAAAACAAAAACAAAAAAAAATAATTACATTAACAAAAACAAAACAAAAAAAACAAAACAAAACAAAACAAAACAAAAAAAATTACAAAAATAAAAAGAACTCAAAACAATCTTTCCGAACATTTTCTGAAGAGAAATGACTCATGCACATGACTCAAAAGTTTTAACAATAAAAGCTCAATTTTAAACATTATTCACAAAGCGGCAAAGTTCAAAACATAATATGCTCAAAGTGTGGTAGTGTGATAGCCAAATGCAACAAATTCCCCAATCTTAGTTTTCACACAATTTCAAAAATCATACAAAGCACAAGTTCAACTTCAAATCTCACCAAAGTTGTCCTCTCACAAAGGAATCACTCGGAAGAGGGCTATAATGCAACACTCAGTTATAAACATGAGATTAGAGTTAAACCATAAAGACTTAACTCGAAATAGAAAGATGAAGAACTTGCATTAATATGATCTCAAGAAGGATGCCAAACACTTAAAAGTAGAAAAATGAATGCAATTCAACCACATGACATTTAAGATCAATTTAGGTCTTTAACATAGGTTGTAATGGGGCCAAGGGTGTAAGGTGAGTAAGAAATGAAAGGTATGGATAAAACAAAGTCCAAGGAACTCAAAATATAAGAGCATAAAACAATTGTTTACAAGACTTCGAATCATCACAATGAGAATTTATTTTTCTTTTACATGATCAAAACTCCTTATACCTTCATTTACATTGATTCACTCCTTTCCTTAAACACCAATTTATTTTGAAGGCCCAAAAATGAAACCCAAAAATGAAATTTCATTCAACCACCACTTAATCACAACTTTTCTCTTTTCTTTCACCAATTGTGTGATTTTTTTTTTCCCTTCAAAATGTAACACCAATTCCTAAACTTAGTATGAAAAACACATCCCAATTAAAGCTCATGAGTTCCTTAGAAAGGTAAATATTTGTTTTTCAGGCTAAGGCGAGGAAATATAATTGGTAAATGAAAGAAAAGGTTTACATGTAGGCTCAAAATGGTTAACAATGGAAAATCATGCTTAAGCATGCATAAGGTTAGCTTGAAAGGTACAAACGATCCAAAGAGGGCCTAATATCATTTCTTAAATGTCATGAAATCGAATTGCAAAAGAATGAATGACTTTTAAGTATTCAACCAAATCAATGAATAATGAGATCAAACAACAACTTTGATGACAAGAAAATAAGAGTATGTGTATAACACTCATGAAATGAAGCACAAGGCTCAAAAGCTCACATTTATGGTTATATAAGTCTAATTTATGCTTGATACAATTCTTTGGGTCATGCAAATCCTTTAATTGGAGAATTATGAAACAAATGGCAAGTGCAAAGAAGGTTTCGAACATATCATGCTAGAATGATGCCAAATTAATCAATTAATTAAATTTTTTTTTTTACAATAAAAATTTACAAGGAAAAAAAAATAAATAATAAATAAAATTCAATTTTCATTTAAGTCATGCAAACATTTATCACAATCTCATCAAATGTGTTCGGAAAGTGAATAAAATCAAAATCAAAATAAAAGCAAGACTTAACAAAATAAAATAAAAATAAAAACAAGCAAATAAAAAAAAAATTAAATAAAATTAAGGAAAAACCAATTTTACATGCTAAACTCCAATACCCCCAAACCTAGAAATGAACATTGTCCTCAATGTTTAAAAATTAGGAACAAGCAATGTCATAATAAGAAATGAAAGGTACTAAAGTAAATATAAACCACACAAAAAAAAAATAAAAAACACAAATAAAATAATTACAAAAATAAAAATTACAAAACAAACAAACAAATAAACAAAAAAGAAAAAAAATGAAACAGTAAAACACTCGAAACAGAAAGCCCTAAACAGACAAAACAGTAAGCCCTAAACAGACAGTCTTACGCAAACCAAAACCCAAACAATTGAAAGCCCAACCCAAAAGAAAGTTAACCCACCTTGAAACCTAAACAACGGTGAAAACCCGACCCACAATGAAATCCGAAGCCCACACGTTTTTTTATTATTATTTTTTATTTTTAAGAGAACATGGGTCATGATGTCTCGGTTCAGTGTAAGGGACCAACTGACAGGGCGAGACACGTGTTGACGCGTAGAGGCGCCGCAGACTCCACAAGCAAAAATTACGGGCTCATGGAAAGGCGCGAAGACTTTACTGAACGCGTTCGTTCAGAAAAGACACGTCGTGATAAATGAGTTGGGTATGGTTGGAAGGCGAGAAGGTTGTGGGACTCAAGGAATGCTGGAGATTCAGAAAATGCTCAGATGCTGTAATGGCTAGGGTTTGTCAAAGACTAAGTCTATAAGAAAGGGTGAAAAAAAAACGCAAACTCAGAAACACACAAAAGAGAAAAGAAAGAAAGAAGAAAAGAGAGTGAGAAATCAAATGGCCTCTAACTACCCATTTTCGTTGGATCTCAACCTAGCTCCACCGACTCAGACACGAGGCCAAGCAGCGGCACCAGTATGGATGCCCTACTTTGCTTCCGCACGGGGGCCTGTGACAGTAACTGACTCAATACTCCTGGACAACGATGTTGCCATTGGAGTGGCTAGAAATTTAGTGACTCCTAAAGATATACGTGTTCTGGGGACAAGGGATGACAACCGGGTCGTGAGCGATGCCCTGGCACTGAGCGTGCAGAGTACAGCAACAGTCGCAAGTTTGGGTCATCGCCTACTTGCGAAGTCCCATGAGGTAGAGGTGCTCAAAGCTCAGTTGGCGGCGGAGCGAAGTATGGTTGAAGATTGTCAGAGTGCTATAAAAAGCTTGAAAAGGGAAAGGTCAAGGATAGTGGAGGTGAATCGACACCAGCTAGAAGTATTGCGGGACGAGAATAAAAACCTATCAAAGATGGTAGAGTTGTATTCTCGCGACATGCGAAAGCAGCTGGAGGACCTAGACCGACCGGGTAAACGCAAACAAGCAGATCGCGAGAGTAGTTACGCTCAAGCTAAGATTGCGATCTTTGGGAGCTCAAGTGATGAGCCCCAAGAAGCTGTGCGTGAAGCCCCGGAAGAGGACAGCCAGAGGGCCAAACTCAAAGCTCCAATGGTCGAGACACCAAGCATCGAGAAGAAATGATTTCCTACTGCATTATTGTTGTTTTTATTTTATTTTGTTGTTTTTGTATTTTCGTTATTTTGTTTCGGAAATAAAAGAGTAAGGTTGCAGAAAGAAAAAGAAAAAGAAAAAGAAAAAAGAAAAAAAAACGACAAACGGAAAAGAAAACACATTTCCCTAACTAAAATAAGATAAAGATGATAGCCGAAAGGGAAAAGCAAAAACACAAAGCTCTAGAAAATGAAAGTAACGGGCAAAAACATTAAACACCAGAAAACACGGAAAAAAGAAAAGTAAAGTAAAAGTAAAGGTGCTCCCCCTTGAAGCGATTAGGTCGAGCATGCCCGGGAAATCCGAAATGGTGTTGGCTCTCTCTCATCAGCATATGTCTATTTAAACCACACCTCTGCAAGCGGATGATACCCAGCATTTCTTCCTGCAAACTCAAGGAAAAACATCAAAAAATTTAGAAGCAAAACAAATGGCATCCTCATGCACTCACCTTGATGATCTCAACCTTGAGCTCTCACTTGCACCACCAAATGCCCAGACAAGGGCTCCTCCAACTCCTGTCTTCCCAAACTCCACATATCATCACGGTACGGCCTCAAACTTTGCTGAGATAATACCGAACTTTTCTGAGGCAATGCCGAACAGAGCAGCGCTGCTGGGAGGCATGATTGGTAACAAGCTCACACCGACAGATCATCTGCATGTGGCACAGAGGTCTGACAAGGCAGCGGTGGAGGAGTCCCACAATTTAACTGTACTCCACGCGGTCTCGGCTACCAATTTGGGCATGCGATTGCTGGCGAGAACACGGGAGTGTGCCGCGATGAGCGAGGAAATAACTTCCTTGAAGGCTATGGTGGCGGACTTGCAGAAGCGGCTCTATTGTGCCAATCAGCACGTGGAAGCACTGCAGAGAAAAAATGAGGACCATGTGGAGCTGCTGCAGATTCTGCAAGTAAGAGAAAACAGAGGCATGCCATGAAGATGAAGATGAAGATGAAGAAGTTGTTTTTATTTTTAATTTACTTGAAGGTTTTTTTTTTTTTTGTTTTTTTTGTTTTTTTGTTTTTTTTGTTTTTTTTAAACTTTTTATCTTTTTGAATGCAATGTTTGAATAAAAATGTGTTTTTAACACTCAGAAATAAACTAATTAACCACACCACGTAAATAAATAAACTAACCTAATAAAACAACAAAAAAAACATAAAAGAAAACAAAGAAGTTCCAAATTGCAATTTACAAGGAAAAATAAAAACCCAATTTTCAATTTTCAATTTTTTATTTTTTTTATATTTATTATTATTGTTTTTAAAACACACAAATATACAAGCAACTCACGGATGACCAGTTAAGGGCCTCAGAAAACACAGCCAGGGGATCCGGGAAGGTTGGAGGGGTCACAATGGTCCCGCTTAAAACCCAAACTTCTTAGACACCGAAGGTGTCGCCTATAGAACTCCTAGACACTGTATTGACGGAAGTGCTCACTGGAGTTACCATAAGTCAGCTCATATGAAAAATCTTTTTAAAATTTTTAAGATAAGAAACAAAAACAAATTAAGATAAAATGGAACAACAAACCATAAACGAAAATGAACTAAGTACTCTAAACAAATTCAAACAAACAACATAAATTGTTGTACTAAAAGAAACAAACCAAGAAACCAAAGAAAAAAAAAACAAACAGCACTTTCTATCACCCGTTTATCACCATTTGGACAGATTCGTTTCTATGTTTTTCAGCTTCGACCTCTGTTCAGTTTTTAGGCTATAACTTTCCAACCGTAAGTCCAAATTTTACGTTCTTTATATGGTTGGATTCAGCATAGAAAAACAAAGAACTCAGCGCGGACCAAAAGGCAAAAACAACTACGGAAATAAACAGAATTCAAAGAAGAGAAAGGATTGAAATGCTCCCCCTTGAAGCGATTAGGTCGAATGTGATGCACTTGGAGGTCGCGACTTCTCCCATTGCTCCACACTTCCCATTCTTATGATTGAGGTTGCCATCTCTCTCCATTTTTATTAAGCTGTCATAAATTGCTTAAAACAAATATAGAAAACTTGAAACAGAGTTAAAAGATTAGGAAATAAAAACTAAAATGAAAAGGAAAATCAACACACATCCAATTTCATGCTTCAAAGTAACAAGCACCAATGGGTTGTGTAAGCTGGGACTTAAACCCAGTTCTCTTGCTTGTTGGGCAATTGTCCTTTTCTGTTGGACTACAAACACAACTTGTCCATTAACGTCATTAACTTAAAAACTTGAAATTGTCTAGAAAAACATGAAAATGAAAAATAAAAATAAAACAAGTAGGGAAAAGAAATAGAACCAAACTATGTTGCCAATCCCCGGCAACGGCGCCAAAAACTTGTTGCGTAGATACAGCTGCACCAAAATGGATTCAGCTGCATCCTCAACTTGTGATACTCGCAAGTGCACGAGCCGTTCGGTAGTATAGCGTATGTAAGTGCGAGGTCGATCCCACGAGGATTGGTGATTGAATGATTCAATTCATTTTCCCTACACAAAACAGAAATGAAAAAGAAGGGAAATAAATAAAACAAGGAAGAAAGAAAATAACTAACTCAAGCAGATAAGTTCCCAAGTTCAATTAGATTAACGGATTGATTCTAGCTAATGTATGATTAAGCCATGGTGTGTGGTCATAACCTTGTGTTCCTAATTCCCTAATTTGATCATTTGTTGTCTAACCTAAAATTAAGCATTAGGAACCCATTAAGCATAGAAGAACAATTTAAACAACCAAGCATGTATCTAATCCCTGTTGTCGAATGTCCATACATACTCTTCCTATTCATAGTTCAATTCGAATTAAAGCATGGTGTATACTCTTAATTCAAACCAAGATAGCTAACATGCAAGCCTTAATGGTGATCAATCATTCAAACTAGCATATTAACTTATAAGCATAATGAATAAGAACATGAACCATAATTGAAACTTGGAAACTAATCAAACTTGAGACTAAAGAAAAGAATTTACATAATGAAAAGTAAAGTGGAACTAAGAAAAACTTAAGGAAAATTTCAACACAAAAGATTTCATTACAACAATTGAAAACTAGAAAGAGAAACTAAGAGAATTTGAGGGAGAGAAGGGAAGGGAGCTCTAGAGAAGTGTTTGAGAGCTCCCCCCCTTGGGGTGTGTTTACAAGCTTGGGAAACCTCACTATATATAGGCCTAAGGTAGCTGAAAATCTGAATTAAGTATGGCTAATGCATACAACACTTGTTTTATAAAATCTGAAATGGTTGATGCACTTCACTAATGCATACAACACTTCCATTATAAAATCTGAAATGGTTGATGCACTTCACTAATAAATCCCACCAGCAGCCCTAGCTCATCTTCATGTCACCATGACCAAGCTTCCAACCAGAAATAATAGCTCATCCTGAGGTCAGCATGACCAGCAACTTCAAGGGCTTACGAATTGGGCTTCCCTTAAGCAAATTAAGACTTTAAGCACTCAAACTTGAAGTTCAGAATGTCTTCTTTCCAGCCATATATCATTTGGGCCAATCCAAGGTCGGAGGAGGAAGTTAAGGCCAAAACAAATTGCTAACTCATTTTGCGCGCTGATAAAATCTATCCTGAGCATGGCTCTGTGTTTGCTAGGTAACAGACTCCATATTTATCCAATGGGGCTGAATTTTGGATATGTTATATTACACACCCATTGGAACAACTTTCATGAAGAATGTGGCCTCATCCGAGCTATGTAGGTTGCTGAAACAAAGCTTGCAATATGACCTACGAAACTGGGCTGGCAGGGGACTGTAGCCAAAATTGAGTTTGTCTTTAAGCTCTTCATCCATTCATCCAAATTAGGCCCTAACATGCATGGATTGCATCATTTACTATCCAAAGCCCTCATTATTACCTAAAGCTCAATGAACTGAAAGATAAACACAAAAAGGATTAAAAACACAAGTTTAACTAAAAAACATAACCAAATCATAAGCTAGAAGGGTACAAAATGATATGTAAATATGCACCGATCAGATACCACTAGGATGTTACGTTCCGAATGCATGGGACTGGATAATCTCGTTTTATTTATATATGCCGTAGGCAAAAATACAAATTCCTCCCTGCCGTTGGCTAGGGAGCTTTATTTAAAATAACTCTTGAGATGGTCCACATTCCATGGGTGACCGAGGGTCTTCCCATCTGTGCCTCGGAGCCTGTAAGTACCGGAACGTAGGATGCCGATGACTTCGTAAAGTCCTTCCCAAGAAGGTCCGAGGGTTCCTTCCGTTGGGTTTTTGGTTGCAAGCGAAACCTTGCGCATGACCCAGTCCCCGATTCTAAAGGAACGCGGTTTGACTCTTGAGTCGTAGTACCGAGAGACGCGCTGTTTGTAAGCTTCATTCCGAAGGTTGGCCACCGTTCGCCGTTCTTCGATTAAATCCAGGCTTAACGCGAGTGCTGCCTCGTTAGCCTTCGGCTCGAAGCTTTCCGTTCGGTAAGAAGACTCACCGATCTCAACTGGGACAACGGCTTCTGAGCCGAATGCAAGGTTGAAGGGAGTTTCCCCTGTGGAGGTTCGGTAGGATGTCCATATGGCCCACAGAGCTTCGGGAATCTTCTCCGGCCAAGCGCCCTTGGAACTGTTGAGTTGCCGTTTCAAGAGTTTCTTGATGATCTTATTTACGGCCTCAACCTGGCCGTTCGATTGAGGGTGAGCTGGCGAGGCGAAGAACAGGTTGATTTTGAGGCGAGTGCAGAACTGCCTGAAGAGCGCCGAATCGAACTGTCTGCCGTTATCAGTGATCATGGCGTAGGGAATGTCGAAGCGGCAACAGATGTTGGTCCAGACAAACTCTTCAACTATAGCTGCCGTTATGGTGGCTAAGGCTTCGGCCTCAACCCATTTCGTGAAGTAGTCCACGGCAACGATCGCGTATTTGACCTGTCCTTTGCCTTGCGGCATTGGCCCAATTAGGTCGAGTCCCTATTGGGCGAATGGCCATGGGCTTACGATAGGCGTGAGGGGTTCGGCAGGTAGGTGCGGGATGTTACCGAACCTCTGGCATTTGTCGCACTTCTTTACCATCGCGATTGCATCCCTGTGCATGGATGGCCAATAGTAGCCCTGCCGAAAGGCTTTGTGGGCCAGGGATTTAGAACCGGAGTGATCGCCGCAGACACCACTGTGGATCTCCCGAAGGACATACTCGCCCTGCTCTTCGGTGATACATTTCATGTAGGGGTCCGAGTAGCCACGTTTGTACAGAATGTCGTTGATGACAATGTACCTCGTCGATCGGTAACGCAGCTGTCTGGCCTTGGTCTTATCCGTAGGGAGGGTACCGTTCGTTAGGTAAGCGTGAATAGGCGACATCCACGTATCGTTGTACTCTACAGCGCAGACCTCGGCAGTGGCGGTGCTCGGAAGGGCCAGTATCTCGACGGGGATCTTTCGACCCACTTTGTCGTTGATTGCCGAAGCCAGTCTAGCGAGGGCATCGGCATGACTGTTCTCGTTCCTTGGTATCTGCCGAATCTCGTACGCCTGGAACTTGTTTAGCAGTTGGTGTGCTGCCGTAAGGTATGCCGTCATGGATGCGTCTTTGGCTGCGAAGTCGGCAGTCACCTGGTTCACTATTAGCTGCGAGTCGCTGTAGATGCTGATCTGAATTGCCCCCATGCTTCTGGCGAGCCGTAGGCCAGCCAAAAGTGCCTCGTATTCGGCTTCGTTGTTGGACGTTCGGAAGCCAAACCTGATGGCATATTCAATTTTGGCTCCATCGGGAGCGGTGAGTACCAGACCTGCTCCGCATCCTTGTTGGTTTGCCGAACCGTCAACATGCAGGATCCAGAAAGGAGTTGACTGGTCGAGACGACTGCCGTTCGGTAGGCCTTCCTGTGGAGGGGTTTTCTCAGTTTCTGAAGTCTCCGAAGGTGTCAGCTCAGCGATGAAGTCTGCTACGGCTTGTCCCTTTTCGGCAGGCCTAGGTTTGAACTGTACGTCGAATTCTCCTAGCTCGATCGCCCATTTCACCAGTCTTCCGGATGTTTCTGGTTTTTGAAAAACTTGCCGAAGGGGCTGGTTGGTCAGAACGATGATGGTGTGGGCCTGAAAATAGGGCCTTAACCGCCGGGCAGAAACGACCAGAGCTAAAGCCAGCTGCTCGAGTGGGGGGTACCGAGACTCTGCCCCCTGAAGGGCCTTACTGACGTAGAAGATCGGCAGCTCTGCCTTCTCTGGGATCCGTATCAGTACTGAGCTGACGGCAGTGCTGGATACCGACAGATATAGAGAGAGCGTTTCTCCAGGGAGGGGTTTCGACAGTAGCGGTGCTCGGCCCATGTAGTCCTTCAAGTCTTGAAACGCCTTATCGCATTCGGCAGTCCACTCTATATGGTGTTTGCCCCCTGTTGCGTAGATACAGCTGCACCAAAATGGATTCAGTTGCATCCTCAACTTGTGATACTCGCAAGTGCACGAGCCGTTAGGTAGTATAGCATATGTAAGTGCGAGGTCGATCCCACGAGGATTGGTGATTGAATGATCCAATTCATTTCCCTACACAAAACAGAAATGAAAAAGAAAGGAAATAAATAAAACAAGAAAGAAAGAAAATAACTAACTCAAGTAGATAAGTTCCCAAGTTCAATTAGATTAACGGATTGATTCTAGCTAATGTATGATTAAACCATGGTGTTTGGTCATAACCTTGTGTTCCTAATTCCCTAATTTGATCATTTGTTGTCTAACCTAAAATTAAGCATTAGGAACCCATTAAGCATAGAAGAACAATTTAAACAACCAAGCATGTATCTAATCCCTGTTGTCGAATGTCCATACATACTCTTCCTATTCATAGTTCAATTCGAATTAAAGCATGGTGTATACTCTTAATTCAAACCAAGATAGCTAACATGCAAGCCTTAATGGTGATCAATCATTCAAACTAGCATATTAACTTATAAGCATAATGAATAAGAACATGAACCATAATTGAAACTTGGAAACTAATCAAACTTGAGACTAAAGAAAAGAATTTACATAATGAAAAGTAAAGTGGAACTAAGAAAAACTTAAGGAAAATTTCAACACAAAAGATTTCATTACAACAATTGAAAACTAGAAAGAGAAACTAAGAGAATTTGAGGGAGAGAAGGGAAGGGAGCTCTAGAGAAGTGTTTGAGAGCTCCCCCCCTTGGGGTGTGTTTACAAGCTTAGAGAACTTCCCTATTTATAGGCCTAGGGGAAGTGAAAATCTGAATTAAGTATGGCTAATGCATACAACACTTGTTTTATAAAATCTGAAATGGTTGATGCACTTGTATTAGAAAATCTAAATTGGGTGATGCACTTGTATTAGAAAATCTTGAATTGGTTGATGCACTTCACCAATAGATCCCACCAGCAGCCCTAGCTCATCTTCATGTCACCATGACCAAGCTTCCAACCAGAAATGATAGTTCATACCTAGCTCACCATGACCAAGCATCCAACCAGCACATGCTGAGGTCAGCATGACCAGCAACTTCAAGGGCTTACAACTTGGGCTTTTCTTAATCAAATTAGGACTTTAAGCACTCGAAATTGAAGTTCAGAATGTCTTCTTTCCAGCCATATGTTATTTGGGCCAATCCAAGGTCGGAGGAGGAAGTTAAGGCCGAAACAAATTGCTAACTCATTTTCCGCGCTGATAAGATCCATCCTGAGCATGGTTCTGTGTTTGCTAGGTAACGGACTCCAGATTTATCCAATGGGGCTGAAATTTGGATATGTTATAGTAAACACCAAGTGGAACAACTTTCATGAAGAATGTGGCCTCATTCGAGCTATGTAGGTTGTTGAAACAAAGCTTGCAATATGACCTACGGAACTGGACTGGCAGGGGGCTGTAGCCAAAATGAGTTTGTCTTTTAAGCTCTTCATCCATTCATCCAAATTAGGCCTTAACATGCTTGAATTGCATGAATTATGCCCTCTTGCTCTATTTTCCTACAAAACACACAAAGGGAGGCAAATAACTTAGAAATCTAAGAAACTAAGCAAAAGAAGTAAGTAAATAGGGCATGTATATGTATGAAATTATGAGCTTAACACCCCCTTTCAAGGCTTTGAAGAACGGTGCACATTTGTCTATAGCTTTGGAGATGAAGCGAGTGAGGGCTGCCACTCGTCCGGTAAGGCTCTGGATGTCCTTTTGTGTCTTCGGCACCTCCATGTTGATTATGGCTTTGATTTTATCGGGGTTTGCCTCAATACCCCTCTGGCTGATCATGAAACCAAGGAATCTTCAGGAAGATACGCCGAAGGCGCACTTCGTCGGGTTGAGTCTCATTCGGTAATCCTTCAAGATGCCGAACATGAGCGATAGGTTTTTTAAATGCTCCCCTGCCGTTCGGCTCTTTACTAGCATGTCATCTACGTAGACCTCCATGGTGCTACCGATCTGCTCAGCGAAGATTCGGTTGATCAGTCTCTGATAGGTTGCCCCCGCATTCTTCAAGCCGAACGGCATGACGTTATAGCAATACAGGCCTTTGTCAGTTATGAACGCCGTGTGTTCGCTATCGGCAAGGTGCATGAAGATCTGGTTGTACCCAGAGTATGCGTCCATGAAGCTGAGCAGTTCATGACCGGCAGTGGCGTCAACCAGCTGATCGATGCGTGGCAACGGGAAGCTATCCTTTGGACAGTCCTGGCACATTCGCCATCCGCCCTTCGCCTTCCGAACCATGACTGAGTTCGCCAGCCATTCCGGGTATATGGCTTCCCGTATGAAGCCAATGGTCATGAGTTTGTCCACTTCGTTCTTCATGGCCTCATACCGTTCGGCATCATAGGATCGGCGCTTTTGCCTGATAGGTTTGAATGCCGGCGAGATGCTCAGTTTGTGGCTGATGATGTCAGGGGATATGCCTGGCATGTCGTTGTAGGACCAAGCAAAGACTTCTGAGTTCTGCCGAAGGAACTGGATGAATTCGGCACGGAGGGTGGCGTTCAGCATGGTACCGATTCTCACGCACCGGTCCGGTTGATTCTCGTCCAGTGCCACCGTTTCCAGATCTTCGGCAGGTTGTGCCACTGGAGTGGGCGTTTCCTCCCTTGGATCGTCCACTGGTTCATTGCCGTTCGGCAAGTCTGCGACCGTGAGGGTTTCCTTCTGCTTGTGGGGAGCTGCCGATTTCAACGTTGTGGCGTAGCAGTTCCGAGTGCTCAATTGATCGCCCCTGATTGCCCCCGTGCCGTAGCAGGTTGGGAACTTCATGAGTAGCATGTGGGGGGACAAATGGGCCTTTATTGCCATTAGCGCCGTTCGGCCGATAATTATGTTGTACGCCGTAGCACAGTCTACCACAAGGAACTGGTCGTAGACCATGGTTCTTCGTGGTGCTGTGCCGAAGGCGATTGGCAAGCTGACACTGCCGATCGGCTGGACCAGGTCTACTGAAAAGCTAAGGAGAGGCGAGAGTTGCCGATTGACTTGGCTGTCATCAATTCCGAGTTCTTTGAATGCATCGGCGAAGATGACGTTTACCGAACTGCCATTGTCGATCAGGAATCGTCCGACATCGAACTCGGCAATGTCGGCCCGGATGATCATAGGGTCGTTGTGTGGGTAGATGATCCCTTCCTCTTCTTCTTCGGAGAAGGTGATGGGTTCCCACCTGACCTTCGGCATCTTTGTATGCCGGCTGCTTTCAATGCCGAGGACTTGGGGATATTGTGCCGCCCTGACATACTGCTTTATCGAACGGTTAGATGCTCCGGCAAGGGTTAGGCCTCCACTGATCGTGCTGATCATGTTGATCTGCCGATTAGCGTTCGGGACTGGCGCCTGCTGAGGCCTGGCTATGTATTGGTCCAGTTTGCCTTCCCGAATTAACCGCTCAATGATTTTTCGCAGGCTTATGCAGTCCTCGGTGTTGTGGCTATTCTGCTGATGGTATCGGCAGAATTTCCCTGTATCCCTGTCGTCCTGTCAATTAGGCTTTCTGAACGATGGCTTCGGGATTATCTCGTTTTCGTTCAGCAGCACTGCCTCGTAGGAGGTGTTGAGCAGGGTGAACACCTCTGTTCCTTGGTTATGTGCCGTTAGTGGGGCTCGGTAGTTGTCCCTGCCGTACCTGCTCTTGTTTTTCTTGGAATGCCCCTTTTGGGAGCTTCCGGCATCTTTGCGTTTGTGACTTTCATAGTACGCCGCAGTCTGGGTTGGTGGTGCGTACGGCGATGCCTGTGCCGTGGAGGGGCGCTGTACTGGTTCGCTCTGCCGAGCCGTGGGCTCGGCCCTCGAGTTGAAGTATTCAGCCTTGGCGTGGATTGCCGCTTGCTTCATGAGTTCATCATACGTACGCCAATTGCTGCTGTGCACCAGATGCCGATTGAAAAGAATGAAGGTGCGTCAGTGGATCCTCCACCCCTGTGTAGGGGGTTATGCGGAGGGGCTGCACATCCCTATCCTGCCGTGAGTGCCTTATGCGCTCGGTGAAGGGTCCTGGCTGAAGCCTTCCCCAGTCTGGCTCCTGTGAACGAGTCCGATCGTCCTCCATCTTCTGTACCCTTTGAAGGAGGAGGCGGATGACTGGGTCTCTGTCCGGTATCTCCTCCGCCGTTTGATGCACCGATCGCGGCTGGGACCTGGCAGGGTTAACCTCCGAGAACTTCGTCGGGGTTGCCGAACCGTAGGGAGATGACCGGTTGGTGGAAGGAGTGTACTCATGGTCAGACTCTGCCGTGGATTCCATGACTGGTATCCTCCGTATCGGAGACTTCCTCCCCATGTTCTTCAGTCGGGGATCGTCCAAGCGGGCGTTGATCCTGATCGGCGATTGCTGCCGTTCGGACTGCCGTTCGACTTCTCGCTCCAGCAGCCGGTGTCGGCAATCGGAATAGACCTTCTTCGGTACATGGGGCTTATTTTTGGGTGCCGGGACCACCAATTGTTTAGACGGCGCAGACGTTGCCTTTGCCACCTTCTTGCCCTTCTTCTGCCGACGAGGAGTCTGTAGGCTTTCGGACGATCGGTCTGTCGGCATGTTCTGCGTTTGCTGCTGGTTTAACAGCAGTTGCTTTTCTTCCACTCTGGTCGAGAGAAGATTATTGTGTTCTTGCATCCTAGCCATGTCCTGCCGAAGGGACACGACTTGGGCTAAAAGCTCCGCGTTTTCGGCGGATTGGATCACAGGGGGATTAGTTGCCGGTGTGTATGGGGCTGGCGCAGGGCTCACCCCGCTTGGCATGCCGAACGGCATCGCCTCTCTTGGTATGAACGTAGTTTTTTCAGTGGTCCCCATATGTTCGGGATAAAGGGTCGATTTTATCGAATTCCCACAGACGGCGCCAAACTATTGACGCCAAAAAGTGGTTCTTTGACTTAGAGGGTCAACTTAGTAAATTTGTGTCTTCGGTAGACTTGATGCTTCGGTAGACTGTGCGATCTGCAATAAAAGCAAGCGCACGGTAAGACCTAGGGCACCGGTGTGGTACCGGCCGAAGGCTCTCCGATGCTTAAGTAAGTTCGGGAATAGAAAGCTCAACTGACAGATCAATAGGCTTGTGTGCCGTAAGTTCTGATTACCTTTATTTTGGGATAGTTGGCCTCCTTAAATAGCTCTTGGGAGGTGTGCATTTTGTTGATTATTTCGATGTGGGACTGTGGGCGTCGCTTGGGAGCGCGCCACATGTCCCAGGAGAGGGCGTTGCCCTAATGGAGAGATCGATAGGTAGGGTGCCGAGAGCGCCTCTGACCAAGCCCAATTTCCTCCACGTGTCTTGCCCTTATTGGCTGTTTATTTTGGGTGTAAACAAGACTAGTATTGGTTGAACTAATTATCGAAGCCCAAATGTAGGATCCGTTAATTTGCATGTTAAGGTTGGAGGTTGAGAATGGTACAAGAATAGATTATTCTGTGAGAAAGGATGAAGCTTTGATGGTGGGAACAAGATTGTATGTCCGTAGGGATGAAGCACTAAAGAAGGAAGTTCTTGAGGAGGCCCACTGTTCGGCCTTCACCATGCATCTTGGTAGCACAAAAATGTACTGCACCCTGAGAGAGCATTATTGGTGGCCTTTCATGAAGAAGGAAATAGGAAAATATGTTAGTAAGTGTTTGATTTGCCAGCAAGTCAAGGTAGAATGGCAGAAACCATCTGGGTTGCTGCAACCACTTCCAATTCCTGAGTGGAAGTGGGAGCACATTACTATGGACTTTGTGTTCAAGCTTCCTCAGACGCGAGACAATCATGTTGGAGTTTGGGTGATAGTAGATCGACTCATCAAGTCTGCTCATTTCAGACCATTCCAACTGTCAGAACTATTTGAAAATGGGCCTATGAACTTTCTTAAGTTACGCACACATGCTTTAAGGCCGGAGGTTAGGGTTTTGATTAAATATTTGTGGTTGAGCTATTTTATTAATTAAACATTTTAATCGCTTACATAGGTACTCAGGCTCCACCAAACCCTCGAAGGCTTTCATGGTTGAATTGATCTTCAAGCAAAGGTATAAAGTTACTCCCCTTGATGTGCTTAATCTGTTGGTATGAATATTGACCAGCGATTTGGAGTTTTCCAATCACTGAAAAATTACTCTAGACACACGCCGGAGGTGGTGGCACGTTGGCGGGATGTCAAGGTTGGATTTTGTTCCTAAAATGATCTCCATGTCATCCCGAGCACGACGGTATGCTCGAATTTCAATTTGGTCACCGTTTGACTGTCGAACGGATATTGCATAATAGGCGTTATCTGGGTTCGATATGTTCGAACCGTTGGATCGACCTCATTTTCAAATACGTTGATCTAGGCACCTCTAGGATCATGTAAGAATTCGCAGATCGAGAATCGAAGTCCTGGATACTCCGATTCAATAATTCAAAGTTTAGGTAAACTGTAACCGTCCGATTGTGCGATTGCAAGCAATCTGACCGTTCGATTCGGACCAAACATGCCGGGCATGTATAGTAAATTGTGTTGAACCTATAGGAACTCTCGGATTATTAATCGAAGGTCGTGGACCCCACGGGGGACTGAAATGACCAATATGGAAATTTAATTGCTTATTTAACCTCGGGTCTTTTCAGACCATTCCACCTGTCAGAACTGTTGAAAATGGGTCTAGGAATCTTTTTAAGTTACATACATGAACTTTTGAGGCCGGGGGTCAGGGTTTTGATTAAATATTTGGGGTTGAGCTATTTTATTAATTAAATGTTTTAATCGCTTAAATAGGTACTCGAGCTTCATTAAACTCGCAGGAAGGACCCTTGAAGGGTCAAGCTAGCTCGGACGCTCAGTGAGTGGATTTTTGTTTTATAAATAAATTATATGCAGTAAAAGTTTTATTATTTTTCTTGAATAAATTATTTATGGTGTTTGATTTCCAAGCAATTAGTTTGAATTCAAATACTTTTATTAAGTTTTGTTTACGTTTAAATGTGAATGGCTTGGAAGGTAGAAAAAGGAAATGATAATAGGATTTAAGGATTTAATGAGAAATAGTATTATAATTTTTCAAGAAAGACTTGTGTTTTTTTAAACCACCATAGGTACCTAATTTGTTGCCCTCGGATAAACTGTTGCCTTCGGATTTAATGATGTCCACAGACATCCTAGTTGCCTTCAGTTGAGTCAGCGCGCGTTTGACAGTTGCCCTACAAGTCTTAGGGATATCTGGACCGTGAGGAGCGAGGAATGTGGCTCAAGTTGACTAAGTGTCCCTTGAGTCTTGCGAGAAATGCGTCTCGAGTTGACTTTGTGTTTCCGAGGCCTGCGAGGATGTGTCGCTTATGTGACATTTGGAATTGACGGTATAATGTGAGAAATAAATATAAATCATGGAATTGATGGATTTATGATGGGTACACCTAGGTGGAAAGGAATTATTTCTTTACAATGCTTTCAAATGGTTTTGATGATTTGTTTGAATGCATGATCAATTATATGTATATAGATATGCATGCCTGAATTTTTGTAAGAATATAGAACATTGATATAATTGAATTTTCTAAATGTTTTAACAATGGGGTTAGTATGTTGATATTATTTTCCAAAACTTTCTTTTGTCCGCTCACATTTTTAATGTTTTGCGCCCTTAGGCAGTAGTCGTGTACCGGAGCACCACCATCGGGCGATCATCACCACCATTCATCATTTCCCTCTTTGTAGGATTCTACTGTAATCGAACTATTCCTATAAATTAAATTGATTAGTATTGCTCTGAAATTGCCCTAGGATTTCTGTAAGACTTGAGGCCATAAAGATTTGTTGTTGGTTGTGTGTGATCTAACATTGTGCATGATGAACGTTTGTAGATATTTGAATTGCGTTTTGTATAGGTGAAATTTTTTGGGAAACGAGCAATTTACAAAGAAGACTCTGCAGAATTTTCAGCAGAAGTCAAACCTTAAAAAAAAAAAATTTGAGTTTTTAGTTAGAAGGGCAATTTAGTCAAGTGTGCCCGGCACCTGCCAGGTGTCGGACACGCACAGGACAATTATAATAAGTTTGTGACATAACTATAAAAGTCAATTTTCATTTGCCTCTTGAATTTTGGATCTTGTGGGTCTTTGGCCCTTGAACACCTAAGTGTTCCAGTTTGGTCCTTATGGGACAATTATAATAAGTCTGTCAATTAAGAGACAATTAAAAAGTTAATAGAAGTGGTACTTGTTTAATAATAGATCTTGAATTTTCTAACATTGCGAGGCCCCAACATTAGCATTGGGTGAAAACCATGTCGTTTAGAAGAAAATCACACCATTGTGTTGTGATTTAACGACATTCTTTAAGTTTTCTAAATTTGTGTTTTAGTAATTTTGTGATTTCCTTTCTCGTTTAGTTTGGTTTGCTATTCCTTTGTCAACTAGGATGTTTTTCCTCCCATACTTTTGCTTATTTTCAATTAAATTTGAGAGTTTTGTCAATTTTTGGTTCTGGATATTCGACGCTAGTACAATCTTTGTTTGTTTTCCCTCGTATGAACATAGGTAAAAGTTTCAAAGCCAAAATTGAAATT